>NC_045703.1:35811624-36115593 GCF_009834535.1 Camelus ferus | reverse complement strand
TGTGGAGACAAAAGATACCTAGATTGAAATCGCACCTCAGTGGACTTTTAGCTGTATACTAAGCTTACCAAGACACTTAAATTCTCTGTGACTTATCTATGAAAAACTGACAACAGCTAACTCACAGGACTTTGTGACAGTCAAAGAAGTAAAGCAAATAGCACAATGTTTAACACATAGTATGTTTCAACAACTGAAAACTGTTATTGTGATTCCATTTGTATATGGGTCGCTCAATCCCAACTTTAAATTATTTTTTGTACTTCAAATTGCTGAAAATGGGATCACTAACTATATTATAAATAGAGAAGTGGCTGGGAACTTGGTAGCTGTAGTAATGATGTTCTTGCAAATATTACAGATAAAAATAAAGTTAATTTGGAAGGGAATCAGCAAAGACACAAATCTTAGTTTTCTATTAATTCTTGGTAGTAAAACCTGTGTGAACGTGCCTACTTAAGCTCAAGGCAAGGATCTCTGGTTAGTTTTGATCAGCTAAATTTGTGAAAGATAAAAGACTTTATTGACTGATAGGCTAACCAGTTTGCCCTGACTCAGCAAACTAAAGCTATGATTTCTTATTCCTCTTAGAATCATGTTAGTGAGAAGCACACAGGGCAGGCATTGGTGAAGTTAACTGCAATAGACTGTAGTCGGCAAGTAAATATTCCCTTAGGCAATGTCTCCTAGGACAGACCGTTCTTACCAGCCTACTCTATCAGACCAGTTTTCCTTCCCTTTTCAAGACTGAGCTACTCGAAGTGAAATAGGGTTGAAAGTGAGTAGGCAGAATGATAAAGAGCAGCTGCTCAACACTCCCAAAATTCAAATTAAAGTAGTAGCTTTTGAGGGTTAGACTACTAGCCTATGAGCTCTGCTTCTGTGAGGGTCACGTCTCATTCATCTTTGTATGCCCAATGCTTCAATAGGGCTCTCCATTCAATATATTAATGAATATATGAATCCTCATAGTTTTGTTTTTCTGAAATGTCACGTCTCGGAACACTGTGCCGGTTTTTAAAATAAGAACACCTTTTTAGGTAGCTGCTTTGGAAATATAGTGTAATAATAATGAATACCAAGTGCTAAGCACTGAAGCTAAGCATTTCACCTTACTACCGAGTGAAGTAAATTTTGGAAACTGAGGCTTCGAGGTTAAAGAACACAACTAAGATGACACAGCTAATGTGACAGGGTTTAAAACTTGTCTGACTCTTATTAATTACAAAAGATCTTGTATTAATTCAGCAAAAACTGGTGAGCCGCTCTCTTCAACTTGTAGTTCTAGGCGATTTCCACCCTGAATTTAGAGGCTGATTTATCAAAAAAAAAAAAAGCCAGTCTATCCACCCACCCGATCCACCTCACCCTAAACAGGAACTGGGCTGGAAAAGCGAAGACGTGGCCACTGCGCATGCTCACACGGCCCTTTCTCACTTCTTCCCGGCCCTGGACGTCACCACAGCAAGTTTCCCGGGCGACTTTAGAACGGCTCCCGCCCACTGTGAAGTCAAACAGGCAGAAGCCGTTCCTCTCTGCGACGTGGACACCCTTCTGTTCCTCGGCCTTTCCAACTTGGAAGCCAACACGATGCACCTCTCTTTCTCGGGGATTCGAGCAGGAGTTTCCCCGTTGTCAACATGGCCGCTGACAGGCTGGTCCCAAATAGAGGCTTTTCATAGGCCAAGGTCGCATCCTAGCCCCGCCCACTTCGTCCCGCCTGGCTGCGTCTGCCTGGGTCTTCGCTACGCATGCGCAGCGGGGGCGGGCCGGGAGGTGGGACGGTCCAAGTCTTCCGTGTGCCACTGCCGCCGCTTCAGCCTCTCTGCTCCTGCCAGTGCGGGGCTGCATTACCGGCGTTAGCGGCGCGAGGGGAAGGGGGGGGACCGACAGAGCGTGCGTGCGCGGGGGTTCCCGCAGACCCAGCAGTTCCTCTCGCGGAGTGGACGGCGGGGGTCAGCAGCAGTCGAGGGAGGCCATAGACGGCGCCATGTCGGCGGGCGGCCCATGCCCGGCAGGAGCCGGAGGGGGCCCAGGGGGCGCCTCCTGCGCGGTGGGGATCTCCCCCGGCGGGGTATCCATGTTCCGGTGGCTGGAGGTGCTGGAGAAGGAGTTCGACAAGGCCTTCGTGGATGTGGATCTGCTCCTGGGCGAGATCGATCCGGACCAGGCGGACATCACTTATGAGGGGAGACAGAAGATGACCAGCCTGAGCTCCTGCTTTGCGCAGCTTTGCCATAAAGCCCAGACTGTGTCCCAAATCAATCACAAGTTAGAGGTGAGCTGTGGGCGCTGGAGGGGGTGGTATTCAACCCTAGTCTTCAGATCCCATTTAACGCACCAGTGAAACGACCCTGGGAAACTGCCCACAGGGGCACCTGGGCTTCCCGTGCGATGGGGGAATGCGTGTGTGTTTGAAGGAAAGGAGTGAGTTGAGGTTGGAGTAGAAAAAGGTGTGTAGATCGACGTGTAGGCCTCCCGGGGTTCTGTCATCCACCTTCCTAGTATCTCAGTGAGGAGGAAACAGGAACTAATTAACACCAGCCTATTCGTACGTGTTACAGTAAGAAACCTAAGACTTAAGCTCAAAGATTCTCTGTCATAAGAATACTTTAGTCCACCTTTTAACGTTGAGTTTTTAGATCTACTTTCACATTGATAAACTAGGTTTGTATATCACCGGACAGACACAGTCCTGATTATTTTTAAGTATTTCAGATCAGCGTCTATTGTTGCATACAGACATACTATTCCCTGCATGCATAAACTATTAGGGGAATTTGATCAAAGCTCTTAGGAAAAATTAGTGGGATAAACAAGATAGTATCAGTGTCCTTCTCAGTTTACAGTTAGTTGGTCCTTAAATTACAGACAGGTAACTCCAGAGCACCCTACAGTTTTTCAGGTGACTTCTAACATTGAGGTTTTTGTGCTTTATTTCCCAAAGTCTGGATTTATTTTTGAGAGTGTGTGAAGAATCATCATTTACTTTAGTCTCTAATCTTGATTGTGGGTGTGGGTGGAGTGGTGGTGGTTCCAAAAAAAAAAAAAAACTACCATGTTTTACAGAAAATTAAATTAGTGCATTGTTACCATATTTTGAGATCATAATAGATGAATATTATTACATAAAGGGCATTTTCTAACTAGATAATTTAAATAAGAGAATGGATCTTTCATTTTAAAGTAGATAAACATAGGATAATCAGTGATATGCAAAGCTCTTTGAACATTAGGTTTAGAAAGAAATCTTCACTACTATCAGTTGTAATGATTGATAGTGCCCATTGGATCCAAATTAATATAAATATCAGATGTGCGTCCTCTCCTTGCTTAGTGGTTAGCATTCTTTCTCCTTCCTGCTAGTTAGCCGTGAAAAGGTGGTATAATTTATCTTTGATTAGCATAGAATTGCATATGGGAGATTTTGTGACTTTTCTCCACTAAAAGGACTGTTAATTTCTTTCATCTTTTCTGAAAAGGTTGGAATGGAAGCATTGATATGAAGCTAATCACTTCTTATTCTAGGTATATGAAAATGTCTCTTGATTTCTTTCTTAGTGGTAATTTCTAGAAGATAGTTATTTTATTCAGGTGGTGAAATTGCATTTGATGGTTTTTAGAGATAGCACTTCAGCTTTAAATAACAGAGCAAGAGTAGCTTTTGATACTCTTGATTTACAACTGAAAGTATCTACTAAGGATAAACAGTTTTTGTAAAATGAAACAGTATCTAATTCATTTTTTAAAATGACTTAATGAGACTTGAAAGTGATATTTGATACCAGATGTAAAGCCTAATTTTGGAGAAAGGATTCTGTGAGCAGAAGGTGGTGCTCAGTTTTTTCATCTTTAAATACTTTTAATGAGTGTTCGGAACTGTAATAAATTATGCATATTCTTTTTTAGAAATTATAATTACATATTCTGATTCCATGTCCTGGCTTAGAAGATGGTGGTGTTCCTCAAAATAAGAAATGCTAAACTGTCACAATGTGAGCATGTTTTTTCAACATGCTTGAAACCTTTGATTTAAAGATCTTAGAAAGTGGAGATTGTGTGTTTTTTCAGTTACAGGTGACTTCTCTGTCTGTGGGTTATTCTTCCTAAATTTAGCAATTTCTACAGTTTTCATGGAATCAGTTGTATGTTATTGAGGAGAGAGGTTCATTGTCAGAAATGCCTTTCAAAGTAGATCTGCTCTTGTATCATCTGCAGAATTTCAGGTTGCCCTGTGTACTGTTACCAGTCTTCTGAGATCTTGAAATTTTGGAAGAGATTTCCATACTTTCTTGCCCTGTTTTTTTTTAGTAAATGAATTGAGTGAGTTCTATTGTTTTAAGGATATGGACATTAAGACATAATATTCAAGGCTGCTTATGGTTTTGATAGAGCAGATGTGCACCAAAGTTCAGTGGTTTTAAAGATTAATATCTTAAACCATACTACCATAATAAAATATTTTTATAATCAAGACACAGATACCTCAGTGTGGGTAACTTAAAATGTAATTTAAATTGGTCTTGAGTATCCTTCCAGATTGCCCCTTCTTCTGCCCAGTCATTGTGACTTTAGGTAATACCACATTTAATATTAGTGTAGTAGTTAGGAAAACAATTTTGGTGCAAAGAAATCATAGATTACATTTAAAAATTAAATATAAATGACATCTATGTGACTGCTTTTTTCTATAAGTTGTATTTGAGGAGAAGGCTGTCTGTAGGGGGAAGGGGAGGGCAGAGAATTCATAATATTTTGAGGTAGTGCCATTTCAAGTTACTCACATGTCTCTTATACTTCCCACCTGCTTGAGAATTCCTGCTATCGTGAGCCACTTGGTGACAGCTGTGCTGGAGTCACAGGTACTGATGGGGATAGTAGTAGTAGTAATAATAGTAGTAGTAGTAGTAACGTGTGTTGGAGTAGAATAAAGGTTGAGAACCAGTATGTTAGAAAAACTTAGCTCTCTGTCTTGAAATACATTTCTCTGCCTGTTCACCCCTTCTTTAAAATAACAGCAAAACAGTATGTCTTCTGTCACTTCCTTCTTTTCCCTCAGCAATTGCTGAATCAGTATCTCTTTTTAAAGTGGTTTACTGTTCACAGCCATCAGTGGAGAAACCTTTAATTTTGGTCTAGAGCCACATCAATAATGAACTAATGATGTACTGTCCTTTTACTGCCTTAAAGCTATTCTGTTTTTAAACAAGCAGTGAGGCTGTTCTGCAGCACTGAACTTGAGGTTTAATCTTGATCCAGTATATATTTATTGAGCACTAATTATGTGCCATATGCTGTACTGGGCACTTGGGATACAGTGGAGAGCAAAAATGGACATAGTCATCCCTGATATGGGACTTGGATTCTGTTGGGGGAATTTGTTGAAATAATTATTACATAAATGTGAAATTCCAACTTTGAGGTACGTAGGGTACTGAGAGCCTATTCTGGGGGACCGAGGAAGATTTCCTTGAGGAAGTGACCGTTGAGTTGAAAGGATGAATAGGAATTAGGCCAGGAGAAATAGGAATATCATTCAACATTCTAGTAGAGAGAACGGAAAGTAAAAAGTGCCTGTGATGGGCAAGTGCTTAATACATTTGAAGAGCTGGGAGAGAGTTGGTATGTCTTGTAAGAGCAGAGGGCAAAAGAAGTGAGAGACAAACTAAGTTTGAAGAGGTTGGTAGGGGCCATATTTACATGATTTTATAGGCCATGGAGTAGATTTGGGAGCTTTATCGTAACAATGGGGAATGTTTTAAACTGGATGATGACCTCTGGTATGAAATTACAGTAATTCACTTTGGCTATGGTAAGGAGAGAATTTGGGGGAATAATGAGAATAAATGCAAAAACTCATTTAGGGGGCTCTTATTCTGACCCATGTGAGATGATCGTAGTACAGAGTAGGATAGTGGAGATGGAGGAAAGTGTTCAGAACAAGAGAGATTTGACAAGTGAAAATAAACAAAATCCAGGGTTGGATTGGAATAGAGGAATGAGGGAATTCAGGATGACTCCAAGGTGTCAGTTGGCTGGATAGATAGATGGATATGAGATATTATTAGCAATAACTATGTTGCTAATTTTGTTGATCAATTACTATGGGCCAGGCTCAGTCCTAAGTCTTTTATATATGTATTGTTTCACATAATTCCCACAACAGTCCTGTGGGGTAGGTTTAATATTGTTATTCCCATTTTATAGGGATTAAGTAAAGGGGCCCCAGACTACAGAACTAGAGAAACCAGTCTCTCCAAAAACACTTATTTATGTCTGGTAGGGGAAGGAGGAGGTGGAGAAAAGCAGAAAGAGTGAGTGGCTGGAGAGCCAGGAGGGGGAGTGTGGGGTTCAAGGGAAATACTGTTTTCATTTTGTTTTTAAATGGAAAAATAACTTAAACATGTTTACAAGCCAATGAGAAGCATCTAGTTGAGGGGAAAGCTGAATATTCTAGAGAAAGAGAGAGATAACTAGTAATAGGAAGATTTCTAAGTGACAATGAAATCCAGATACATGTAGAGAGAATGGCCTTATATTGAAAGGACAGCTGTTGAACTTAAAGGGGAAGGAAAGATGATGAACACAGAAGGTGGGAGGTTGAGGGAGTATTTTTTAAGAGCTCAAGGAGAGTGGAAAAGATTTCGAATAGTAATGAAAGAGTGTGAGAGCCAGCTGGTCAGAGAAATAGAAGGACTGCCAGGCCATATTGAGGACTGATTTGGAGTTAGTTACCATAAATTCATGGTACAACCAGTCTTCCATGTTGTGTGACTTTCCCCAGCAATACAGGCACAGTAATGAGAGTAATAATTGAGTTCATTCAGTGCTGTAGCAAGGAGTTTGCTACATAGACAAGAGTGTTATTGAAATGAAAATGGTAATGGGAATGAAGAAAAGGAGATAATCTTTAAATGAGTAGAAACTATTTGATAATTACGTAGGTGCAGAAGAAGAGGAAGGGTAAAGGATGACATCACATTTCTGTTTGGGAAATGTATTGGTTGATACCTATGGTGGCTTGAATAGTGTTCCCCCAAATTCATGTCTATCCAGAACCTCAGACTATGACCTTATTTGGAAATAGGGTCTTTGCAGATGTATTTAATGTAAGAATGTCGATAAGGTCATAGTGGATTACAGTGGGCCCAAACCGGATGAGAGTATCCTCAGAGGATACACAGAGAAGAAAGCTATGTGAAGGCAGAATAAGAAATTGGAGTGACATGTCTACAAGCCAAGAAATGCCAAGGATTGCTGGCAGCCACGAAGTCTAGGAGATGGGCATGCGCCAGTTTCTCCTTCAGAGTCTCCAGAAGGAACCAACCCTGCCAACACCTTGATCTTAGGCTCCTGGCATCTTGTGCTGTGAGAGAATAAGTTTTTGTTCTTTCAAGCTACCGAGTTTGTGGTAATTGTCGTGACCATCCTAGGAGACTTACACTGAGGTAAGGAATCCGGGAGAAGGAGTGGGCCTGGCAGGAAAGATAATGAGTTATGTTTAGGAGATTGTGCACAGTTAAAGTTCTTGCCCCCTTTTTGCGTATTCCTGACATAGCTTCCTAATTGCTTCTTAACCCCCTCCAAACCATCCTTTCATTGCCAGAAGCATTCTAAAGTGATTCATGTTAATGGTTCGTATGAAAAAAGATAATTCTGATTCTGTCACTCTTCTTTTTATATCTTCTTATTATTTATTGGCTAAAAGTCAGACTCTGTAGCATGTTGATCAATGCCCAGTCTGTCCTTATCTCTTGTCACCCCTTCTTAGCTGCTTTTGCCTCAATAAAACTGGCCTGTTTGCATTTCTCTAATTAGGCCTTGCTCTTTCATGGCACCTCAACTTTGGTGTATAGGCCTTTGTCTATAATACCTTGTCTGTTGCCTTTGTCTACAGTATCAAACACCTACTCATCTTTCAAGACACCACTTACTTCACCATCTCTGTAAAGGTTTTCCTCACCCAACTCTTCGTTGCTCTTTGTAGGCAGAGGCTGTCATAATACCCTGAACTCACTTGGACTGTTAGATTTGTTATGTTGTCCTGTAATTAGTTGTTGCCACATTTCTCTGCCTCTAGGAGGTAAGCTCTTCGAGGGTCAAGACTATGTCTTGGGTGAAATAATCTGAACTCTCAAATGCTTTGTGAAAGCTGACTTTAGGCGGTAACATTATCTCTTTGTGAACTCATTTTGGTTTTTAGAAATGGGTTGTTTCTCTGGTGCTTCCCAAATACATTGAGAAGTGCGTAATTCCTTCGCGTATGAATACCAAGTTGACTTATATGTGTATTATAGAATTGGTGTTTGACCCCTTTTTAAAATTGGAAATTTGGAACCCACACATTAAACACCAGCCTGACCTACTTACATCCTAATCTCACCTGCTAAGGGTTTTCATATCCTTAAGGGCAGAATTTGTCTTAGTCATCATTTGTCTCTAGATCCTGGCACACTGTGTATATTCAATAAATGTTTACTTTAATGAATAGACTATTTGAAACAGCTCTAGTTGCCTCATTCTGCCATAAATCCTCAAAGATTACCAATAATCATTTTGTAATACAAGTTCATGAGAACTGCAATGGTATCTGTCTTGTTGACTCTACCATCCGTGGTGTCTGTCATAGTGCCTGCTACATTATTGAATGACTGGATCACTCATGAAGGTATGATTTGTGAGTTAATAGTTCATGGTATTCCATTTTAAGGAAAATTTGAAACTGTGACTAAGAATAATTTTAAGCATCGTTGTGTTAGGGGATTGAATATGGATTAGTGCACTAGTGACATTTCTAAAATATTGAGTAGGTTGATTCTCCTCATCCCGCCTCCAGTTTGATTATAGAGCAACTGAGTTCTTGAGCATTACAGTGAAAACAGGAAACATTGTATATTATTTGGAACTTAACTATTTTTTGTTACTTCTTTAAAATTTTTTATTTTATTGAGTTATAGTCAGTTTACAATGTTGTGTCAATTTCATGACACATATACATGAACATATGTATATTCATTGTCATTCTTTTTCACCATGAGCTACCACAAGATCTTGTGTATATTTCCCTGTGCTATACAGTATAAACTTGTTTACCTATTCTATATATACCTGTCAGTGTCTACACATTTCGAACTCCCAGTCTGTCCCTCCCCCCCCACCCCCGCCGGCAACCACAAGTTTGTATTCTATGTCTATGAGTTTGTTTCTGTTTTATATTTATGTTCATTTGTCTCTCTTTTTTTTTTTTAAGATTCCACATATGAGCGATATAATATGGTATTTTCCTTTCTCTTTTTGGCTTACTTCACTTAGAATGACATTCTCCAGGAACATCCATGTTGCTGCAAATGGCGCTATGTTGTTGTTTTTATGGCTGAATAGTATTCCATTGTATAAATATACCACTTCTTCTTTATCCAGTCATCTGTTGATGGGCATTTAGGCTGTTTCCATGTCTTGGCTGTTGTAAATAGTGCTGCTATGAACACTGGGGTTCAGGTGCCATTTTGGAGTAGGGTTCCTTCTGGATATATGCCCAGGAGTGGGATTCCTGGGTCATATGGTAAGTCTATTCCTAGCCTTTTGAGGACTCTCCATACTATTTTCCTCAGTGGCTACGCCAAACTGCATTCCCATCAGCAGTGTAGAAGGGTTCCCTTTTCTCCACAAACTCTCCAGCATTTGTCATTTGTAGACTTTTGAATGATGGCCATTCTGACGGGTGTGAGGTGATATCTCATTGTAGTTTTGATTTGCATTTCTCTGATAATTAGTGATATTGAGCATTTTTTCATGTGCCTATTGATCATTTGTGTATCTTCATTGGAGAATTGCTTGTTTACGTCTTCTGCACCTTTTTGGATTGTGTTTATTGTTTATTGTTAATTTTTTTCTTATTAAGTCGTATGGGCTGCTTATATATTCTGGAGATCAAGCCTTTGTCAGTTTCATCTCTTGCAAAAATTTTCTCCCATTCCGTAGGTTGTCATTTTGTTTTGCATATGGTTTTTCTTTGCTATGTAAAGTACTTTTAACTTTTAAAAATACATCACAGATTTATCTGCTGGTCTCCATTTCAAATCCCCCAACCCTGGTTCGGTCACATTGCCTCCCATATTACACAAAGCTCTCTTTTAAAAAAAAACATGAATTTGATCATATCATTCTACTTCAAATTCCTCAGTTGTACTTGAACAAATTCAAGCTCCTTATCACTGATAAACTCTGTCTGGTCTGACTTATGGATAGATCTCCAGTGACATATCTTACCATTCTTTCCTCTTAATATGGGCCAGTACACATAGGCCTCCTTTCAGAGACTTAAGACAACAACTCTTAAACTTTTTGTTGTCAGGACCCATTTACATTCTACAAACTATAAGGTCCAAATATTTATTACATCAGTTAAGAATAGCAAAATTAAGCCCATTACATGTTAATATAAATATTACATATGTTTTAGTGTAAATATAATTATTAATGAAAAATAACTATATGTTCCAAAAAGTTAGAAGCTTAGCATTGTTTTACATTTAACATATAAAAATATCTGGCTTAATAGAAGATAGCTGGACTGTCATATCTGCTTCTGCATTCAACAGTTGTGATATCTGTTACAGTTTTTAGTAATAATATAGAAAGAAAATTTGACCTCACAGAGATATATGTACCTGGATAAGGGAAAAGTATTTTAATAGCCTTTTCAGATAATTGTGGATATTCTTCTTTGATAGTAAAAGGCAGTCTCTTTTTAAAAAAATGTTTTTTATTGAAGTACAGTCAGTTGTAATGTGTCAATTTCTGGTGTACAACACAATGTCCCAGTTATACATATACATACATATATTTGTTTTCATATTCTTTTTCATTAAAGGTTATTACAATATATTGAACATGGTTCCCTCTGCTATACAGAAGAAACTTTTTTAAAATCTATTTTTATTTATAGTAAACATTTGTAAATTTATATGTAGTAACATTTATAAATCTCAAACCTCCAAATTTATCACTCCCCCCTCTCCCCTCCCCCATAACCATAAGATTGTTTACTATGTCTGCAATTCTGTTTTGTTAGGTGAATTCATAGTAAAGGTAATCTCTTAAAGGTTCATTACAATGTGGATTCTATCAATGAACTTTTCAGACACTGTAACATTAAAATACATTGGTCTATTTATGTAGTCTCTGAATGGATCTTTTGCCAAGGCATGATTGTAGCTGCATTGATCATTTTTAACATACTGGTTTGCTGAGTTATCCAGATCTTCCAAATCTGGATATGTGAAATGTGGCAACCACTAATTATCAGACAATGTAACTGATGTATAACAACACATCTCGTTATACAATATCAAAAAATCATACTTGTTAATGTAATATTATAATGTAATGTAATGTAGTCTAATCAGAAAAGTCTGTAAGTGCTGGGAAGCTCTCAAGCTCATGATGATGGATTCGATTTTCCAAAATTCTAATTTTCACATGAAAGCGCACATTTTTACCATTGGCGGCAAATGCTGTCAGTTGTTTACCTCGAAACAACAGATTCACTTTATTTATTCTCAAGAACATGTCTGCCAAATATATTAATCTTAATAACCACAGTCTATTCTTCTTTCAAATAAAAGTGGTGTTCCAAGAAAGAAATGTTCAGCTTTGCAACTCAGGCAGTTGCGTAAGTGCTTTTCCTTGAGACAACATAGTTTGATATGCAGCAGATTTGGTTTATGCATACTTCCCATTTCAACACACAGATATTAAAAAGATTTTCTCAAGGGTTGAGTTTTTTTTTTTTTAATTAATAATTTTACAGCTTCATCAAGGACATTCTTAAGTGAACTTCTTTTCTTGACTGCAAGTGCATGGTAGTGAAGAGTACCGTGACTCCTGGTAGGTTAGTGCCACTGCATTGACTTGTGTTGCCAGTTTCTATTCATCATTGCTTTTACACTTTTGGTATGAATGTGAACATAGTGAAAAAGGCAAATAGTGTTTTATTATTATAAAAATAGTTTTGACCTGTGGATGCCCTTAAATGGTCCCACAGACCTGTGATAACTGCTACTCTGATAATAGCCAACGCACTTCCCAGAAGGATAGCCATACGTGCCCACCCCACTAATTCTCTTCTTTTAGTTTCTTTCATGCAGCTTATTATGGTCTGTAATTATGTATACTACTACTGACTTTGTAATGACCTTGGACAAGGTACCTAACCTGTGTGCTTCATTTTCCTTCTTGGTACAAAAAGTATCTCAAAGGATTAGGACAATTAAAATATGAGTATGTTCAAAACAGTGCCTGGCACAATGTTAATACTTTTATTATATATGCCATTCATTTTCTTTACTAGCTGTCTCTTGCACAAGACCACCCTGAGCTTTGCAGGGCAGGATCCACATTTGTTTGGTCTATAAGTGCACCCCCAGACCCCAGCCCAGTGTTTGGCACATAGTCGGTACTTAATAAATACTTGTTGAATGAATGTGTGATGGTGCGAGAGACTAAAATTAAAAAACATGTTTGCTTGTCTTGAGCTGCAGAGTGCTTTAGGAGAAATAATGACAGATAAAGTTAGTGGTCTTTATGCTAAGCTAGAGGAAGTTGGAGCAAATAGGTGTTTTCTCACAGAACTTTCGCAAGTCAAATAAGCAGACTGTTTCAAGAGCTGACTTGTAATAAAGAGGAATATTACTTCCTGTCTTGAGAGATGGCAGAGGTTTTCATATTTGACCTTTGAGCATATTTTCTGTTTGTTCATAGTCTTTGCTTTAGAACAGGACTCACTGGCTTTTTATAATCTTGGCTAGTAGGAGCAGTGCTAACCATCCCAGGCACAGGAAGAGAAGAGAAAATAGGGGAAGATTCTTTATAAAAGGAGTGGGTTAAATTAAATGAGCTCTAAGACTTTGTTCAACTATTTTGAAGAAGTAGAAGAAAAGTAAGAGAGTGGATCAAAATGCTTTTGTTAGTTACATTATCCCTTTGACTTTTGTCGTAGAGAAGAGAAAGCCATGTGAAGAATGGTTCTGCCTCTGCTGTCTGTTAGGTAGCTTAGGATCTTTTATATAAGAATCTCTATGATAGATTCTTTTAAAAATTTAGATCCAGGAAAAAAAACACAGTCCCACCAGATAAAACGACATTGCTTCTTCAAACGAGGTGAAGAGAATTATATGATCTGTAAAGGTTCTCCTATTAATAGGAAACTTGGTATTTTATACTCAATAAACTGTAATAAGATGGTATTTTTGTAGTGATACCCTGCCATCTCTATATGATTTTTATTTTTTACATTTGTTTTATTGACCTTATGAACTTTAAAGCCTTTTGGAAAGTAGGTGGGTGTAGATGATAAATTTTAGATATTGGCATTAAATCGTATAATTACTAGAGATTTAAATTCCAACCTGTACTTTTCATCCTAAATTGCATTTGCAAATATAAGAAAAATGCAGATATTTAAAAGCATAATTGTTTCTTTTTTACTTTGTGATTACCTTTTGTATACATAACTTTAAAACAAAAGATGTAGAAGCATTTATAGGTAAATGTGAGATAATATTTACATCTTTATCAGCAGCATTCTGTGCTGTGGTTCAAAACAGTTAAACTGCTATTTGAAGTCAACTATTTTCTTTGTAATCATTACAAAGGACAGCTCGGAGTATGTGTGCTTTTGTGTGCATGCCTGTACATGCACATGAGATCCAGTGTCCGTGTGTGGGTGTTTGTGCGCATGTGTGCATGCACGCAAGCGAACTTGGGTGTGTGTGGGATGGGGCTGGCTGGTCCGCGGATGTTCAGAGTAGTCTCTTGCTTAGACCCCTGTCTAGTTCTGAGATTTGGAGATATGATCTCGTTTGGAACTGATAGTCAGCTTCCTTACCATTTTTCCTATTACTGCCAGAATTATAAAGGAAGTCAGGAGGTCTGAGTTTTAATCCTATGAAATTTCTAATTTGGGGCAATTTACCTAATCTCTTTGGGCCTCATTTCTTCATGTGCAAAATAAAGATATTTTGCCAGACTTTTTAAAGTTCCTACCTTAGATCTTTTAAAATGTTATCAAAAGAGTTGTACGAAATGCCAAAACTAGTGAGTGAGCTGGATCCAAGTTCCCTGCTGTACAACTTGATGTTTACTAATTTCTTGTCTTAGGTTAATCTTACCCAAAACAAAAGGTTTTTGAGGGATGCTTAAGGTAAAGTAATTAGCATTTTTATCCATAAGGCAGCCAAATAAAAGCTAGCCTATGTTTAGACAGAAAAGGTGCAGCTGTTATGTATTTTTAAAAGATTATACAAACAGGATAAAGGTCTAGACAAAGTGGAATCATAGGAAACTCTAAATAAAAAATTACTTTGATTTTGGTGCCACAGAGTGGAATCCAGTAGTTAAGAATTATATTAGAAAGGAATTATCTTGATGGAAAAATTACATGTTTCAAAAGAGTATGAAATGAGAAATAGAATAGTAATGACTACATTAAATACAAACAAATGGTAGTGATAATCCTAAAAAATTTATTTAGATAAACTGCTTCTCTGTCTGTTTTTTTCATTCCTGGGAATGTTGCAGAGTATGCCCTAAATTTTCATATGTCTCTAGACTCCATTCCAGTTGATAGTGGAGATCTAGGGACCACATTGTGAGAATCACTGCCTTAGAAAATCTAACCATTGGTTGATTTAATGGCTTAGGTCAAGTGAAGGCCATGGTCTTAAGGCTTACAAACCCTCCAAGAGTGGGGTCATTTTGTCCTTAATGAGTTCCAGGGAAAGAATATCTTGATGGTCAGCTTTGTTTTATTTTTTTCTGTAAATGAATCTTCAAGATCAAATGTAGGAAAGTGAAAAAAGATTGTATCCCAAATAAAGTCTGCATGTAGGATAATCTTTAACTGGTTTTGATTCTGCTTTTTAAAACATTTTTTGGATATCACTTAAAAATTTAATAGTTGATGGTTGAAACCAACTATTTCTTTTTAATTTTCACTCTTTACTAGTTATAGCCTGGCCAAGGTAAGACAGTGAGGTAAAAGATGCTCAGGCTTTTTTATGATCAAGCTAGTTTTGAGTCTGTTATTTACTAGCTCTGTGATCTTGGGCAAGCTGCTTAAACTCTGACTTCCAGTTTCCTAGTTAAGGAAACTCTTTTTTTTTTTTTTTTTTAAAGAGAGAGTATGATAAGAATTAAAGATGATGTATAGTATGTGTATGCCTGCTGTATGGTAGATAGATGCTTGTTGTGTGGGAGCTGTGAGTGTTGTTAGTAAGTTAAACATAGGTATTGTAGCTGTAGAAACACGTTTCTCCTTATGGCTAACTGCTTGATAACACTTCCACTACCTTGCCCTGGGAGTAAGAATTGGGTTCAAAGTGCTGTTTTGCCACTGAGCATTTGGGTAGCCCTAGAAATAAAAGCAGCCTTGATGGACTTTGGTTTCATTATCTAAATAGTAATTGTTGTAATCATGGCCTTTATGTTCTCTAAGATCTCTTTGAATTCTAAAATTCTGCAACATTAGGAGAGTAACCTTGAATAAAATATGGAAATTTCTAGTCAACAAAAAATTTCCCATTGACTAACTTTTCCTAGCAGCTAAAATGCTTATATCGTGGACAAGTAAAGAGTTATTTAAATATTACTAAATTTAGAGTTAATTTGAAACACTTACATTGTTCCAAAAAAATTAAATTGATCTTTGAATTTTTATATGTATATCCTTACTTTGTAGAGAATTTTTATTTTTTAAAGTTGAGCAGCCTCTTGAGAAATTTTTTCATTTAATGTAGAGTCCATGTTTATAGTAGGCCACTTTCAAGAGACCTGCATACTAACTACCCTGTTCTCCCTTGCCCTTTTAGAATAGTCAGTTCTGATTTGAATATTAATCTGCCAAATTAATTAATGAATACCACTTATGCCTCTTTAGCATCTTTCTTAATGCCAGAAGTTTTACTCAGTTATTAATAATTCATGAGATTTTTGGTTTGAAACATAAGTCATTGTGGAACAACTAGACAATTATATTGAAACACACAGTACACTTCTTGCCACAAACATTTACGTATGGCCATTCTTCAATATTTGCAAGGGATTGGTTCCAGGCCTCCCCATCCCCAACCCCTGCAGATGTCAAAGTCTGTGGATGCTAAAGTTCCTTATATAAAATGGCATAGTGTTTGCATATAAGCAATGTACATCTTCCTGTATACTTTAAATCATCTCTAGATAACTTATAGTACCTAATACAATGCAAATGATATGTAAATAATTGCCAGCATGAAGCAAAATCAAGTTTTGTGTTTTGCAAGTTTCTGAATTTTTTTTTTCTGAAAAATTTTGATCTATGGTTGGTTGAATCTGAGAATGCTGAATGTATGGATACAGAGGGCTGTTGTAAATCTAATTAAGCTTTTATTTCTAACTTGTAGTTTATAGGAAATACAAGGAATAGAGGAATATATTAGACAACACCACAAAGAAACAGTAAGACAAATACAGAATGAAAGTCAATGTAATGAAAAAGAGATACAGGTTGTTATAGATTAAATGGCTTATTTTAAACTATTTCTGATTAGGTTTACTTTAGCATAAGGTACATATTGCTGAAAAAGAGTTCATATTATTCAAATATTTATTTTCCTTTTGTGATTATTTTGTTTAAAAGATTATTAAATTCTATAGGTTTTGTTTTGTTTTGTTTGACTAAGAAGGACATTCGAGGCCAGACTTATTTGTACTTTAAAAAAGTGGTCTTCAGGGTGTACTGAACAATGTCTAGTAATAGGTGATTTTTAATTTTTTTTTAGTGGGCAATTTGTTACATTGATGAAGGTCTATAATAATACAATTCTATTAGACATGTGAGGGTTTTTTTTTTTTCTTTTCTTTAATAAGATTTTTGGTTAGGAGTATTTGTGAAAGATATGTAAAAACTGTTAAACTTACATACTGTTCTGAAATGCAATGGAAGTGAAGTTCTACTTTATTTAATCTCTTGCATATGTTTATTATAGAACAGAGTCAACTACTAGTATTATTATTTCTTCTGGCATTTAAAACTTAATGCATTTGTTGATGCTTCGGATTCATAATAAAAGTGCTAGCCGAATACATTAGCCACTAGCCTGATGTGGCTATTGAATGCTTGAAATGTGGCTGGTCCAAATTGTGATGTGCTGTGAGTGTAATATACACAATGGGTTTTAAAGACTGATTATGAAAAAAGGAATGTAATGTTTTAATAATTGTTTTATATTATTATATGTTTGAATGATAATATTTTAGATATATTGGGTTAAGTAGAATATATTGTAAAAATTTACTTCACCTATTTAATTTTACTTTTTAAAATGTGGCTACTAGAAAATTTTAAATTACATATGTGGTTCATATTATATTTCTGTTAAGCAGCGCTAACATCACAACTTTTTAGAATATCACATTTTTATTACAATGAAAATGTGGGCTGAAGATTTCTGATCTGAGAAAGATCACAATGAATTGATGTTTTAAATTTTAAAAATTCTTTTGTGAAAACGGAAAAACTAGAATTACAAAAGAAATCCAGTGATAGCCTCTTTAGCAAAATTAAATGAGAAGCTATTGTTAAAAGCCCCATAATATGGGTAGGTTGGGGTAGCAGGACCCTCGCAAATTGCATGTGGAGGAGCATCTGTGTGGCAGAAGAAATAGAAAGTGGTCCCAGAAACAAAGAAATTACTAACAGATTCCAGAAGGAGAAAATGTCACTTTGGATGGGAATCTTGAGCAAGTGATCTGAGAACAACTGGCAGAGCTGCCTCCAGGTTGCAGGGGAATGCAGAACAGACCACGGGGACACTCAGAAGCTGCACGGAAATCAGAAAGTAAAAAGTACCGGGGGTGGACTTTAAGAATCTCAGAAATTTCTAACAAAAACTGCTTTTGAGAAAGACACAGTCCAATTCTAAAAAACACTGCTAGAAATAGAATACGAATTGAGCAGGGCAGAAACAGAAGTTTGAAAGGAAGAGAGTTTGTATTCAAGATAGGGGAGGAATACATACAAAGGAGATTGATTTCAAAACTGATTCTGTCTACAGAGAAGCCATGGTTTCAAATAGTTCATCTTAAGGCCAGAGGAGGGAGCCTGCTAGCCACGAAGCTAGGAAAGTTCTCTGTGCTCACCGCAAACCCTGCATGGAAGTTTCCTACCAAGCATGTACTACATAAAAACCCATTTCATTTAAAATGAGTAACAGAAAAGGATGTTATTTAAACCCCATATAAACGTACTGTAATCAAAAAAGATAAAACTAATAGAATAATATAACAATAGACCACAAAAGCATATTAGGAAAATAAGCCCACAAAGCAGATGAAACTTATAAAATAAACTAAATGAAATTAATAATGGTATTCATCTATGAATAAGATAATTCAGAGATAGGAAAACTCAAAAATAAAGTAATAAATTAAAAGAATACTTACAGAGCTTTGGGGAAAAAATAGGAAAAAATCATTTCAGACTGGAGCCTAATTTGGAAGAAACATAAAAAACAGGCAATACAGTAAGTACAGTAAGAGAAGGACGACATATAAGAGAAAAACAAAAAGGATTTGAGAGGAAATTGCAAATATAAAAGATAGGGAAAGAGTAATATTAGTGTAATTAGAGCCTCTGAAGAAGCATGAAACAAAACAAATATTTAAAACTACTATCAACAAACCCTCATTTATTGCTGTTAGAAATGTACAATGGTTCAGCTTCTGTGGAAAACAGTTTGATTATTCCTTAAAAATATAAACACAGAATTATTATGTGACTCGGCAATTCCACTCCAAGGTATATAACCAAAATAATTGAAAATAGGTATGCAACAAATATACATACATATATGTTCATAGCAGCACTGTGCATAAGTGCCAAAAGATGGAAGTAGCTCAAATGTCCATCAACTGATGAATGGATGAATAGGTTGTGGTATATACATACAGTGGAATATTATTCAACTATACAAAGGAATAAAGAAGTACTGATATATGCTGTAACATGGATGAATCTTGAAAACATTATGCTAAGTGAAAGAAGCTAGACACAAAAAGTCATGTATCATATGCTTCCATTTATATGAAGTATCTGGAATAGGTAAATCCATAGAGACAAATGCAGATTGGTAGTCCCCAGAAGCTGGAGACAGGGAAAGTGGAAAGTGACTGCTTAATAAGTACAAGGCTTTCTTTTGGGGTGATGAAAATGTTTTGGAACTAGATGTAGGTAGTGGTTGCACAACATTATGAATATAATAAATGCCACTGAACTGTCCACTTAAAATGGTTAATTTAATGTTATATGGATTTTGCCTCAATAAAAAACAAATTACCAACCAATTCACTCATAAAAGAAAACTATCACTCTTAAAAAATAGCTCACTCTTAAAAAAAATTCAGTAAAGTTTTCCTGAAATAACGCAGCATTAAATCTGCATATTGAGAAGAATACACATGGGCCTAGAATGATGATCACCACACTATATTTTAGTAAAATATAGGGCTTAAAAATGAAGCAGACACAAGATCAAGTCACTTATAAGACAAAGCAAAGATTAAGACTGTACATCTCAATAGCAGCATTTAATACCATACACCAATGGAGCAACGTATTTAAAATACTCAAGGAAAGAAAACATGAGCCAAAGATTTCATATCCAGCCAAACTGACTTCAGATATAAAGACCACAAATAAATAGTCATGAATATGCCAGAAATTAGGGAATATTATTATGAGACCTTTCTGAGACATCTGCAAGACCAGAGAAGGAGTTGAAATCATAGGTGCAGCTTTGGTAAAAGGTCTAGTGATCAGCATAGAATTTATTTATTAGTGGAGTTAAGACTACTAGAGTTAAAGATGAGAAAATAATATCTAAATGTTGTGTGATGTATGCTCTGTGGTATAAATATAGTGCAGCTATCAAAAAAGATTAAGATAGAGAAAAAAGAAGAAAGAGAAAAGAGTATCTTGAAAGTATTACATATCTAGATAATAAGGCTATTATCTAAAAGTAATTATTGAAACAAAGATACAAAGCTTCTAGAATACTAAAAAATACATATTTTAAAATCTAACAATGAGCAGTTAAGATCTTACATGTGTATACACCATATACAAATGTAACATGAAAAATATGATGAAAGGTTAAAAATAAATAGACAAAATTATACTGGGTAAATGCAAATAAAATGAAAATAGGAGTTGCAAACTTGATAACAGATAAGGTAGATTTCAGGCCAAAAAGCATTTAATGTGGAGGAGGAAACTATTTACTACCTCAGAAAACTGAGCAATGTTAAAATTAAGCACTGTTCATCAAAAGACACCTTTCAGAAAGTTAAAAGACAGACCACAAAATGGAAAAAGGTATTTGAAACTCATACCCAATAAAGGAGTTTGTAGTCATAATAATACGTGTATATATCTGTGTGTATGTGTGTGTGTGGAGAGAACGCCTATAAATCATTAAGAAAAAGATTAAAAACTCTGTAGAAAAATAGGCAAGAGACTTGAATAGGCACTTGACAAAAGAGAATATCCAAATGGTCAATAAACATATGAAAAGGCGGTCAGCCTTATTAGTAATCCAGAAGTTTTAATTAAAACCACAACAAAATGCCACAGCATTCCTACCAGAATGGCTTTGTAGATGCAGAGTGTATGCTTCCATTTATATACCCATTCAAAACCAGGCAAAACTATCTGTGGTGTTAGAGTTCAGGGTTTTACTCTGATAGTTACCTTTGTTGATGCAAATGGAAGTAATGATTGGAAACGGGCCACAGAAGAGTCCTGGGCTGCTAGTGCTGCCCTATTTCTTTATCTGGGTGGTGGTAAAATGGCTATGTTTTTTTTCTGTAATTGATTGTGTGTGTACTTCTCTGATGTGAGTTATACATGAATTAAGAAGTTATTCTGATACAGAGTGATCTCCAGGAAGCAAAAAAGCAGGAATGCAGCACAGTGTTTTTATTATGAAACATTTTGGTTTGGTTTATGACATGCCACCTTCTTTCTTCTACCTGTCGGGCCATCCCTGACTGGTTATTAGGTAAGCCTCAGTCCTTGGCCATCTATTCTCCCTCTGACTCAGTCCTAGGATGTTAATTCACGTCTCTATACTCCTGGTTCCAACCCTAGTCCCAATTTACGACTTCCTTTTTTTTTCTTTTCAACATTCTGTGGGGTCGTTCCTGTTGATTATCTCATGGCTGACACAGAAACCCACATGTCTAAGACTTAAACTCTTCTCTTCTCCTCCCTCGTGTCTAAATAAACTACCATCCTAATCTTACTATTTCCATCAATGGTTTCACCATTCTCTAAACTTGAAATATTTGAGTTGTCATTGACCTCATCTTCCATTTGACATCCAGTCTAAGCGTTCCTGGCAATTTCCTTTCATCTATGTGAAATGCTTTATTTCCCAAGTTACCATGCTAATGTCATTTAGAAAGCTGTGTAGGGTGTTGCTAGTGTCCCTCTCTTCATCTCCTTACCTGCAAATATCATGTAACTAAAATGTCGAGCAAGAATGTTCTACAGTAATACGGTATTGATGGTTGCACAACTCTATGAATATACTAAAAAAATCACTGAACTGTATACTTTAAAGGAGTGAATTTTATGGTATGTTAATTACATCTCAGTAAAGCTATCACTAAAACAAAAACGTCAATGAGAGCATTTAGGGATTTCCTATCAGATTTATCTCAGTTTCGGTTTATCATCCAAAGCCATTCATTGTAACCAGCCTCACTTTCCTGTGCAGTCTTGTCCAATCTACCAACATACAACTCCTCTAAGTAGTTTTATTTCCTTGCTAATAACATCTTCATATTCTAATAAGTGCTTTCATATATAAGATTAATAATCTTACAAAAATAGTCAAAGTCATGGATATTGTCCCTAATTAATTTTTTAAAATTTTATGGAAATATAGTTGACTTATTAACATAGTGGTTTGATGTTTTTATAGATTATACTGCATGTAAAGTTGTAAAATATTGGCTATATTCCCTGTTGCTGTATATATAAATAGTATCCTATTTATTTTAAACCTAGTAGATACTATCCTATTTTAAAATTGGAGAAATTTGAGTGGAGACGGAATGATTTATCTGGAATCACAGGGCTAGTGTTAGAATTCATTTCAATTTAAAGATCTTTTTTGAGCATCTTTTATGTACTAGGCACTGTTTGGTGCAGCTGGGAGGCTGAGATAGATCCTAATGCTCTGGTCTCTGTACTAAGGAATTTACCTAGGTTGCTTCTAGTCTCTGTCTGCCCTTGCTAGTGTTCTCGTCTGTTGACTGCTTCACTACTTCTGTTTTGTCCTTGTCATTTAACTTCAAAGCCCTTTCTAAACTCTCTTCCTCACTAACCTTTAAACCTTCCTTTACTATGAATTCCTTGGGACCCAAACAATTCTAAATATATCTGTAACTTGATACATTTTTCTTTAGTTGGTTCAAATGTGTATATATTACCTCAGTTGATAAGAAAGTTTCTCAAGGGCATAAATAATTATCTTCTGTAATTTAGAAAGTATTTTTCACATTTTTTTCTCATTGGACCAGCATATTCCTGGGCCCCTAAATGCTTGTAAAATTATTTTTAGTAGAAAACTGAGGCCTTGTCTTGATCTTTAATCTACTTTTAGTTGGGAAGATCACATACACGAGGGACACATCCTGGGCACAATTGTAAAACAGTGTATAAGTTGTGAAAAAGGAAAAACTTTAGATTGTGTGGCTCAGTGGTTCTGATGAGTTGTTCTGCTTACTGTAACACTTAGCTGCAGCTTACGGTTAACTCTGATCTTCGGGCCCACTCAGTAGTTTATACTTTGGCACCTAAAACAAACAGATTGTGGTCAGGCTGATTTGGACTAGTATTCTCTGAGGTGGAGACAGAGCACCATTTATTGGCTGCTTCTGTAACATGCTGTTAATGTTCGTGGATCACTATAGCACATACTGTTTGAACAAGGTGATGAGCTACGCCCGTCCTGTATATTTTCATAAACTTTGTATATAAAGGTGAAACAGTGAAAAGCTTTCTTAAAGGAAGCAAAGTAAAATGGAACTAGCATTCTGTGTTATTAGAAGATACTATGTATGGTAGAGTTTTTCCACTGAAATCTCTTATACTGTTGATTTTATGTCAGTTTAGAAGGATGTTCTGTATATAGCTCGGTCAGATAATGGTCTTCTAGTGTTCACCTGTTTATTTTAAAGGTAGTCTCTTTGTGTCATTCTTGAATAATACTTAGAGTCAAAATAAAGAAAATTAAGCAGACTCAATGAAGCATTACTTAATGGTTTTTATTGTTGGTATTTTATAAGGCACAGCTGGTGGATCTGAAATCTGAACTGACAGAGACCCAAGCAGAGAAAGTTGTATTGGAGAAAGAAGTCCATGATCAGCTTTTACAGTTGCACTCTATTCAGCTTCAGCTCCATGCTAAAACTGGTCAAAGTGTTGACTCTGGTACTATCAAGGCAAAATTGGTAAGTAGTTTAGAGGGTAACACATACTTACATGTATCTTAGAGGGTGAAGAGGAGAATTTTTAATGAGACTTTTTAATTATGAAAGTTAATATAAAAAAACTATGTGCTTATGGAAATTTTAGAAATACAGGAAATATAAAATAAAGATAATAATCATCATAATCATCCACAGTCTCATCACCTAGAGATGATCAGTGGTAATATTATAACCAGTTGGTACTTAGGATTTTCTTCCTATTTAAAAAGAGCCATATAAATAATTTTGAAAGAGTTTGTGATTGTAACATATAGACAATTTATTTGCCCTGCTGTATTGGTTAAGATTAAGTTCAGCTACATATGACAGAAATCCTGACTAACATTGGACTTATTCTTAAATAGTACAAATGATTTTCTCTCGAAGCCCTGAGACAGGCAGTCCAGAGCTGATAATGGCAGCTCCCCAGATATCAGGGATCCAGTTTCCTTCTGTTGTGCTCTGCCGTCTTTAGCTCGTGGTTTCTGTCTTTAGGATTTCGGCATGTCTGCATTCCAGGTAGGAAGAATGTAAGGGCAAAATGATGCTTCCCAGCTGCATTGACCTTCTTTAAAGACCTTTTCATGAAATCTTCCTCAGCTTTTTGCCAGGCATTAAGCCATCTCGTTGGCTATCCCTGGCTGTCTGTCAGTCCCTTAGTTGGTCACATGGCCACCTCCAGTAAAATTAGAGTTCTCCTAATAAGGAAGAAGGGGAACATGGAGCTGGATGCCAACCAGTAGCACATTTTTCCTTTTGCTTTTAATATGTTATAAGTTATTTCCCCTGCCACTGAGTGCTTTGTCGTGTTTACATAATGTTCATTGCATAAATGTTCCATAATTAACCATTGCCCTCTTAATATAGGTTGTTTAAATAGAATTTTTTTTAAGTCTCCTTTCAGTTTAACCTCATATGTATTAAGTGTGTACTGTGTGCCAGACACTTTGTTAAACTATAGGGGACACAGCAGTGAATAAGACAGAGAAAGCTTAGGAGAGGCAGGAGATGAAATGATGCTGATGATGACAGTAATACATTTTAAAGTTTTACTTGTTTTCAGTTAATCCTTTGATTGGTTAATTAGTTCCTAATACTGACATGTTAGAATTTATTTAAATGAATATTTACATTCTCCTGAAGTTTTTTTAAATTCTGATATTCTACAAATCTAAATTATTATTGTTGTTTTATTTAGCTGAAATGAGTCAGGTTCATAACTGCTTCTTTGGAATATTTGATACTAGTATTGAGAAACAGTGTACATTTTCCCTAGAATTCACCTGAAATTTTAACATTAGATTTGAAACATAGTGCTAATAGATTTGAATAATGGTGCTATATAGTAGGCACCGAACTAGACATGTTAACTAATTTTGCTGAAACAAATTTTTAGTGCTATACAGTTACCATTGCTTGTAGATTTACAAGTGTATTTGTTCCAATGAACTTTACCCAAGTGATGTTCAGCATATGGGAATTTTCCTTATAATGATTGTACCACTAAATAAACTCATTTGTTTGATAATTTTCTAATTATAAAACTTTTTTCTTATATCTTAAGTCTGTCCCCTCTATGGAGGAGCTGGTAAGTATGCCGTTTCTGTTTTGCTTTAATATGTTATGCTGAAGCGTTCTTAGTGCTTTATTCGCATATTACGTGTTGTCAGTTTGTATCTGAAAGTGATGTTGATGATGGTGGTTTTTTAATGTGCCGGTACCTGAAAAGTTTAGTGGGTAGCCCATTGCTCTTTTCTCGCCTCATGTTGCTAAAAGATTTTTCTTTTGTTTGTGATTTGTTGCCATCATTTACAGAAGCCATCAATTTTTGACAGCTTCTGAGCTTTGTAACTTGCTCATACCTCTACTTGAACAGCTGGTTTTCCCACTTAGGTGTTGTAAAGATATATTATGCAGGCCTAGCTTTTTTCTCCTTTTCTATTTTAATTTATTCCCAGAGAAAGAAAGTGCATGTTGGTTTCTTATTCATCCACTGCATGTGTTATAACTTTTCACCAGTCTTGAGAAACTTATGTGGCCTTTGAAACAACTGAATTTTGAGACCCTTTATCAGAATTTATTTTAGAAAGTAACAGTACAAATTCTTAATATTTTTCCCACTGCCCCACCCTAGTCAGGTTCCAGGTTGTTATATGACTTTTCGTCTTTTGAAAATATACTGTTCAGATATCAGAATAC
The DNA here is from genome assembly GCF_009834535.1 of Camelus ferus. Taxonomy (NCBI): domain Eukaryota; kingdom Metazoa; phylum Chordata; class Mammalia; order Artiodactyla; family Camelidae; genus Camelus; species Camelus ferus. The sequence goes on along the minus strand of NC_045703.1, from coordinate 36,089,820 downwards.
AGAATTAACTTCTTCATTGTTACCTCATGATGAACAGGTTAACTTAAAAAAAATTTTTTTTCTTTAAATATAGAAGTGATTAAGTTCAGCGTTCCTAGTTCTGTTCTTGCTTGCATCTGTTAGTTTCAGGCCTGCGAGCTTGTCATTCATTAGGGATTTGAATCATTAAACAAAGTAGTGACTTAATATGTTTCTCGGGTTTCATAAATATTTTATAAATAATTCATTAAGGAAATTGTAAGTAGATAATCTTCAACATAAAACTTATTTAGCCCATAAACAAAGAATTCTTGGTCTTCTAGGAACCCTTTTCCTGAAACAAACAGCATGAACCTCATTAAATGTCATTTAAAAAAGATTTTTGTTCATATTGTCCAGACTGGTTTCTTTTGGAACTGATACCTGCCCTTTTAGGAAAGAGGTTCTGAAATAAATTGAGATTTTAATAATTCCAAATTTGTAAAGGGAGAATTCTAGATTATTCTTCAAATTTAAAAAAATATATATATGGAAATTGTGTTCTAATGGTTATATTAGTTTTTCACAGAAGTTGAAAAAGCCTGCTAATTAATCTTACTTCTGTATATCACATATATAATGATAAATACTTTAATCAGAGAAGTGGCAAATATATCCAACATTTGGTAGTTGTCATTCGTTTTAGCTTGTTTTTTTAAATTTGTTTTTAAGGTTGTGGTACTCACTACCTTGTATTTGAATATATCATATATTGATGTTTAAATATATCATACATTGATAAACTGTTGTCAAAACAGTAGACCAAAGCAGACATTGACAGTAGTACCAAAATATGTTTCATTTAATTGTTAAAAGTTCCCTTATATTTGTTTCTCAGCTTAATATTCTCAACAAAAGAGAAATAATTATAATAATCAGTACTCATACATTAGAAACAATATCATTTGCCATTCACTCAAGAGAAACGTTTTTCCCAGTGCTGAGGTAGAGCTTTATTTGAAGCTCCTAGAGGGGCTATGGCGGTCTCGTGAACAGTGCCACATCTCATCAGTAAAGACAACAGATTTTCACAGGATTTATAGATTCTGTAAATTAGTGAGCCAGTAAAAGCAGTTCTGTAAGTCAGTAAAAACACTTCCACTCAGGATAAATGCAAGTTTACAATGTTTGGATGGTTCTCTTGACCCCAAAATAACACTTAAAAGATCTATCAGGGCCTTTATTCAACTCTCAGAAAGGTTTTATTGGGCCACACAGTCTGTGTGTGTGTTTGAATTTGACTTGACTGACTTTAGGCAGGGTTTTGAACTTTCTGTTTTCCCCTCCACTTTGTCTTGTTCCTGCCTATCTGTTCTGTGCTTGGATTCCAAAGGCATTTACATTTGTAACCCTTGATGTATAGAAGTAGGTATACTGTACTTTGTACTTTGAAGGTAAATTGAAAATGATCTCTCACATGTGAGTTGGTAATAAAAATTTGATGGCAAAGATACTGAGATATATTACATTCTCTGGCTAGCACCTATAAGTTCACACATATGGGTTATCTACCATGGCATCCTTTTTTAAGAGCTAAAAATTGACATCCATCCTACCTCATAGTAGGCAGGCGAGGCCAGTATTTTCCCTCAGAAAACAGTTCTTCAGTCACTTTAACATGCGGACAAATAGATGAGCCAGATCCCACTGTTCAGTGACACTCTATACCCTAGAGGTTCTTACCTATAGGCATTTTTTAATGTGTAAATATTTTAATGCAGTTGTTGCCAGCATTTCTCCATGATCATGAAATGTTTTAAAAGAATTAGAATATCTGTTCTGATTTAAGCATTGCAAGTTTCTTATAATCCTCTAAGATACATTAGCTATAGACTGTATCTCTGTGTAACTGAATGATTTTGGCTTGTTTATAGCATTGTTGCATTAAAGTTAATTAAATGTTTGGGTACAACCACCAGAGTGATTGTTTTAGTCGAGTTTCTTGAGTCATTTTTAGAAAGTAGAGAGTAGGTTCAGTTACCCATTGAAGCCATCCATATTAGTATGTATAACATGAGCTTAGAGAAGGCTACTAATCTTAGTGTCCTCAGGATCAAGGTGCCCTCCTCCATGCTATTATCTTATCTAGAAGTGGTTCCAACACCTTCTGGTACTAGTTAAAAAGAACTGGATCCAAGTCTTTGTGTTTCATTGTATAGAATTGAAGTGGTAATCTTTATCATATGCTTTCATTGTTGTATCATAGATTGTGTGCTTTTGTGTATTTTAAAGAACATGGTCTGTCGCTAAAGAGTCTTAAAAGTGTTAGCATTACTTTATTTTTTTTTTAATTGCCATAGGAGAGAGAGCTTGAAGCAAACAAAAAAGAGAAAATGAAAGAAGCTCAACTTGAAGCTGAAGTGAAGTTGTTGAGAAAAGAGAACGAAGCCCTTCGTAGACATATAGCTGTTCTCCAGGCTGAAGTTTATGGGGCAAGACTGGCTGCCAAGTACTTGGATAAGGAACTGGCAGGAAGGTGTGTGAAAGATGGGTATCCTTGTGCTCTTTGGTGACCAGTTGCATAGTTAAAGAGGTTGACTCCTATCTCTTGTGGCAAATGAAATATTAATCTTTATCCTAAGAGTGATTTTGTAGTTGATTTTAGCTTACTGTTGTTAACTTAATATTGATAGCATTACATATTGCGGATTTATTTAGCCTTACTAAGTATTTATTGTTTACACACACACACACACACACACACACACACACACACTGCTAGTAATTTACTGTAAAATGCTAACAAAAAGCTGCACTTCTCAGTGTTTCCTGCCTTGACACCATAGCAGATGGTGGTCACATGTACAGCATAACCTCTGTAGGAATTCTCTCTGTGATCAGTGAAACCCACTCTTTCTTGCCTTTCAAAAACATGTTGGAATGACAGTGGTTTTATCATAATACAAAGTTCTGCTTTCATTAATTTTTTACAGTAAATAATTTACAAACTTTGATTCATTATTAGTACTAAATAATTTTCTGCTTGTTGTTTTAATGTCACATTAAGAACTGATGTGGAGCAAATAAAAATAATTATATCATCTTGAAGTGCACACTTTCTAATAATTTTACCACATTTAAGATAATCCTTTTGTAAAAAGAAACTGTCATTGGGAAGAATGTTTTGTACAGTTGGCCGCATCTACAGACTAGTATTCAAAAGTATCTCAGTTCGATGAACTACCTTGATTGCATGCAAGACATGAGACGTGTTAATGCCATCAGTCTCATAAATTGTTTTAAAGATGTATATGGATTAAGTATATAAATAAAGAAGGTCTCATTCATTTTTTGTAAACTGGTTTTCCCTTGAAGACATCTGTTCTTTTCAGAATTTTCATGTCTTTATAAATCTGAGAGACATCAGGAAGTTCTTGCGTTTTAGTTTCATTCCTGACATCAATTTATGCAGGAGCTACTTGTATTCGGTAATTTTTTGGAATTCTTTCTATAGTATACATAATGAAAAACTAACTGAATTAATTCCTTCCCAATGTGAAGGGTCCAACAAATACAATTACTAGGACGAGATATGAAGGGACCTGCTCATGATAAGCTTTGGAACCAGTTGGAAGCTGAAATACACTTGCATCGCCACAAAACCGTTATCAGAGCCTGTAGAGGACGGAACGACCTGAAACGACCGATGCATGCGCCTCCAGGCCACGTAGGTTTGCTTCGCTGCTTTTTCTCACTCAACCTCGTCCTTCCGTTAATCACAAATCCTTTGCATTTTTTTTATTCTACTAGTATTTAAAACCTTTATTTTAAAAAAAGAAAGTGAGATTAAACATATTTAAAATAGATACATATTTAAAATTCCAACAGCCCATATAGCTCTTTACAGACTTACTAATGCTCCGAAAATGATACTTTTGAAGACAGTGGACTATTGCTAGCAAATGCATATTGCTTTGGCTCATATTTCAGAATTTTCCTGGATCTCGATCAGGCATGTTTCATGTTTTAAGCTTAGCAGAGAATATGTGGTCATATTGATGAATTGGCAAATATTTGGGGGTAGTTCTTTAAGGGAATTTTTAGTGACTAGATTTGAATGTAGTTTCTCAACTAACATTTACACCTGTTTGATTTCGCATTAAGATGGAATTTGAGATCTGTGTCCAGTTGTCTGCTTCTTAGCCACCATTGTACTTCTTTCTATCTGGAGAAAAATATATTAAATTTCATTACAACAGCTGCCTGATGATACAAACCTTAATATAATAAAATCATACCTAACTCCTACCCAGTGGCTCATATATATTGGTGCCAGATAAAGCCTGGCCTTGAATGGTAAAATTATTTGTTGCCTCTGCAGAGATTTTTGTAAGAAGAATTGGTATGTACATGGAGTTGGTTGGAGAGGGGTGGTGATTGCAGTAAGCATTTATGCTGTTGTCTTCTCTGGGACATTGGTGGTCCCCATTAGCATCTAGGCAGTGGCCAGATGATAAATGTTACTTTATGCTAAATAAAGGAGTTTGAACCTTAACTTGGTTATAATGGGATTTTTAAATAAAATAGTTGGCTTAATAAGATTTAACACTGTTTTGACACTTACTTTGATATAGTGAAGAGGATATATTGAAAGAGGGCCTAATTGGAAGATACATTTAGAAAGATAATAAAGTAAGGAGAAAGTGATGAAAGGAGAGGCAGGTTTGGGAGAATTAGAATCAAGCAGAGTTGGTGACTAACTGGTAAGTAGGTGAGTGAGAAGAAGTCTAGGGTTTTGGTTTGGGCAGCTGAGTGAAATGACGGCATTCGTTGACAAAGGAAACAGAGGCAATGGAAGGTTTGGGGGAAGAGACATCAGTTTTAGACATGGCAGTGCTTGAGGTGCCAGTGGCACAGCCACTGCGGCTGGGAAATATGACTGGAATTTGGAGAGAATTCTGAGCTGAAGAATTATTAAGTAAATCATCCTTTATAATTGAAATCAAGGAATTCAGTAAATCACCCAGGGAAAGTATGTAGAAAGTAAAAGGATGGAAGGAGACTTTCATGGGGTGAGGGAAGGAGATGGCTGACCAAAGGAAGAAGCCTGTGGTGGAGCTGTCAGATACAGGCCATCTAGGAGAGAAACCAAGGAAAAGAGGAGATTTCAAGGAGAGGATAGTAAACAGTATCAACTTTCTGCAAGGTTCATAGAAGGCAGTGACTAAAAAGTATTCACTGAATGTAGCCGTATTGGTCACCAGTGACTGTAAAGAAGTCAGCGTCAGTGGAGCAGGTGGGGGCAGAACCCGAGTTACAGTAGTTGGAGTACTGAATGTGGGGCGGCAAGGGAGAAAATTAGCTTTGTGTGAAGGTTAAGGAAAGATGGAGGGAGGATAGTAGGTAAAGAAGATAGGGGGTGATTAAAGGGTTTTTATTTGTTTAGTTTTGTGTTTGTACATAGTCAGTATTTTAAAGCTGGATGAGTCTTGGAGTTTTTTCATATGCTGAATTAGGGAAGGAGCTTGTAGAGACAGGAAGAGTAAAGGTACCAGATAAAGAATTATTAGTGGAGCAAGGTTCTTTAGTTAAGAGGTAGACTCCAGAGCTCAAAGGAATGAAAAAGTAATTAATAATCCAACTGGCATTTTGTTTTTCACTTCTACAAATCAGTTAAAATGAATCTAGAACTTTGAGATACTTTCCAGTGAAGATAATGTTACCTACTTTTGTTTCTTGAAGATACTTGTTTATCAATTAATTCCTGGCAATAATTTTTTTTTGTAATGTCCTACAATTTAAAAAGAGATGTATCAGTATTAAAGAAATTAACAAAAGGGTGAAAAAAATCTTTTATACATTTCACCATGTTAATACAACAACTATTTTTGCTTTTCCACTTTATCCATTAATTATTCTCTTAACACTATACTGGGTATCTATTACAGGAAATTAATAAAGATTTCTAAAAGCAAGTTATGATAGTATGGGTGTACTCTTTTTGGCATATTATGTAAGTAGTATTAATTTTTCTTCTTTTTTTCCCCTCAATAAGGATCAAGATTCTTTGAAGAAAAGCCAAGGTGTTGGTCCAATTAGAAAAGTTCTCCTCCTTAAGGAAGATCATGAAGGCCTTGGCATTTCAATTACAGTAAGAAGTAGTGCTTCCAGTCTCCTTTTCTACAGTTATCTAGTACAATCATGCTCCTTTGTTGGAGCATGAGGAATAGGAAATAAAGTACTCTGAATATATTTTCTAAATAAATTTATCCCCATGGATACCAACACTTTTTGTATGAACTTTTTTTTGTATGTAAAGCTTCCTAATAGCTGTTGAGTATCACTTTACTAAAAGTTTTACTTTAGTAATCGTAGTTTATAATTTTCATTATGACTCAGGTCATAGTTCTGTACCATATCCTGTGATGCCTGAAGGAGCCTTTGGGAATGGATATAACTGGTTTCTTCTGTGTTAATTGGCTCCAGATTGTATTGTTCTTTTCTCTAGAGTATCTGTTATCTTTCTCATCTCATTTCTTTGAGATCAGATTTCACTGGCTCTTGGGTCCCAATAGTCTTCTTTTTTAAAGTTGATGCCTTTACAACCAGTTGTTTTGGACAACCTTCCTGAAAGCAGTCTATTATTAAAATACATATATATTTAGAGTCATTTTGCTGTTGTTCAGTGCTTTGTTCCAGACAAATGAATGAGGTGGCTTTATACTTAGGCACTGTATGAGTTCATTCGCTTTCTGGTAAGCTTAATGTAGAAATGTTTCTTATAATAAAAAGTTTATCTCTTGGGTATTTATTGAATACCTACCTGTTTTGAATGTACTTCCCTCAAAGAGCATAAGTTTTAGAAGGAGAAATAAGATACAGACACACAAATAATTATGACTACAAGCTAGAAAGTAAAAGATATTAACTACTGCATTTTATTTTTGTAGTACATAAAATAATGGTTTGTCTTACCACTCATAGTGATTTAAATTCGATAAAATCTAATAGTGCTGTGGACTACTAATATATAAAACATTTTTATTTATACTTAAGAGAGTTTAGCCAATTGTTTTGGCTTTTCAGGGGTTTTTTTGGCTCTGGAATGTGTTTTTAAAAGCACATGTATGTTATTAATCATTTTGCTTAGAGGTAACTCTGATATTCTTAATAATTTGATTCACTGTTATCTAAGTAGCAAATAGGATTTCTCTCAGCCTTTACAGAGACAATATAGGTGCTTACTGGAATATATTTTTAGGAAAATATTTTATCAGTAGAATGGTCTGTGACTATACAAAGGTAAACTAATTTATTGCTTTCTTTTGGTTAGGGTGGAAAGGAGCATGGTGTTCCAATCCTCATTTCTGAGATCCACCCAGGGCAACCAGCTGACAGATGTGGAGGGCTACACGTTGGAGATGCCATTCTGGCTGTTAATGGAGTTAACCTAAGGGACACAAAGCATAAAGAAGCTGTAACCATTCTTTCCCAGCAGGTAAGTTCCCTTTATGTAACTAAAATTGGATCTATCAGTTGTTCTTTTTGAATCAATTGAATATTATATACTTCACTAGGAGGCTTCTCAAGTAGTAAAATGTATATAGATAAGAGTTTCCTTTGACTTGGGGCTTTTAGAGAAGACAGCCAGATTTAGTGGAAAAGATACTGTTTGCCCTTCTCCACAGCTATATAGCTTTGAGCAAGTTGCTTAAGTCCTTTGTGCTACAGTGTCCTCATCTGAGAGCTGTAAGGATTAAATATGTTAATACATACAAAGTGTTGAGAATAGGACTTGACACTTGGAAAGCAAAGCATCACTAATGACTGAAACACTATACAAATATGAAGTATTATAGGAAAAAAACTGTGCTAGAAGTGGATTGATTTTACAATCATAAATGTTAGAACTGAAAGTGTCCTTAGAAACCATTTAGACCAACCCTTTTATTTAAAATGAATGAACTAAGGTTCTTAGAGATTAAATGATTTGCTCAAGGTTGCAGAGCAAATAAATTACAGAGTTGAAATTCATATCCAGGAGTCATGTTTGTTATCCAGAGTACTTAAGATGTTTTTGTTTTGTTTAGTAGCAATAGGGTTGAGGGAATTAGAGAGTTGTTGTTAGTATACGGAGGTGTTTGTTGGATCATCAGTGTCGTATGCCAGGGTAGAATTGAGTCTCAGAGTTGAAAGTGACTTTATAGCTCGTTTGGTTCAACTCTACATGGTGTATAAACCTCTGCAATATCACTAATTAAGTAATTATGCTAAAGGGACGACTTGTGGATAAAGCAGTCCATTTCATTGTTGTACATTGCTGAGTTTTAGAAAGCTCTTCCTTGTATTAAGACTAAAATCTGTGTATTCATGACAGCTACCTAAAGACTGTCATCTAAAACTTCACTGAAGACTGCCACTGCATTGTTGATCCATCTCCCCAGAATGGTATTTTTAAAGCATTATCTGATAAGGGAGCTCCAAGAATGCAAGTTAGCCTCTTTAAGTTGCTGTTTTCTCAGCCCAGCTTGGCTGTTACCCAGTAGCGGAGGAGTGGGATGAATGGCAGCTGTGGTAAAGGAGATGCTAATAGGCAGTTCATGAGATACACGGTTTTAAGGAAACACTAAGCACATGTTAGAATTCTGGAGTATAACCTTAAACTTCTGGGAGAGAGGAACACCAAAGAGACTTAGTGAGCAAAAAATGACATGCTTTCTTTTGAGCAAAGGCAGGGCATAATTTTCAGAGAATTGCAAATACCAGACTTGTGTGTAGTGATTATAGTCTGTTATTAAAAGATGATTATAGCTTGGAATTTTTTTAATGTAAAATAATCTGTAACTTTTTGCTTGAACATAACATGTTATTGAAGAATAAGTACAAATATTACACATCTAGTCTAGTAGAAAAAGCAAGGACTTCAGAGTCAAATTTCTGTTTTTCTATTTTACTTGTTCATCTTGTGGAGAGAGTTACCTGCTTTCTTCAGGACTCACTCAAGTTTCTCATTCATGTACAAGCGACTACACTAGGGTTGTTCTGAGGACTGAAGGATATAATTTTGTACAATAAATACAGTAATTACTATTACTGAATAGAATACCTGATTAGCACTGTGTCTGGCACTCAGTGAAAGTTAAGAAAAGGCTCAAGACTTATTCAATAAGAAACAGGAAAATCATTGTGTAGAGGTTTCTTGAATTAGTCCAGGAAGAATCTGTGTGATGCCCTTAGGTGCAACTTTAGACTATTTAGATGGTTTTGCTGAATTGCTACTGTGTAAAGTTTAAAATGCAAAATGACTTTCAAACTGAACATTTGTTCCAAGATTCTGTAAATTAAATAGTTAAGCATCCTTTTTTATTTTAGGTCTTTTAGCAAAAATATTTTGATCAGTAGAAAAATCTACCGTAATGTTAAAAGGAAATTGCTTCTACCTCATGAGAGTCTAGAATTTCATCATTTGTTGTCTTGAAAGGAACTAAATCTGAGAGCGCTGCTTCTCACCCCAAAGAATTTGGAAATCTTTTAAAATTATAATTAACATGGTTTCCTCATTTTTTCCCTTCCATTTTAGAGAGGAGAGATTGAATTTGAAGTAGTTTATGTGGCTCCTGAAGTGGATTCTGATGATGAAAATGTAGAGTATGAAGATGAGAGTGGACATCGTTACCGTTTGTACCTTGATGAGTTAGAGGGAAGTAGTAATCCTGGTGCTAGTTGCAAAGACACAAGTGGGGAACTCAAAGTGTTACAAGGTAAAAATCACCCTAAAAGTTACTATTAATGTATTCATTATGAATACACTTAAAAAATACAAAAGCCTCAGATGCCCATCAGTAACACTGTTCAAATGATGGGGTAATCATCACTGACAGAATGAACAGCTTTCCCTTGCTGTATTACAGCTTTATTGTACACCAGTAATTATGCCAAAATTCTACTTGCGTATCAGTTCTTCTGGATTCATCTTGGACAAGTGTGTTACCAGTTACTGAACTATAAGTGTTCTTTGAAAAATAAATAAAATTTGAGTTTTCTAGACTCTGAGACAAAGACCAACGTGCCTTTTAGAGTAGATACATCTTAATGTCATGTTGCTGTTTTAATGCACATTTTTCTCTCATAATACAATGATTCTACAGGCTGCATGTGAATAAGTGATTAGACTGTTATCTCATGATTGTTATTAGAATCAGGGTATGTGAGGAGGGTTTTTGGTGTAGTTCCTTTACTATCATTTGTACATATTTTAAAGAAAAATTCCAGCACTTTCTTTTACATAGAGCACTGGTTCTTAAGTTGTGATTCATCAATCTTTGGGGGCGCCTGAGACCTTTCAGGGGGCTCTTGAGGTCAGAACTTTTCATAACAATACTAAGGCATTATTTGTCTTTTTTTTTTTTTTTATGTTGATATTTGCACTGATGGTACAGAAGCAACAGGAGTAAAACTCCTGGTGCCTTAGTATGAGTCAAGGCAGTGGCGCAACTTTACTGGTGATCATTGTGTTCTTCCTTGCCATCCACTCAGAATTAAAAGGAAAAAAGAGTGCCAATTTCTCTTAAGAATATCCTTGATGAAATAAAGAAAACTGTTCATTTTATTAAATCTTGACCCTTGAGTACTTGACTTTCTAATCTGTGTAATGAGGTGGGAGGTATGCATTAAGTACTTAGTCTGTATGCTGAACTAAGATGCTGGTCTCGAGGAAAAATACTTAAGTCATTAAGTTTCTAGGTGAACTAGTCATTTTTTCATAGATGATGATTTTTCTTTGGAAGAATAACTGACAAATTATCGTTGTTCAGACTATTAGGCAGCCATTTTCTTTAAAATTAACAAAGTGAGTCCATCACTTCATGGCAAACAGCTGACAGTGTTCATTGCCAGTGATAGAAAGTGAGCTTTCAAGTGGAGATTAGAATTTCGTAAAGCATGCATCCGCCTCCGTGGGCTTGACAGCTTCCCAGCACTTAGAGAGCTTTTCTAATATGATTGGTGGTGATATTAATGAATGTGATTTATTGATATAGTAAAATAAAATATGTCAGCTTTTGCAATTGCTACATAACCCGATGATCTAACATTTTTCGAATGACCAGTGCATGATGTTACTAAAATCCTGGGTGGGTAAAAAAGGCATTCAAAGTGCAGGACAGACAAATGAATTTTAATGTAGCAGAGTGTAAAAGTTCCTTGATGTGGTTTCAGGTTCTATATTGTAAAATTTTGGTATAAGATCAAAAAACAATTGTGACAGTTATCTGAAAGGCTAAGAAGCTGCTCTTCCCTCTTCTAACTATATACCTGTGTGGGGTGAGCTTTCTTCATATGCTTGTAACAGACTGAGCAGAAGCAAATATGAAAATCCAGCTGTCTTTTGTAAAGCCAGACATTAAGGGTATTTGCAAGATTGTAAAATAATGCTACTGTTCTGACTAAATTTTTTGGAAAATAAAATTTTTTTCACTAAACAAATATTTATGTTAACATTTATAGTTTATTGTCATTTTTAACAAAGTAATTTTTTAATTATTTCTCAGTTTTAATTACTAATATGGTGAACGTCACTACCTCATATAACATTAATAATACACATAAACAAAAGCTCTTTGCGATTCTCAGTACTTATTAAGAGTGTAAAGGCATCCTGAGACCAAAAAGTTTGAGAACTTCTGGCATAGAGTTTTGTAGAGAACTGATGAACTGTTGCCCTTTGGTAAACCTATATGTTATGAATTACCTATACAGAGACAGCAGTAGCAGTGTTCTGCCCGTGTATCTTGAACTGAACTATCATGGCAGGATGTCGAAACCTTATACTGTTGAGCTGATTTCCCTAAGATCTCATCGTCTTTTACCCTGTCTTCTATTTTTCTGTCAGAATTAGAAGGCTTGTCCCTTCCTTTTTGCAGCTGAGGCTAAAAGGCTTCTCTGTCACCTGTGTAAATTGCAAACCTCTTAAAATGCGACTCAGTACTCTTTTGATAGATCACTATTAACTGACTCAGTTCAAAAAAAAAAATTCACTTGTTATTGTTTAGCACACATCTGTGCTTCATAGCTCACTAAACAGGTGACATAGTCAACTCATTTATTTGCAAGCCTATTGTCTGTTTTGTAGATTAACCAAAATTAGTTTGAAATTTTATCTGGACATTGTCTTACCAACAAATTCGATTTAGTGATAAATTAGTATGTGCCTCAGTGAACTGAAGTTAAATAATCTGAAAGAAAAATGTAAAAGAAAAATACAGTTTACAGTTTAATAGGTATTTATATAGGTAGAACTGACTGAATTTTGCTAATGTGTGTAACAATTCTAAGTTTCATGGAAAATTAGGTAGGAAATTTTATACAATTTTTAGATAGGTCCAATAGAGAATATTTAGAAATCTTTACAGTGTTTGATATCTGCTATAAGAAGGAAGAATTCCTTTGTCAGAAATTGCAAACTTGATTAATATTTGCCTCATATCACTATTATTGATTACAGTGGGCATTCCTGTGTTATTGCTCAATAAAACTATGACTTTTTTTAAACTAGGAAGTATCTGCTTTTTTTCTCTTTCTTTCAGGATTTAATAAGAAGGCAGTAACTGATGGACATGAAAACGGAGACCTAGGAACTTCCAGTGAAACTCCATTAGAAGACAGTGCTTCTAAATTAGATGATCTGCACAGCCTATATCATAAAAAATCTTATTAAATCGACTGTATCCCCAGACAGGATGATTAATCAGACTATTCTGAATTTGGGGCACTAGGGAAGATGGTGACAAAGACTGTACAAGATGACGGGAGGCTGTTTGTTGCCTAAATGAAAGGCGGGTACCTCAGGGCTTCATGTGAACAATTCTAAATGCATAAAACTCCCTGTTCTCTGTGGTATACCTAAATTAGTTCTTGCATGTAAAGCAATTTTGATTTCTTAAAATGGTAAAGCACACCAAAGCATGTGTTTCCCAAAAGGATATTACTAGGCTCTTAAGTACCAAATGAAGCACTGCTGCTTTATTTGGTTCCTTTTCCATTTAGTAGAAGGACAGTGCTAACTGGAATTTTTTAAAGAAATAGCCTTTAAATATAAGAGAATAAATGAATTCATATTATATATTCCAGAATGTCAAGTGTGGTGTTTCAAAGGATGGAGTTTGACACCATGAATTGAAGAAGTGTAGGCTTCATTTAAATTTTTTTAACTGACAGAATGGTTTCAGTGTTGTTTTTTTTTAATTTATCGTGCTTCCTGATATCTAAATCAGTTCTTAATGATCATTTATTGTAATGAGTTTGCCGTTCAGCTTTATTCATGCAGTACGAAATAGTTTTCTTTAAGCAATCCTTATATCAATCAAGGCTGCATTAGAAGTAGTTTCAGGAAAGTTATTGTACATTGAACTTCTCTCATTTTTAAAAGAAATGCAAATAAGTGTAAAGTATCTGTTCGTAATTATGTTGCTCTGTGTGCATGGTGTTGGAGCAATACATTACTAATGTTCAGTCACAAGTGCTTTTATTCTAGGATCCACAAAAGACAGTTTTGTACATTTTGAGTTGTTCATGTTTGTCTTGTGATAGTCATGGCACTTAAAGATACATTCTTCTGGTGGTGAAAGCTCAGATTTATTACGATGTCCATGAAATACATCTAATTCAAAAAGCAGTTCTCTCTCAAAGTAAACCGATGTGCCAGTCATCTAAAAAGCTGAGGCACTGGTGGGTAAGATAAGGTGAACACGTTTTGATACGGTATCATTTTGGATGGCTTTTCAAGTCAGTGTATGTTTGACTAAAGTGCTTTTCATATGCAAACTAGATTTGCTACTTCTCCTATCCCAGGATTAAGCATGTAGTGCCTGCTCTCTCTTACTTTCATTCTGCAGGCCACTGTACATTGTGGGGAAAGTGAAAACATTGCATTTAAAGAGGTGATTGCTTTTTCAGTATCACTGTTTTAAAGGATGTACATTTAGGGAATATTACTTGGGGGAAAGCCTATGAGGCTTTTAGAATATTATCAGTATCTCATTTCTAATACTCAAATGTTATGTGATGTAAAACACATTCTCTTGTCTTTCCTAGATGCACTATATATTTGTTCATAGGTAAATCTATAAAATGTATATACTTTATTTGGTGGTTTTGGTATTTATAAATTTTATGTTTTAACTATTGCTCATTTATAGTTTGTTTTGGGTGGTTTTATTCATCTGTATATCACCATGTTAATTTGTAATAGAAATGCACTTCATAGTATATGCAGTTACTGATATTAAAATACCTTGTAGCATAACGTTGCCTCTAAGCAAAAACTGGTATTTAATTATACAGCTGAATAAGCAAGCTCCATGTTACTTGGCTCCTGACAGTCTAGGCCTCTTAAAAGAAAGAAAGTTTTCTCCTTAGGTATTCCCCTACTCCAAACACATACGCCATGAATGACATGAGATCTGCAGACTGGATTTAAGCCAGTGTATTTATTCATTTAGTCAAAAAAAATTTGTTGTCTCATATCTGAAAACTATTTTGTTGTGACTTGAAACCATGTTATTTTTATCTTTTTTAAAACACAGCCTGGGATGGTATGGCCATGGAATTTTTTCAGAGACTGTCCTTTATCTCCTAAGACTGAATTCTTAGGAAATATTAGCTAAAACCTTTTTATTTTCAAGAACTATCTAATAACAGGATTTTTTTTAGAGCCTTGAATTGGCATATCTATGAGGACTCTGTGTAATATGAATGATTGAATGAGACTGGTTATGATATAAACACCTTTCTTGGGCTGATAAGCAGAATGAAAAAATTTTCTGGGTAATTTAAAATTGCAAAGCTCAGTTCTCATTTCATTCCTGCTTCCCCTTGGTTTGCAAGCCTGTGTGAGAACACTGCTGCTCAGATGCTGCTCTGAGATTCCTGTCAGGTGTTTAGAAAGTACGCAGTTAGAGGTTCATTTTATAACACAGTGTCTTTGGGGGATGACCTTAGAATTACAGGCTTTTTCCTAAGGACTGAATGAGAAGCAATTTTCATGTTTTCACATTTATAGACAGGAAACTCATAACATGTTTCTAGGACAAAACCAAACAGATAAGGAGAGAGCTGTTGCAAAGCCATTACAATTAAAGAGGAAAAAGAAAAATATACAAATGCACATACAAACAGAATAGCTGGGAAAAAAATTTTCAAGAGTGTTGTGTGTTATGTGTGTATATATTTGCATTTAACCTCCAAAATTCTCAGTGTCTGCTGTGAATATGATGGCAGACAACCTTTGGGTTATGAGACTTGTTAAAAAAGATTTAAAAGAGATGAGAATTTTGTGATCCTTGGTAATATGACTGAACAGTTATCCCAGCTTATCCTTGGTGCTGGTTCTACTCCCAGCACAGTGGACTTACTTTGTTTTCATGTTTAAAAACAAAATATATTATTCATGTGTAAATTGCACATTACCTGACATCCTTATTATGTAATCCCCTGTCCCACCTATCCAGCCTTCCGTATAGGGTCGGCCTTAAATCTGTAGGATTTATGGCAAATGTATTATATATAATTGCATTGAGTTTAATATTTTTTATTACCCTGTAAATGAAGATGGCATCTCCTACATTAAAATAGTATTAATCTTATTTTTAAAAATAAACATTTTTAAATTCTTTCATGTTAAATATTTATTATTTATTTCCAGTAGCTTCTGTTATTTGAACCAACAAATCAAAGTCTATGCAAAGTCTGAACCTAGTTACTATGGTGGAACAGGTTATTTGGGGGCAGAATTAACTTAGGAACTATTTAACCTGAGTTAGTTAAAAACATGCTGGTTGGAAGGAGCTGTCAGAGCACCTGTGGGACCAGTTTTCTGTTGAAACTTAGCAGGTGCAGAAACTCTAGTCTCCTTGAGTTAGTTTTATGTTACAAATATGATAGCCAGTGTTGTCTTTGAGGGTAACATTGACAAAAATTAGAAAATAAACCCTATGAGATACTGTGTAACAGGACATTCATCCATTTTGTCATCTAAGCACATACGATTTAGAAGCTGTGGGTAGAATAATTTTTAGAAACATATGTAAACATTGTTCAGTTTGTTTCCCTCAGACGTTTTACATATGGCCATACATAGTCAACCTGGGAACTAGGTGTAAAATGTATAGGAATGCTTGTTCTTTGTCCAGGGTATTTGAGGTCAATCAGGAGGCAAAACTTACAAATGGTACTTTAAGTAGTAATTAATGTAAATTATATTTCATAAAATTACTTGAGTTATGAACATTTAGAAATACATGTTTTTTTGGTTTGTTTGTTTTTTTTGTCATTGAATAACCTTGATTTAGTCCTAATACAGTGTGCTGTGTGTCAGTTTACGCTCCCAGTTCACCAAGCAGTTTGGAAAAGTCTTTCCCCAGAATTCATCCACATAGGATATTGTTCAGTTTATGAAATAAAAAGGATTATTTGCATTTTCATTGTTAATGTTCTATTTTAGGTGGTTTTATAATTAGTTTTTTTTAAACTAAAAGTTATTACAACTTACCATGTACTATTGGTGCTAAATATTTGCCTGATAATAAATCTTTTTCAGGTGTATTTTGAGAGCTACAATCACTGTCATGGCAGCCGAGAGAATGCGTCTCTCACGCTCCAACAGGAGGGAGCAGACTGGACTGGAGGCCCGCCGGCCATTACTCTAAAGTCATCCCTGGGTTAACCCGCAGGCTCCGCCTCTCACGTGCTGCGCCAGCTGGTGACTGGGTGTGACAGGGATGTGACTTCTTGACTTCGGCTTGAAGACTACCAGATGGTCTTGCCAGACTCCCTTAAGGTTGCATTATGGCCTCTATGTTGCTTTCACCCAACCTTCCTTTCATTTACCTGAAGTCATGCCGGTATCAGGGTCTGGTTGCCTCCTGCCTCCCACCAACCTTATTTCCCTCCCTATTTTTCCTCACCAGCGTTGCCCCTAATGAATCTGTTACACAGCTGATCCCTTCTTGGTCTTGGTGTCTGCTTCTTGGAGGACCCAGACTAACACAGGTGGACCAGAAATGAGATCTGAGAAAACAGGTTAATAGGAGATTAGGAACTGGTTCGTCTCCCACCCAAAGGATGAAGAGGATGACATCCGTTCAGTAAGTGGTGTACGTATAGGCCTTGGCACAAGGCTATGGCTCCGTGACTAAATATTTCACAGATGGTGTGCAGAAGAGAGTTATCACAGCAGGCCTGAACCTGTTATCCTCAAAAAGACCTGCTCGCAAAGTTCACCTGCGGCTGGTGTCCAGAAGTTTGGATTTCAGGAGTGATCCCCCCGTGAACTGATTCATTCCCTAACTGATAAGAGTGGTTTACTGTGCCTGAAATGTTTCGGTAAACTATAGGGTTTATGTGGAATACCTGCTTTCCTTCTGGAAATTGTGAATTTTGGTACATGCTAGGCAAAGAGCACCTACGTGACTGAGTACAATAAAAACCCTGGACTCCTGTGCCCAGCCTCAGGCCAGCTTCCCTGGTGGACAGTAATTTATAGGTGTTTTACGTCATTGCTGGAGGAAGAAATCTCATTCTGTGTCATGCCATTGGGAGAAGACTTCGAGCTTGTGCTTGGTTTCCTCTGGACTTTGTGCCTAGGAGTGGGATTGCTGGATCATATGATAGCTCTGTTTTTATTGTTTCAAGGAACCTCCACAGTTTTCCATAGTGGCTGCATCAATTTACATTCCCACCAACAGTGTAGGAGGGTTCCTTTTTCTCTACACCCTCTCCAGCCTTTATTGCTTGTAGACTTTTTGATGATAGACATTCTGACTGGTGTGAGGTGATACCTCATTGCGATTTTGATTTGTATTTAATAATTAGTAACGCTGAACATCTTTTCATGTGCCTGTTGGCCATCTGTACGTCTTCTTTGGAGAAATGTCTTCTTAGGTCTTCTGCACATTTTTTTTATTGGGTTGTTTGGTTTTCTTGTGTTTTTTTTGGTTTTTTTTTTTGATACTGAGTTGTATGAGCTCTTTGTATATATTTTGGATATTAATGTCAATTGTGTCATGTGTGAATATTTTTTCCCATTCTGTGGGTTGTCTTTTCGTTTTGTTGATTGTTTCCTTTGCTGTGCAAAAGCTTTTAAGTTTGATCTGGCTTGATTTGTTTATTTTTGCTCATATTTCTTTTGCCTTGGAAGACTGATTTAAGAAAGTATTTCTACGATTTATGTCCAAGAATGTTTTGTCTATGTTCTCTTCTAGGAGTTTTATGGTGTCATGTCTTATGTTTAGGTCTTTAAACCATTTTGAATTTGTTTTTGTATATGGTGTGAGGAAATGTTCTAATTCCATTAATTTACGGGTGGCTGTCCAGCTTTCCCAGCGTCACTTGCTGAGGAGGCTGTCTTTTCTCCATGTGTGTTCTTGCCTCGTCTGTTGTAGATTAGTTGACCATAGGTGTGTGGCTTTATTTCTGTGCTCTGTTCTAGTCCGTTGATCTATGTGTCTGTTTTTGTGCTAATACCACATGGATACCACGTGGACATAAACATCACTGTAGCTTTGTAGTATTATCTAAAGTCTGGGAGGGTTATGCCTCCAGCTTTGTTCTTTGTCCTCAGGATTGTTTTGTCTTTTGTGGTTCTGTATAAACTTGAGTATTAACTTGTTCTAGTTCTGTGAGAAATATCACGGGTACTTTGATAGGAATTGCATTAAATCTGCAGATTGCTTTGGGTAGTATAGCTATTTAACCATATTAATTATTCCAAACCAAGAGCATGGGATATCTTCCCATTTCTTTGAATCATCTTTAATTTCCTTTATTAATGTTCTGTAGTTTTCAGCAAATAGGTCTTTTACCTCCTTCGTTAAGTTTATTCCTAGGTATTTTATTTTTAAGTGATCTTTAATGGAATTTTTTTTTTTTTTTTACTTTCTGATATTTTATTGTTAGTGTAAAGAAAAGCAACAGATTTCTATATGTTAATCTTGTATCCTGCTTCCTTCTCACTCCAATGTTAATTCTAATCTTGTACATACCAGTTTAAAGTAGACTCAAAATTTATAAAGTAGAAATTAATAGAACCATAAGAAAGTAATAAAAATCCATCACAATGGTGAATATTGCAACGAAACTTTGAGAGAAATCAGGAGAGAAGGAAGATTTAAACAGTAACAAGGTCATTTTAAAGTTAAAACTGTATTTGGTTATAAATGAAAGACCTCTAGCCTATAAGTAGGAAGATAGATGAAAGGACTATAAGAAGGGAAATTAGATACATAAAATGTAAAACAGACAACTAAAATGTAGATTCTATGCTTTGGAAAGATAAAATTTGCAATTTGATAAAGTGCCAGCAGGGGGCAGCAGATTCCAAATGTGATAGTAAGTTTACTTCTGCCTATTAGAGTTGAAAGGCTTTATGAAGATTATCAAATAAAATACTGTCTATTATGAGAATGAATAAACTGAGGACTAGAAAAGCTATTACTTGTCCAGAGTCACACAGCTAGCAAGTGTCAGAGCCAGGGTTCAAATACTTCTGTTGATTCAACTTTAACAGGCTATATACAAAGAGGGGGAAGAAAAGAAACGCAGATGACATTGTCAGCCTTTCAGTCTTCCTACCTTAATAATTATTTTTATTTTTCTTAAATGGTGAAAGGTTTCATGGAGCCTCGGATTGATTCTGTTTTGATTTTTAAAAATGATGGTTGACCTGGACTTGAATTTCACTGCATATAGTTTCTGTGTATGAGTGGCTGTTCAAATGCAAGAACTCCTAAAGTTACAAGTAGATTCGCAGATCCTTGAGTTGGTAGCATCCCCCCACCCCATACACACACACACACACACACACATGGCCTCTGTGTGTGCCTGCGGTCCCCTTATTCTGTAGTAAGCAAGGCTGTAGTAGGTTATTTGTGACATTCGGAGAGGTGTCATTATCACTAGATGCCTCCCTTTTGTCACCCTCACCATTGTTAAGGGCATCTTTACCTCTGCCTACGGCTATAACAAACGGATTATCGGTTTCTGCAAGCAGAAAAATAGTAGAACTAAAAAAAAAAAAATTAAAAACTGATTTTTCAGGGGAAAAAGACAAAATAAACTGCTGGCTATACTTATCATGAAAAAGAGAGTAAAAGCAAATGTGCAAAATGAGAAATAAGGGAGAAATAGCCATAAAAATCTAAACAGACAGATTTCCATAGGGAAAAAAAAACAGAAAAAAAAATGATCAGCGTACTCCCTACCCCCACAAATTACCCTAGTATATGGTTTCACAGGGGAATACCACTAAACCTTTAAAGGGCAGATGATTCCCTAGAAAGAGAAGAGAAGTTCTAAACTGTTTTTGTCGAGCTAATAAAACCTGATAAAGATTGACAAAAAATGAAAGGGCTATCTTGCAAAAGAATATTAATGCAAAAATCCTAAATAAAATGTTACCACTGTGAATTCAGCAACACTTTAATAGACTCATACACCATAACCAAGTGTACTGATGTTAGGACATCCAGTGGTATAATTAATCACGTGGCTGGGTCTAGAGAGGGTCCTAGGGAAGAAAATCATTTGCTTCTAATTCCAAAGATGCTGAAAAGGCATTGGTCAAAATTTAGTGTCCATTCTGGTGAAGAAAAAAACGGGGGCTAAACAGATGCTTTCTTAACATGATAACATATACCCCAACATAATCTGTGCCCCAAAGCTAGCATCACGCTTAGTAGGCAGATACTAAAAGCAGTTAATATGGCACTGGAGGAATTAAATGTACAAATAAGTATTGTAAAGGAGGTCGCCCCAGCACTGTTTGCAGACATTATGATCACGTTCCCAAAACACTGAATCAACTGAAAACTACTAGACACAATAAGGAAATTTAGTAAAGGAACAGGATATATAAACAAATCAGTTAGGACAAAAAAATTAACTATATATTAAAATATGTATGTCTATAACTGCTAATACCAACATAGATTTTCTCATGGGTCAGGCACTGTTCTAAGGGTTTTTGTTCGTTTTAAACACATATTAACTCTTGTGATGTTCACCACAATCCCATGAGGTATATACTATTGTGATCTCCATTTAGAAATAAGGAAGTGGAGTCATAGGTAAAATAACATTTTCTCAGTCACACAGCTAGAGCAGAATTTGAACCCAGGCAGTCTAGTCCCAGAATTTATGCTTTTTTCCATTAGGGCCTCCTGGTTCTTGACACATAAAGTGAGAGGTGCGGGACCATTTACAGTGACAACAACAAATAACACATAAGCATAAATTAAACCAAAAATATGCAGTACTTATATGAAAACTAAAGTGTCCTGAAAGGATGCAAAAGAAGGCTTGAACAAATGGAAAGGGCTACTACAGAAAATGAAAATTCCTTTAGTAAAAGAATGAATGGGAGGTAAAGCATTTGAAAATTCCAGGTGTAAAGCACGTGCGTGAGAAAGAGGACCGGTGATTAGGAGAGTTGGGATGTTAAGGGAGAATTCTTTACATTTGTGAGATATCTGAATAAGTCTGCCGGCCAAGAGGAAGCTAACAGTGTAGAGGGAGAAGTTGAAGATAAGGGAAATGGAATAATTGGAGCAAAATCTGAGGTTGGGGGTGGGGAAGGCAGTGGGTGAAGGTCTCAAACACCTTTTCCATCCACACAGGAAGGAGGAAAGGATTGGAGTGGATGCAGCTCTTTGTGGGAAGAGGGATGGGCAGGTGGTTGTAGGATCTGATTTTAATGACTTTACAAGGTGAAGGAGGTGGCAAGATCTCAGGAAAGGGCAGTTGTGCAGAGCGGCACTACTTTGGAATAGTTGCTGAGAGAGATGGAAATAGAAGTGGATCCCAGATAAGTGAAAAGTTTGAGGAGTAATGGGCCCCCGGTAAACCGGGAACTGGGGAGTTTGTAAGCGCCTCCGTGTGAGTAGGTATGCGGTGTTCTGCTGCTGTGAGAGAGATGTGAAGATGGGGTCCCGGGACTTAACATCCTCGGGGCCTCAGTGTTTGGTGTTCCTGGAAAGACAGCTGAGTGAAAATACTCGGACAGAATGGTTCAAGTGATGGATGGGGAGAAAATACAGCTTAAAAAGTTAACAGCCAGAGGAAAATGGTGGAATCCAGGCATTAAATAGATCTTAATGAGATCAATGAGGAAGTAGGAGGGGAGGGGAGGGATTGGAGGTTTTTAGCAGAGACAGAATTACCAAAGTTTCAGAGCTGGAGTTCTTGCTGATAAGTGTGGACGTGTATGGAGGTGGTTTGAATGAACTGCAGGCTTCTAGAGTAGATGTCAGAAAACCGTAAAAGTGACCACGTTGGACACTGAACTTTCCAACATCATGATAGGGGAAGAATGGAGAAGAATTGAGCTAGGTGACAGCCCTCAATGAGTGGGGAACATGGCTTGGAAGATACTAAGTGCCACACTGAGAAGAAAAGGTGGTAGCGCCAGCGGGCATGGGTATCGTAGAGGGAGAGTTTTGCATGGGGGTGAAAGACAGAGTGGATGGGGAAGTGGGTATCAGGAGGAAGGTGTGCACTGTGCAGTGGTTAAAGAGAAAAGGCAACCTCCACTTGAAAAGGACTAATGGAAATGGTGTTGGACGACTAAAATTTAGACTTGGGCAGAAAGAAAAGGAGTCAGTATTTACTGTATGCAAAACACTGATAGAAATTCATCTTCCCAACAGCCCTCTTATAATTTTTTCCACTTTAGGGATTAAAAAGTGGGTTTAGAAATCGCCAATGTTAAAATACACACTGAGGCATATTAAAAATTTTAGGAGTTAATTTGAGCATTTATGGATCCTAATTGGGCAGCGACAAACTGAAAGTGGGTAGGAGCACTCTGCCAACAGGAGCCAGAGTGAAGACCTAGAGAAAGTGCGCGAGCAGAGAGAGAGATTATCCAACTGGTGTAGTTTAAGCCTATCTGGCTCTTTGTGACTGGTTGTCCTTAGGTTTGGATTTCATAATCTTGCAGGCATTTCCAGGTTTAGATTTTGGTTTGCTTACCCAGGCCACCGTGGCATTACAGCCACCTCAGTCTCACAGCCTCCTTGTTTAACTAAATTAACACCAGCAATGTGCTTGAAGTCATGTATTTAAAAAAAATTAAATCCCAGGCTAAACCCAAGTTCTGTATGGTTCAAAAGCCTGTGCTGTTGGCAATAAATATGCCATCCCCCGCCTGTCAGGGAGGCATCATTCCAAGATGGCAGACGAGATAAGATGAAAAACTGTCTGTAAATTCCTGGGTGAAAAAAAAATCAGGAATTCTTTAAAAGGCCCAGCTAATCTCAAGAAATAAAGGGAAACACCCAGGTATCAGAATCAAAGAAGACACTGAAAAGTAGAGCGACAAGCCCTGACTGGAGCTGAGGCTCTGAGCACCCTGGGGTGGGGGAGGGTTTCAGTTCCTCAGATCCTGGGTAGGAGACAAGGTTTGGGGTTAGGCACTGGCAGGGAGTTGGGACAGTGAAAGGGTGAACCAAAAAAATCTGCCAGAAAGACAAAGGATGAATGGCCCTGGATGACAAGGGCAGTCTCCCCTGAAGAATTAAAACCAGAGGCCCGTGCCACACACAGGCTTGAGTCTAAACTTTGAGTATAGTCTGGGAACCATCTATACTGTTAAAATAAAAGTTAAAAACTGGTACAGGGTGGGTGATACTCCTGGTGGTAGAAATGCCAGATTTAGCAAATAAAAATTACAGGACATGAGTACTTTTTTAGTATAAATCTGTCCCATTTCTCAGAACGTAGGTAAACTAAAAAATGATTTGTTGTTTATCTGATACTCAAACAATTGCAGTATTGTATCCTGTATTTTATCTGGCAACCCTCCCTGGTGTACCCGACAGATACTGTAAATGCAAACCCTTCAGAAAGGACATTATCACGAAGTCTTCACAAGGAGGAACAAGCCCTGCTGAGGGAGGGCTCGCAGGCAAACATCCGAAAGCACACAAGGCGCAGGTAAGAGTCAGGAGAGACTATACACAGGGCAGAACCTCGAGAACTTCTACCTGTTCATTCACCGAGCAAATACTTCTAGAACACTGTTCTAGATGCTGGGAAAACACAGGAAACAAAAACAGACAAAAATCATTTCCCTTGGGGAATATGGTCTAGCTGGAGAGTCAGATAATAAGCAAGAAAACAAAGAAAAATGTGTGCTGGAATAGACAGAGATCCACGCTGAGGAGAAGAGTAAAGCAGGAAAGGAGTGGAAAGTGTCCTGGAGAAATCTGCCCTTTTTAGACAGGGAGAGGAAAGGAGAGCTCATGGAGGGTGCGCTGCAGTGCAGGCTTGACAGAGGTGAAAGCAAGCCGTGCCGATGTCTGGCGGGGAGCTTTCTGGGAAGGGAGGGCAGCAAGTGCAAAGCGTGCCCCTGGCACGTGCGGGTGACAGCGGGAGCCCCGCGTGGCTGGAGTGGGGTGAACCAAATGGGGAGAAGTGGGAGACGAGGTCAGAGGGAGCACAGCAAGAGGGGGGTGCAGACCACGGACTCGCCCTGTCCACACAGTGGCCACACGTGGCTATCTACATTTAAATAAATGAAAATCCCACAAAGTGAAAAATCTATCTTCAGTCACTCCAGCCACAGTTCAAGTGCTCAACAGCCACACGTGCCAATGGCTTCCCTATTGAGCAGCTCGGAGAATATGTCCATTCTTGCCTAAAGTTCTACTGGACATCGTTGATAGAGCCTTATAAATCGTTGTGCAGGCTTTCGCTTTTACTGAGATGAAGATAACAGAAAAAGAAGATAAAATCAGTAGGTTTTAAATTATTTAAAAGTAGGAATCAAAGCCAAAGAAAATACCATGACAGTGTAGAAAAGGGTGGGTTTGAAAAATAATCAGTAGACCTTCCAGAAGTTTTTTTTTAAATTGACATTAAAACCTCAGTGACTAAATTAAACAGCAAGTCAGATAGCAGAATTGGGAATTTGTAAACTGGCATATAATATGTAATCATACAATGCTTCTCGTGGGCCAGACAGTGCACTAAAAGCTTCATTTAATCTTCACAACAAGCCATAGGTGGGGGAGAGTCTTTTTCTTCCCCAGGTAACAAGCAAGGAAACAGGCACAGAAGTTACGGTTCGTTGTCCAGGCAGTCTGAAGTCTGTGCACTCAGTGAACTCAACCACTATGCCATGTTGTCTTTCAGGCAGTTTACCTAGAAGGCAGCACAGAATGATAAAGATGGAGAGTAAGAGAGATGAAGAGATATGGGGGAGAGAACGAGAAAGTCCAATGAGCATCCAGTGGAATTCAAGAAGGAGCGAATAAAGAAAACAGCAAAGAGGCAAGTGGTACTGGAAAGAAGGAGCTTTTCATCGTTGATAAAGATGAATCCTAAGAGTCTAGAAGCACAAGTCCCAAGGGAATACAGTTGCATTCACAGCCAAACACAAAATAGTAAAATTGCAGAGTATCACAGGCAGAGTGAAAATCTTTAAAACCTCTAGGGGAATTTATTCCCAGACCAGGGAGAGGCTGGGAGAGAGACCCGAGGTGGGAGATGAGCAATCCGTAGTGGGCCAGGAACACAGCAGTGTGGGTTCAGAGAGGTCACTGGGTGACTGGATGGGCTGTGTTTATGGACAGGAACCACTGGCAGCACTGTATTCAACCCTCGCTTCTCGTTCGTTCGTGGGACTCAGCTCCTCCCAGGTCCTGGCGAGAGCCTAGGCATGCGCTCTCTCGACTGGATTAAGTACAGGGTGAGCATTGCTCTCAGAACCTTAATAACTATCTGGTGCATGAATGAATGCAAGAGAAGCATTTTGAGAGTAGTGAGGTCCAGCTGGTGGCTGCACTTGGATTGCTGAACTGATGTGTGTATTTATGCAAGGCTGTGTGGTGGTGGTTCATGCAAGGCTGTCTGTGGTGTCTACAGTTGTGCCTATACTATGTGATTTTGATTTCTGCTAAGAATCTAAAGCAGTGTAAACAACACAGAAAAACCTCTAGCATCCTTTCTAGATGTTTTCTAGGCTGATTATAAATATTAGTGCAAGTGTAAGTAACAGTGATAGAACCCAGTTTCAGCAGCCTCTGTGGTCAGTGGAGTTGTTTGTCAGAGCAGATGTGTTTCTGCCACAGTTGAAAGAAGTGACAGAATCCAATCTTTGCCTCCCACTAGGATTTGATAACATAGGAAAATAACAAAATTGTCTCATTCTCACCTTTTCATATATGCTAATGTTGCAAAACAATGAAAAAGTATTTTTCTGCTCTTATTCTCTAGTTTAGGCTTGGCTTAGTTGGGTGGAGCAGACTTTTCCACTCACCCATTCTGGGCCACACAGTGAGGCCATCCTGAGGAAGTGGTGTTCTGACACCAAGACCTGTTTGCCTCTTTCTGTCATGATTAGATCATGAATACAGAGAATAATGTGATAGATGGACACAGCTCTCCTGTAAAGAAGTCTGTTCTTATGGACTGTCCAAGTCTGTTCTTATGGACGAACATTTTAATGCAAAAATTATATGCAGCCCAAGTGTTTCCCAGTTAATTGTTATCTGTAAGTCCTGGAGGAAGACACACTCACATCCTTTTTACATGAGAGGAAACTGAGGCTCAGGGTTATATAATGACAAACTGAATATACAAATAGATCTGTAAATAAAAACAGAACTCTGACCGGCAACCTATAGCAATAAGCATAGGAAACTAACTTCACTGTCCACAGTAACCAGCCTAATGTTAAGTCGGATTTGTAGGAAGTCAGACCACTATTTCTGGTAACAACCAGGAAGCCAAACTAGAACGCCTGAAACAGTCCACCTCAGATGGCTGGGATTTGATTAACCCACAGCTTCCCTAATTTTTGTCCCCACTTCCAACGTAAGACCAACCAGAGGAGCCACATGTGCACCTCAGACCAAATACAGAGGATGGCCCGCTTCTGGTTAATCCATCCTACCGCTTCCCCAGCCACCAGCCTCCCTGCAGGGCATACCTGAAGCCCTCCCTTTTCCCCACCACAAAGTGTTCCCACTGCTCTGCTGCCTTTGAGTCTCTCTCTGCCAAAATGCAAGTGATGGTGGCCGACTTCCCTGCTTAACAAGTCTGAATAGCCTTCACTTGTTCCCACTTGGTCTTCCTTTATTTCCACAATAACTGGCCCGAGACCCCGCAGCTACTGTGTGGCAGATCTGGGTCTGGAACCACCACCTGTCCGACTCCAAGCCCATGCTCTTTCCACTGTACCACTTGCCCTTTTATGGAGCCTGAGCTTCCAGCAGGCAGGACACCAATGAGAGTCAGGGGCACATTGGTTTGGCAGAGTTTATTACAATTAGTATGCATAGAAAACAATGTAAACTCCACAAGGTAAATGGTTTATCCTCCACAGTAACCACAGATGGTCTGCTGTGACCATCCAGCACCCTGACTATTTCAACGTCTATATGTTTCACAGAAAGTCGTAGTCATACAAAAAGGATTATAATACATTTTTTTAGGGAAAGGAGTTTTTGGTCCACATTTTCTATTAAACAAACATATACTTTCCTCTTTGGCAAAAGGTTAAGTCCCCCCCTACAGTGAACTCACAAAGCAGACTCAGATAAAAAGCACTGAACATGAGGTACAGCTAAGGTCTGGGCTAATCTGGAATTACAGATACATACTTAAGGGAAAATTTTTTCTTAAAAAATGTTGTTTCCAGCCAGCTTAGTAGAAAAGCTCTATGTAGATTTGGCCTCGGTCACTTTTGTAAGAACATACTTCAAATAACTTTTTTGTGTTTCAGAGTACAATGTGCTATTTCTGAAGAAAGTCATGAGAAAGTGTGGGCATCTGACCTCAGCAGTATTTTCACTCTGCGGCACAAGAGCATCTGACACAGTAACTCAGGGCATAATTGCTGTGCCACCTTCATTCAGTTTGTTGAGAAAGCAGTTGTGGTTGCTGTAAGTCTCAGCATCTGGCTTTACAGACAGTTTGAAAAGGCAAATTTGCATGTGAAATGAAAGCCGTATAGTATCTGCCAGGCCAGAGGTGAGCAAGAAGCAAAGTATGATGAAGGCCGGCTGCTCAGAGAGCCAGGTCCCTTAGGCCGAGGGCAGGGAGGTGACCGCAGGCCACAGAGACCTCCTGCTCCTTGCAGGCCCTGGTGGGCCACTGCACACTCCCACCTGAAGTGGAGTCTAAGGAACAGGCAGCTACTGTGGTGGTTGTGTTCTGTTTGTTTGTTCTTTTTAATCTACAATCATAATTGCTAACAACCACCCTGGTGTGCTTTTCATGCTTCAAGTAATTTCATTCCTTCCAGAAGAAGAATGTTAACAATGCTTTTAGGTCTCCATATCAAAGGAAAGGAAATGAGCCATAATAGCAAGATTAAATTTAAACAGACCTGCTGCTAACACAGTATCAGATAAAATATATTTAAAAAGCAAACATACTATTATATACGTTTTTCCAACAGCTGCATTCTGGCACTTAACCTCTGTGCAGAACTAAAATCTGCAAAGCAAACTTAAGTTACTTTAATTCTTGTTAAATACAACTCTGTACAGATTGCACATTTTACACCGAAGCAGCTCAGTATCACAGTTAGAGAAATGAAAATGCCATCTGAAAATTTTCATTTTTCTAGCCCAGCAAAAACAAACAGACGCTGGCCCTAAGGCTCAGAACAAAACCAGCTGCACAACTCTGTAAACAGTGTGAGAGGCGGTCTCTACGACTCCACCGCAGGATCCTATGAAATCGCGTACACGTACACACACGCACACACACGCACACACACACGCGCGCATCGCCCTCCTTCCAGTGCGGCACGCAGCCTGGCGCTCAGTACCACAGCAGGTTGCTTTCACATTGTGTCACAGCAGAGCGGTCATAGGCCGTCTGGTTGAGGGGTCTGAGGCAGTCCCTGGGGGCCGAGTAGGCAGCGTCGGTCTCGGGGCCGGCCTGGGGCTTCTGGTAGTCGGGATCGGCGCGCTCTGCGGCCAAGGCGCCGCCGCCCTTGGGCTGGTCGTAGCCCGGGTCCGCGGGCGCGGGGCCGTGCGGCAGCTGGTAGCCAGCGGCCGGGGCGAAGCCGCCGGACGAGAGGGAATGTTTGTGCGCCGGCCTGGGCCCCGGCACGCGGTACCCGCTCCGCTCCGAGAAGGTGTGCGCGCGAGCCAGGTGCCGCTCCACGATGGGCGTGGCGTACTCCGGCTCGGCGTGGGTCAAGGGCAGGGCGTACTCGTGGCGGCCCGCCCAGAGGGGGCAGTCGTAGTGGCTGCCGGCCTCGGCGCCCCGCCCCGCCTCGTCCGCCTCCGTGTCCATCGGCCGGAAGGTGGAGCCCTTCCTGGTGACCGTCCCGGTGCCGATCATGAGAGGCTGCTGGTAATCTGAAATCCAAAGGGCAGACGTTTGAGCACCCCTCCGACCCAGCCACAAACCGGCTGTCTGTAGAGCGGGAACTCTGCCGAGTGCCTGCCCTGTACCAGGCAGGAAGAGAAAGACCGAGATGTCAAAGGCGCGAATGCCGCACTTGCGGGCTTACACAACCTCACACCTGCTTTAGGAAGCCTCAGAGGCCCAAAGGTACTGAGAGGCGCGGAGGTTACCTTTAACCACCTCTAGGAGTATAAGAGAAAATACTTCACAGAGCTCTTAAACAGGCTCTTGAAATGCCTAATTTTGGAGGTGGAGGTAATACTGTGAGGAAAGGGAAAAGTGATTGAACCCACTGACAATGAACATAGAGCGTGATGTGGGCTAGAGGATGAGCAACATGGAGTAACTTAATAGGATACAAAGACCAAAGTTATAGGGTGGGGGCTAGTGATAATGGTGATGGTAATGATAAAGCTCATGTTTACTGAGTTCTTACTTGGTGCCAGCCATTACTCTATGATATTAAGGTATCAATTAAATTCTCCACACACACAAAATACCACTACGAGGTTGGGACTATTATTCTACTTTACAAATGGAAAACTGAAGCAGAAAGAGATAAAGTAATTTTTCCAACATCACACAGCGCATAGCCATTGGGGCTAGAATTTGAACACATGTCCCAAGTGTGAGCTGTCATCCATATGCTAGATCATGGATGGCACTGAGTGCTTTGCTAGAAAGTATGGTTTAATTCTGTAGAAACCTACCGAGGGAGACTGAAGAGGAAAAGGTGGGGAAAAACAATAAAAAGCTGAGAAATGAAACATAGAAGTCACAAATTAGGGGACTGGCAGCAGCTTTGAAAGGGCCACTCTTCGGGGACAGGTATCAGGGGAATTTGTCACCAAAGATGTATATATGGTGGGAGAAAAGAGGATGCTTCAGGTCTTAAGCCCTGAAAAATGGGACGCCCAGTCAGAAGCCACTTGGAAAAAGTGCACTGGAGCACATGTGGGGAGGGTTGGGAACACTGGGTGTAGTTTTGGATCCTCTGAGGAACTGATAACACTTGCAGGTGATGAGGTCCAGCAGGCAAGGACTGACTTCTTGGGCATGGGGAGGGAAGTCTGGGCGTGAGCGGCAGAGCAGACAGATGTGAAAGGAAGGGCTCTGCTGGGAGAAGCTGCACTAGCAGCTGAAGGAGAAGAGTAGGAAGCAGAGGACAGGCCAGGGCTCCTCCCTCTCCTCGCTTCACCCCCACGGCAGAGCGAGCACCGTCCTGGGAAAGGAACAAGGAGTTGGATTTTGGTTGGAGGGTTGCTCCCTTTTGCCCCTGAAGCAGGTCAAGCTTTCTGACACAGCGCCTGGGAACTGCTGGTTCCGTAGGCCTAGGGCACGGCCTGAAAGCCCGCACTTGTAGCAAGCTCCTGGGCGCGGCTGCTAGTCCTCAGAACACACTGTGAGTAGCAAGAAGCTAGAGCCTGCGCTACTCAGCGTGTGGCCTGTGGACGCCTACGCGTCTGAGAACTGTTTGTGACAGGTCTGCAAAGAGAGAAGTGCCCAGACAGGGAGCAAGTGTTCAGAAACAGTAATTTGAGAGAGTAGTTTTATGTCTTTTGAGTCTAATTAAAAAATTAGAGCTATGTATTTTAGTATGTCTTTTAAAAAATGTCATTACTACTACTAATTTATAAAAATATTAGTCCTTGATGTATTAGAACTTTTTTTTTTTAAAGCAAAAAATGGATCCTTCCTCACAAATAGTTGGGAAGCCTGGCTCTAGACAATGGCTTGTCTGGGACACTGAGGCCATTCTGATTCCTTCATCTCCTACCTCCTCTTCCTCAAGGGCAGGAGCTGTACTTAACTCATCTTAAGTTTAATTAAGGGCTTTCAGGTTTCAGTGACATTGCAGGACCATTGCTATGAGAGTCATTATGGCCCCTGCAGGTATGTAAGAGCCCCTCCCCCGTATGCAGCCCCTCCTAGCTAACAGCCCTGTCACAGAGGCTTGGTACTTACCTGCCATGTCACTTGTGATGAGATCCAGCTTTTGTGATACCTCCTTTTCATTATTGTAGCTGATGGTAAACTCAGCTGACTGATGCCTAGCAAAAGGATATTTGATCTGCTTCCAACAGTCTGGAATAAAGACAAGAAACAAACCTGTACATACCTCGGAACACACATACTCCACGACGGGTTCCTCGTTAAGGCAGAGGGCAGGCTGCCTTGGCCCCCGAGCGAGATAAATGCACAACCACAGCTCTTCAGCTATGTGCGGTGGAAACAGCATGCTGAGGTCATTACAACAGCAGCAAACACCACACTTTGTGCTGGGCCTGAAAATGTATTTGTGTAGCCCTCAGGTCCCAGATTACCCCTAGGTTAGACCACCTGGCCAGAGGTTTCCCTAATCTGCACTGACCCAGCATCTGTGACTTTGAGGAGTCAACACAGCTGGCTGTTTAGAGCCTATGGAAGTGGAGTTGCAAGTTGACCTTGAGATTCTCAGGGATCCTGACCTGCTGACCTCTCTCTGGACCACAGATGACTCGTTGCTTGGCCATCCTGTGTCCTATGGATTCTCTGAAACCTGCCCAGCTAGTCCTTCCCCCACTCTTTCAGACAGAAGAGTCCAGTAGAGGCCTGCAGATGCCAGAGAGTGCTGGACAATGTTCAGTTCACAGATGGGGCTTTTCTAACTTCTCCTTGATGACAGGCAGGGTGGTGACCTAAATGCCAGTTGTCCGAAAAAAAAAAAGTTTTCAAATGATAAGATGTTGAACAAAAATAAAAGTAAACTGGCTATGAAAATCTGAATTAAAGAGATATGATATAATATATTCCTTCCTTATAGGCTTAGAGCCATTAGTCTACTTAGAGCCATTATAATTAGGTTTATTTATTTGTTTGTTTATTTGATGGAGGTACTGGGGATTGAACCCAGGACTCTGTGCATGCTAAGCATGCACTCTACCAATTGAACTATACCCTATCCCCTACTTTGAGCCATTAGCTCTTATTTCTTTAGCCATGTAAGGGTTTTAATGAGGATCTGCTGATTAAAAGCATGGTTAGGTCCTTTTCATCAGCAGATCCTGTTTCTTCCTCAAAGACAGAATAAAACTGTAGAGTTTTCAACCAACCTGTTTTCTGAATCTTTGCTGATCCATAAGTATTTCCTTTCTTCTTCCTCCTATCAAGACAAAAAAATCCCACTGAAAAGGCTTCTAGAGGGTAATTACTGTTCATAAAATAATACTTGATACTTTCTACCTCTAGCCAACTTGTTTTTAAAATGTAAGTTAACATTTTATTGTAGAAGAAGTAATGTTGCTTTTCTACACACGAACAACGGAAGAGTAAACTTGGTTTTCTGATTGTTTACATAATTAAAGAAAAAAATTTTTAATGTGAAGTCACATACCTTCTAAGGACCGCGAAGATTCCCACTGCAGCCATCAGCAGGGCGAGGAGCACCAGTGGAATAACAAGAGTTGTGATGTTTATTCCTAAGAAGGGGAAAAACCACCACGTTACAACAGAAATGAACAGCAACCGAATCTTACAATCTAAAACTGGACATGATTTGAAAGAGCTTCAACAGTTTAATATACAAGGAAAATAATACATGCTTGGCATTTACCGAAATTGGAAAGGAAAAAGGATTCAAAACCCTGGCTAAAGTTTAGGAAAATAAAATTTATCTTTTTTTTCCCCCAAAGGCACCTTCCAGTGTTACTTGGGATTAACATTCACTCTAAGTTTGTTGCTTGGACCATATTAGATTCCAAAAATCAAAATTGAGGGGGAAGGTGTGTATAGCTGGGCCACCAGCCAGGAGCTATTCAGGCAGGTGGATGATTTAATAAGCACAGGAGAGCTCTTAGTTTGGCTTAAGCAACCAGTTCCCCCAGACGGTGGGCGAGTTTGGACCTGTGTAGTAACAGAGGCTCTGGGAACCAGAGCTTGGGAACTGTGGGCTGAAAGGAAATGCAGCCTGATGATCTCAGCAGCATTTCCACTCTGCTGCGTGAAACACCAGAGCGCGTCTTCCTACAACTGTCTTTTTTAAGGAGGAAGGTCGCTAAAACAGCCACTGAAGAGGCCCCAAGCTTGTAGAAACTGAAAACTAAAGGATAAATGTTTGTTCTTCACTCTTTTCTGTGTTCCCTGGGAAGAAAATAAAGGAGTGATCAGAAGTAGAAATTGTAGTTCATGAAAGGGAGGATAAGAAACTTAGAAGGGAACCAAATTTATGCAGATAACGGTGATGTTACTCATAAGAGTAGAAATTTGGGAAAAATATAACAACTTAAACATCCAATAATACGGGAATGGTTAACTAAATGATGGTATGTCCATATGAAAAAATACTATAAAGATATGTTTTTCAACTATTTCAAAGCATTGGAAAATGCTCATAATACAGTGTCAAGTGAAAAGTGTCTGCTACAGAACAAAATACATGGTGTGCTACCATTTTGTCTAAAAGTTATACCTATGGTTGACTGCATAGAGTGGAATATGCTGATTATCTGTGGATGCTGATTTATGATTTTTATTTTCTTATTTATACATCTAATCTTTCCAAATTTTATAAAATTAATAAGCAAATTATTTTATATTCTGAAACAATAAATGTATTTTTAATATTTATTACTTGAATAGATTATACATTTACATGTTCAAAATTCAAAAAGTAGAAAAAGCCAGGGAGGAATAATTTAGGAGTTTGGGATTAACAGGTACATGCTACTATATATAAAACAGATAAATGACAAGGACCCACTGTAGAGCACAGGGAACTATATTCAGTATCTTGTAATAACCTATAATGGAAGAGAATCTGAAAAAGAATATGTGTGTGTGTGTATATATAACTGAATCACTCTGCTGTACACCTGAAACTAGTACAACATTGTAAATGAACTATACTTCAATTTAAAAAAATTTTTTAAGTATAGAAAGGTCTGGAATGTAATGTCTCCCTTCTACTTCTGTTCCTTCTCCACAGGAAGTGAAATCATGTTTCTTGACGTTTTCCCAGATATTCCCCGCTTTCACACATGTGGTAAAGCACTATATAGACTGTTCTGTACTGTGCTTATTATTTTAAGTTGTCAGTATATCTCAGAGGACTTCCTATATTACTAACACACTCTTTTTTATGGCTATATATTCCATGGTGTGGAAGTGTTATTTTTCCATAAAAGATTTCCTTAGTTTGAAGGGCACATACATTTACTTCCAATCTTTTTCTACTTAAAATATTTCAGTGAGTTGTGTGAAAATATTGGTCACTTTATACATGTGCAGATACCTGTGGACCAACTGCCCCCAGACATTTATATGACAGAGGAAAAAGAATTTTGTTAAAGCTACTGTATTACTGGATAGAGTACCAGTTATATTCCTTAAGAATCCACAAAATGATAACTGCTCTACCTTCTGGCATTTCTTCAGAGGGGGTGGGTTTTGAGATTGTCTCATCTTCTCTTTTAGTTGAACCAACAATATTTGGACTTGTTTTGCGCCACACCAATGAGTCATTCCCTGAGAGAGAAGAGAGATTGGAAAAACCACGTTAGTAACACCACCTTGGGGAAGGAGACGACCAGAGTCCAGTAACTCACTGACTCACCCTGAGTCTCACTTGGTGTAATCTGGCAGCCAATGAGCTCCACTTTCAAGGCTATCCTCTGGTGCCATGTCTGGGGGATAACTCGCACATATCTGGCCACAATGGGAGGGATGAAATTGTTCCGCACAGGATCCCGGAAATTCAAGTTGCCCTGAAACACCTGTCGCAACAAGTAACTCTTACCTGGAGATTCCATTCATTTCTAGGTCTTATGATTTTTATCTTCTTATTTATATACCTAATCGTTCCAAATTTTATAAAATTAATATGCAAATTATTTTATACTCTGAAAAAATAAATGTATTTTTAATATTTATTACTCAAATACATTATACATTTTCATGTTCAAAATTCAGAAAATATAAACCTGGTTATAGGAAATCAAAGCCAGGATTCTATGTCTGCTGTATTTTTATTGACATGCTTGCTGTTGACAACATGAGGCTTTGCAATCAAAGGCTAAGTAACCCGAGGGGGCGCTGTGCATCAGTTTTCTGGAAACACATTGATGAAGACATTTGGAGGTCCACTCTCCTACTCAGTTCTTTCCTCCAGAGTGTCTCTTACCTTTTCTTCATTATTCACAATTCCTTTATAGGTCTTCCACTTGGAGTCATTGTTTCTGAAGTTCATTACAAAACTCTTTACGTAAAAGTTGAAATTTGACTGTGTGGATCCTGTGGTCCTAATTCCTTGTAAAAAAAAATGTATGGGTTAGTTTTAAAAATATGTTATATATAGCATGTATTGCAATTTCAGGTTTCTTTTTTTTCCCCCCTCATTTGAAATTTCAAATCATTTTACAGGCCTACTTTTCTTATTTGCATTTAAAACGGGATCATAGATGAGTGTTTTCACACTGACAACATGCCATAAAAAGGGTTCAGCACCGAGATATCAGCTTTCTAATCCATACATCCATATTTACAACCTGCACACAGGCTCCTCCCACAGAGACAATGTGAAGATTTGTTACTTTTCAACAAGACGTGGAGAACTTTGAGGTAGGGACACCTAGGCAAATCGAAAATATAATTTCAACTGCAGGTCATTTTGCTTTGTGAAACTGCACTGTGTCACTACCTGTTATTTTCTTTTTCTCTCCCAAATCTATCCTCAGCCACTCTCGCTGTTTGTGGTTCTTGCTCCTGTCCCCTGAAGCCCACGACGGGCCTTGGTCCTGAAGTCGGGCTTGGCCAGGAGACCAACGAACCTGGTCTCCAGCCTCATTGGTCCACTCCCAAGAAGAAGAAGCTCTGATTTGCCTGTCAGGTTCCAAACTCAGGGATCTGTTACAACCTAGAAAAAAGGGCAGGAAAATATTTCAAATGTAGACACAAAATGAAAGCAAAAAAAAAGCAAAAAAAACCCAAGTAACCTGCTTCACCTAGAATTATTCAAGTGATTTACTTCTATTCTGATACTGAATCTACTGTTTAATTACTAGTTTGTGAATGATCCAGACTTGCATTTCACCCGTTGGTGCTGTGGTGTCTCGAAATTGTTGCTGCTTTTCTTTTCATTGGACCTATATCCCCTATTCGTGACATCTCTCTGTCCCTGTGTAGATTCTCCTTTCTAACCCCCTAAATTCACCCTGATTTCAACAAAGCACAAAGTGTCTTAAAGGTTTAAAATGCTGAGGTTCCTCTCCCTTGATCAAAGGGGACTCCACTCTCTGTACCCTTGAAGAGCAGTCCATTAGGTGCTCTGAAGATCAGTAAGTTGTACCCAACATCACCCCTGAGAGCTTAACTACACCACGTCCAAGACCAGGTGGAGGTGGCAATAACGGCCAAGAAGACAAGTCCATATTATTCTCCTTGAACTATTTTATATGTGAGGGAAAATATTTACACAGAATATATTCCATGATGGAGGGGCTAAAAAGCCTTCATTCTATATATTCATTTTCAATAACGTCATTCCAGATATAAATCAAATCGTACAATTTAAAAGCTTTTTTTTTCCTATTATAATCTAACGTAAAGGAATTTATCTTAAAATAAATGTCATTTCAAATTTTCATTTTTGGCAAAAGTCTGAGAGAAACTCTAAAGAAAAATATTTGCCGTTTAATACTAATTGGGTCTCTTGCCTTATGTATTTTTAAGCCACAGCACACTTGGTGCTATGTGACCTGAGGGAAAAAGAAGAAATAATCCTTTAAACTATTACCATCTGAGGGGTATGGAAGACTAAACTACCCCTGAAGATTTTAAAATGCCAAATTTTTAAGCAAAGCGTGATCCTTACCATTGGAGGTAAACAGAAATCGCTTGTCTGACAGGGAACCACTGAAATAATAAACACAAAGACGAGGAGGTGAGTTGCTTAACTGGATCTTAATGACGGACATACCGCTACAGCAGGGGCTCCGGGCCTCCCCACACCTCGTGCGGTCCTCGCAGCCCCCGGCAAGGCCACAGTTATTCTCTCAGTTACTGGTATTTCACAGACCAAGAAACTTGGGCCCATCAAAGGTAAGTGACTTTCCTAAGTTCATACAGGTACAAGTGGCCAGGACTCTTGAGACACTGCTTCTGAATCAAACTCCTGTGCTGCTTCCATCAGCGCACACCACGCCATGCTGTGAAGGGAAGCACTGTGCACATCCACAGTCTCTGGATCGCCCTTAAATCCCAGCTAACTAAGATGTGGTGATGGAGGCAGACAGGATGACGGTCCTGGACAGTCCCTTTACTCCATCAGTCACCCCACGGCGCCCTGCTGGCCGTCGACAGACACGGAGACCCTGCCACTGTTAGAAGAATGACCCTGCCATTTGCTAGCTGCCTCCTCTCCAGACATGGCCACTCCTTCCCTGAGGGCTTCTGCCCCTGCAGTGTGGCTCGAGGGACAGCCTCAGCCCAGTCTCTCTCTGGTCACAGTCCTGCCTACTGCAGCGGCCACGCCAGGCCGTGAAGCAGCGCCTGCTCCTGGATGACAAGGTGCAGCCAGAGAAAACTCAGCGCCTCACTGACCGGTCCTGAACTGGGCCTTCACCACAGCAAGGCAGCCCTGCTCACGTGGCATCCACCCCGGGCCTCTGGACCCTCTGGTTCCACGGCTTGTATCACTCTCCTGGGTAAGCTTATCAAATCAGCCTTGTTCTGCTGTTGTCCCCTTCTGTGGAGGAGAGATCCCTAAGGCCTAAGGTCACATTTACCTTCTTGTAAATTCCTCACCAACTCAATGGTGCAACGATACACAGCACAAATAGAAAACTTGGAATCCTCAAGAATTAATCTTATGTGCGTTATACTTACTATGTTAGATACCAGAGGTGAACAAAAAAAGGTAGCTGTCACTCATTGTCAATCATTTTACAGTCTGAGAATGCTGCTTCCTATTGTAAATGATTAACTCCGAGTGCTGGGTGGTAATAATGGACAGAGAGTACTGAAATGTGAAATCCACAGAGAGCCCCAAGATAGTCTGGACAAGAGTATAAGAACCTTCACAACAAAGGTTTTGTGGGTTTTTTGGTTTTTTGTTTTTAAGAAGTAGCAGGTAGTCAAAGTCTCTGGAATGGATTTTCTCTTTCATATTCTTCGTCCACTCTCAGGCAGAGACTTCATCAGCCTGGTTTTCCACATAAAGGTTCTGTTATAATCTGTGCCAAATATAATGCAGGCACCCGTCACTTCGGCACAGGAGGAAACGCAGGTGCACTTTCCTCGGTTCCCGGTCAGCTGCCAAGCTGGGGCGAGGACCCAGCTCTCCTAACCTTTGAAGAAAGGTGCATGTTGTTGCAATTCAGATTTAAATTTTTGTTACCATTTATTTAGAGCCACTCTTTGACTGACTTTTCCATTTTCTCTACTGTTCCTGCACTAAATATTAGTGACATTTGGCCCAGAGAAGCCCAAATAATAGTGCTGCAACCCGGATCACATAAATGTTCTGTCAGTGGCACAAAACATTAAAATGTTTATTTTGTTGCTGTTGAAAAAGAGAAGTTATGAAAAGAAGGTTAGCTTTGGAGTTAACCCTGAGAAGATGCCGGGGACGGCTCTGCTTCCAAGATCCCTCTGCCTGGCTTTCCTCTAGTATCAGCTGGAATATGCTTTTCCGTTTCACCCAGTCAAACTGACTAAATACAGCCACCTAGGAAGAACTCTGTAGACAAAAAAGCTTCCTCTTTAAAAAATGAAAACGCCCTAGGGAGAATGGGGTTCTAGGGCATTCACACATTAGAGTGAATGAATTCAACCAGATTCCAGGAATTGTCAGTCTTCCCAAGGGACTGTAGAAGTGATCAGGAATAATCTGATATAAACACACAGAAAAGCCTTCCCTGCAGATGGTCTGAGCCATCATCCTCTGTGTGAGGTCAGTCGCTCTTCCTGATTCCATTCTGGTCTCCTCAGATCCAGGAAGTGACCCGACCCGGGATGAATCCCAGAAGAACCGAGATATTTACTTTAGGGACCCTGTCTTCCTCAGAGGCAGCGCTTCCTTCTGTGTTTCTTCCTGAACGCCAAACAATGATGTGTGGGAACAGAAGTTCAATGACCGCATGTACAGTGCTTCCCGCACAGCAAAACAGCACAGGTCAAAACAGCTGCTCCCTGAAGATCCGGGAGTGGAAGCGAGGGGAAGAGACAGAGCGCACAGCTCGCTGCAGGCCGACAGCCCAACCCACGGAGCCAGAAGGGAGAAGGGGCCTGGCCGTAATTCTGGGCTGCCTATCTACTCCCACCCAAATAAAAACTGGACAGTTTGTTCAAACAACTATATGGGGTGAGGAGCAAAACTCTTCCTAATTCCTTAATAGTTTAGATTTCCAGACTCTTATTTTTGAAGCAAAGTGTAATATCAAATGAGATAAAGTGACTTCCTACATTTTAAGTCCAGTTGATGTAGCAGAAGTAATTGAGAACACTATGTCTACTTCTATTCAATAGATTAAAGAATTTTTCTTCAAAATTAGATAAAATCCAAATAGTACAAGTTAAAATTTTTTACTGTCCTATTTTTGGACAAAAGAAGCATTCAAATATATACAGACATAGGCAAGCGACTCCAACAAACAGATTTAAAGCCAAAGGCCAGTTCTTCATTCCTATTTGGAGACAGCAGCAGCCAGCAAGTCCAGGCCACAGCTCGTTGCCTTCCTCAAACAGCACCAGAGCATCAGTGGAGCAAACCACGGAAGACATAGAGGAACGGATCCTCGCAGGTCAAAGTCAAGCAGACATGTAAAGCTTACTGTGCATAAAGTAATCACGTTTACTATAAATCAGGATATACATTTTAATTTCCAAAATTTAATTATAAATTTTAATGTTCCAGAATCTGAGGCAAATACATAAGTGAAAAAATGAATACACATATGTGTATGAATACACATACATATGTATATAAAATTCATATGTGCCTATATAATATAAAATGTTATTTATATATATATATAGTACATATGTGTGTGTGTGCAGTTGGCCATATCCACAGGTTCTATATCCCCAGATTCAACCAATCATGAAGTGAAAATATTCAGAAAAAAAATTCCAGAAGGCTCCAAAAAGCAAAATTTGAATTTGCCTCATGCTAGCAACTAATTACATGTATTTACAACTCTTTACACAGCACATACATTGTATTAGGTGTTATAAATAATCTAGAGATGATTTAAAGTACACAGGAGGATGTGCCTAGTTATATGTAAATATTATGCCATTTTATATAAGGGACTTGAGCATCTACGGATTTTCATATCCGGGGGATCCTGGAACCAACCCCCCAGTGTGGCTGGAGGAACCCTGTTCCCTCACTAGGTCCACCCATCCCAGGGGAGTTTCCCTCTGGACCATTCCAAGCTGCCTGTTTATAGGGGTGGCCATCTGGAGCCCAAGACTGGTCTATATTTAATTCTAACAGCTCTAGTTTTCTACTCTAGAAGCTGAGGAAACCTGAAAGCAATAAAAGCTGAGGCCGAAACGTTTAAAGTAAGTGACATTTTTCTTATGAAGCTAAAAGATCAGAGGATAACACCAAAGAGAGAAATTAACAATGTCAACAAAAGCCATATTTTTTCACTTCCCAACTATTACTCATCTTTAAGAGACTGTGTCTAGGGATCCTCCAGGGAGTTCAGTGGTTCTGCCTGGGTTTCAGTCCCTTGTCTCCTTTAGTATCTTTGGTAATATTGGCGATAACCAGTAATTTATAGAAACTGGAAACACTGAAGAGGAATAAGCCTTTATACTCCCTCCCACTGACACACCTGAGAGCAGAATACTCTT
Organism: Camelus ferus; assembly: GCF_009834535.1. Taxonomy (NCBI): domain Eukaryota; kingdom Metazoa; phylum Chordata; class Mammalia; order Artiodactyla; family Camelidae; genus Camelus; species Camelus ferus. The sequence goes on along the minus strand of NC_045703.1, from coordinate 36,048,606 downwards.
TTGCCCTCTACTTCAGACGTGAGCCATTTTAACTTACTTGTCAGCATAACCAGTGAGCTTTTTTATTGCTACATTTGTCTTCCACATTGACACCATAAATGCTGCTCTAAGCACTCATACATATTTTCCCCAGTTGACAAACCCTTGGTATCACAGGCCTGCAGCTCTTTCAAAATTGTGAGCTGATTAATTATGCCTGCAGGGTTACCTTCCACTCAGAACAAAAGGCAAAGTACTTACTCCCTTGAGAGCACACCATTGGCCAGGATTCCTTCATAGTGACTTATCCCTTTCTGCAGAAGCACGCTGATCTGACCACCCACTTCATCTGCAATTATTCCCGCATGGATGGCGGCTTTGCACAATAAAGAGGTCTGAAACACAGCAACATCATTGCTTAGAAATTACTCATCAACACATCTGAACTACAGTGGGAGTTTTCCACTTTGTCACAACTTGTGGTCAGGATCCCTGCTGGACCCATGACATAGCTCAATTATAATTCATTTAAATAAAAAGTAGACAACTTTGGAAGAAAATTACTGTGTAACTATTTGAGAAGAACATCAGAGTCACCATATTTATGTGGACTAACTTAGGAACTTTCCACTAGGTAGGAAGGAAGGGAGGTAATTTACTGTATTCATGGCTCCCAGTGAATAACGCCTATGGTGGCCGTGCCCTGTGTAGTCACCTCCCACACCGACTCTGAACAGGACCCTGTCGCTTGCTTTGTTCTGCTGCAGGTAACGTGGCCCTGCCAACCGCCACCCATGTCGGTGAGGCCCCTTAGACTCGGGCCCCGGATGATCTGCCACATGAGTAGAGCTACAGGAATATTTCTGGGCAAAGGGAGCTTAAGAACCAACCAGCCCAAACTGCTGACCCACAAACTCATCAGCAGGGAACACGGCTGTCAGTTCAAGCCACTAAATTTTGAGGTGATTTGTTAAGCAGTTGACACTATCCTATGAATTGCTTCAGTGCTGCTATAGTCTTCATAATTACCATGATGACAGCATTTTCTTTAGAGAAGTAATATACATTCATTATAGAAATTTTGGAAAATGTGAAAAACATAAAATCACATTGTCGTCACTTGGAGACAATCACTCACCAATATAATGTATTCGCCTCTGGCAAATATGTACTGTCTGCCTTTAATTCACAATACCTCATGAATATTTTAGGGTCTAATGGATGGGGAATTTTACACATCTAAAGCAAGGTCCTAGAGCAACACTCCACTATGTGTGGCAGACGGCAGGGAGGACATGGAGGCAGTCTTCTCCCAGGGGCAGGGGAGGTTAGCAGTTATGGGAGAATTGAGGTCAGGCTGGCTCATTGGTTACCAGGGAAACCAGCAGGGGGCACATCCTTCACCACCCCTTTGAACAATCAAATGCTGCCAACACCATCACATAAGCTTAGAAGCAGTTCCTTCCCCAGGCAAGCCTCAGATGAAACTGCAGCCCTACTGACACCTTTGTGTCACCTCGAATGCACCCTTGTGAGTGTTCCTGAAGCAGAGAACTCAGCTAAGCCAAGCTCAAACCCCTGACCCACAGAAAGTGAGAGATAAAACATAAATTGTTTTAAGCTTCTAAGTTTTTGGTAATATGTAGCAATAGATATCGAATATACCCACCATATCAATGTATACAAAGAAGACACTATTCAGACCTCTTTGAAGAGGTTAGCTTTCTAAATACAAATTTTCCCTCCAGGTAAAATCAATCTAAAAGCAAATGGTGTAAAGCCAGTTATTGCACCAAATAGGAAACTTGTTTGCTAGCACTTGCCAATCAAGTACTCAGATCTACCATGCGGGACACCACTCACCTGTTACCCTGTTACCCTGAAAAAGACAACTCTGTCAAGAGGAGGCAAGATAAACAATGAAAGAAAGGGAAGAAAATGATACTATTTTTCTTATTGTACATAATTCATAAGTTTCTTACACATTACAAAATAATAAATTAAAACTTCATATTGCCAGGGGGAAAACCCATACCTCAACTTCTTATTTCTTTTAGTTAATTTCCTGAAGTCATTTAGGACTTCAGTCTGTGCCAAGTGTATTTTCAAACTGAGGTATGGTAAATCATTTTATGATTCAAATAGTTTATAGGTCAAATCAATACCTACCATGTGTCAATCCTGTAAATCAAAACAATGCGTGAAAAAGGGAACAAAGAGCAAAATCACAAAATCTGCTGCTCCCAGAATCAGGATGTGCTAAAAGCAAAATTAAAGCCAAGTTTTTCCCCTCCTGCTGGAGATAAGCGCTCAATCCCCTAAAAGCTGTGTTTTCCCCATGCATAAAGACACGTATCAGTAACTCTTAGAGAAGTTCCATCACTAGACAGATTTCCATATTTCTAATAACTTGAGCTGATTCCATAAATTATAAGCCTGACTATTTTAAATAGCAATGTAAATTTTAAAAAATCAGGTATCAGATTTCCAGGATAGAAATCTGTAAACAGTAAGAAATGAAGGACTGTGTATCTGGATATAAAACATAAACTTCAGAAAATGATTTCTTGTGAATTAATTTTTCTCTGGGAATATCCAGAGTGTCTCAATAGGCGTAAGAAACTGGGGTGCAAAGAGGGAGGGAAGTAATATACAAGAGCAGGGCAAATGGCTTCACTGGCCCCAGATACAGTGTCTCTGTTCTGTGGCATAAAATGTTCATGTCCTTGCCTGTACTGTATGAATCAATTGGAGTATTAAAATAAAGAAATAAATTATAAGAAAAAGGGTAATCTCTTATAGAAACTGGATGGAATTATACCCTTTGGGTATAATAAAGGGTTTTGTTTAACCCTTTCACTTATAGAATGCTTAACTGGAAATGCTAAAAATAGGAACCACTGCATGAGTAACATTGGGTTTTATATGTATTATTTCATTTATTCTCAGGACAGAGAGAACCGTGCATCTATCTACCAAGTTTTATATCTTACTTGACTTCACTTTGTAATGAATTTAGGCAGAGCCACAAGCACTAACTCTTTTTAATTCCCTCCCTGCCATAAAATTGCCCTCAGTTACTTACATCTCTATATCCATCCACCACATTCCCAGAAATATCTCCTGCTATGTCTCTACAACCCGCTGGGCAGAACTTGCTGGGAAAAGAAAACAGAGTTTATATTTTATTAAGTTGTGCTTAAGTTAAAACATATTAAATTATACACAAAAGTATTTTCTCTCCTCCATACAACATGCAGAGATATCTTCTTTTAAATAATAAGTCAGAAGCCTGATTTGTAAAAACAGATTAATCTAAAATGTTGATCTGAAGGCTAGTTTAACACAATAACTATTTGCTTTATGTAAGGATTCATAACAATCTCTATTAAACAATGAGCTTCCCTAATGCATCTTAATTGATTTTAAGATGTCCAAGAAATGTTTTCAAGAAAAAAGGTAAAGTTTCTAAACACTATATAACTTAATCTTGTTTTTATAAAAAGAAATGTGTAAAATATATAAAACAACAACCTATGTTTTCTATGCCAAGAAGGAAACAAGGAAGACTATCTCTGGATTCTCTCTGAGTGCAGGATTTTGAGGAACCTTCACTTTCTGTGTTATTTAACTCTGTAAATTTGGATTCATTCTACAGGCATTATCCTATTAGAACATAATGGAAACCAGACATGCAAATTTAAATATTTAGTAGCCATATTAAAAACGTGAAAAGTAACAGGGAAAATTAATATCGATAATATGATCTATTTAACTCAATAGATTCAAATTTTATCATTTCCACAAGTAATGAACAGAAAAAAATTATCAAGATACTTCCAGTCTTTTTTTTTTTAATAGTAAATCTTCAAAATCTGCAGTCTGTTTTATAGTGACAGCACATCTCAATTTGAATTAGCCAGGTTTAAGTGCCTGAGAGCCACATGTGGCTAGTCTTGGATAGTGATGGTCTACATTAGTTATAAATTACTTTTGCAATCAGAAGAAAAAGGGTATATATATATTTTAGCTTTATTGGCGTATAACTGACAAATAAAAAGGATACACTGTGATGGTTTGATATATGCACACACCGTGAAAGGATTCCTCCCGTCTAATTAACTAACAGAGCCATCACCACACACACACGTGTATATGCATGTATGTATACACACACACACATACACATATATATATATATATATTTTTGGTGAGAACATTTAAGTTCTACTCTCTTAGCAAATTTCAATTATACAATATGGTGTTATCAGCGATAGTCACCATGTTATACATTAGATCTTCAGACCTTATTCATGTTACAGCTGAAAGTTTATACCCTTTTATGAACCTCTCCCTATCTCCCCTAACCCCCAGCCTCTGGCAACTACTTTTCTACTTTGTTTTTATGAGTTTGACTAAAAGAGATATATTTAAAATTAGGATTCCATTTACTTCAGAGTCATTTTTCAAGAAACTTTCCAGAAAGATGTCTTGGCATATGGTTCGGTTGAAGGGGCTTAGGTGCAGTGACCTTGGCTCTGTTACTACCTAACTAGCCATGTGACCATATTATTCCTTTTAAATTCAGTTTCTTCATCTGTTTCCATCAGGGTCAACATATCAGTAGGCTGTGAGGGACAGCTATACATCTACAAAAAACATGCAAAAGGAAACTCAAAATATTATATGAACATTGACAGCTTTGAAGAGGGATGCCATATGCCCTTGCTTCTATGTATGCCACATTACAATCATGTTCACTTGGTTTGTTTAAGAAGAATGTACCAGCCCAAACAGATTCCAAAATAGCAGCTGCTTTTATGTTATTTCCTCTCAGTTTCCTCCTGCTAACTCAGCATATTAGATGTGTAACAACATCTAATTATCAAAATTACCCAAATAAAGGTTTCATAATTCTCCCCCATTGACCTAAGGGAATCCAGCACTGCAGCAAAACATCAAGGAATTAAGAAATAAAAATGACAAGAATCCTATTACAGGTTTACAGCTTCTTATCCTAATCCTTAGAGCCAGGTGTATTTCAGAATTCCGGATTTGGGGAGTTTTAGAAAAGTCAAACAGTGCCAATGATCCATATGATGCAAGACTTCAGTGAGGTCTGCTAATATTAATCAAAACATTAATATCTCTGTATCGAATGCCTGGATAGTCATATTGAGTGAAATATATATGAAGTCAGAACAGCCTCATGTTTAATTGAGTCCAATTTTTGCTGTCAGATGAATTTAAGGTCACATTAATCAGGTACTGCCACCAAATGAGTTACAAAAATCTTTTGACTTTTAAAACTTTCTACATTTCACAGTCATGGGTGAAGGATTACTGACCTATACTAGCCATCACACCTTATCTATAACGGACACTACAGAACAGCTGGACTACAGCTTAGGTGACCTGGCACCGCAACATCACACTGTAGAGATGAATGTATCCCTTTCTTTGAGAGGACAGGAAATGACTGCTGATGCCCAGAGGCCCTGTCACCACAGGGATTGTACACGTATGGCTGGAGGGAAGATGTTGGTGAGCATCTGTATTGGATGAACGACAACTTTAAGGGCAACATTTAATTATTTGTCCTTTTCATTTTTGTCTTTTATGTGCTAGACTTCATATTAGTAAACCATGAAGTTGATTCTGCATATAAAAGAATCTCATTGATTACAAGTCAGATGGTTAGGACCATGGACTCTTGAGCTTGACTTTTGGGGAAGTTACTTATTGTGTAGCCCTAAGCCAGTTACTTAATTGCTTCGTGCCTCTGTTTTGGGGGTGTAAGAGAACCCGCCTTGTCAGCATATTGGAACATGCACATGAGCCATCTATATGCTAAATCCAGCCAGCTGTACCTGGTGCCAAGAAAACACTCTGAAGAGTTAGCATTGTTGTTCGTGTTTTTGTTGACAATGGCTTCTAGGCCAATGGTTCTCAACTAGAGGTGACTTCTGCCCATCAGGAGACATTTGGAAATGTCTAGAGAGACTTATCACAAATGGCACACCGAATACCTAGGCCAGGGATGCTGCTAAATGTCCACAACGCGCAGAACAGCTCCTCACAACAGAAATCATCCATGCAAAATATCAACCGTGCCAAGGCTGAGAAACCCCCCCCCCCAGACCCTTCTACTTTAGAGATAAGAAAATGTACATCAACAAGATTAAGTAATTTTTCCTTTCCAGTGAAAGTAAAGTTGGGATGAAAATTTTCATCTCCTATTCTCAGTAGGTTTCTTTTTTGTGGGAAAGAGAAAATGAACCCCCTCCAGAATTACAAAAGTCACTTCCAAATGCTGGTCAGGTAAAAAATGCACTCTAGACTCCATCTTGGCTCAGTGGTACTAGAGAACTCTGGGGTCAGCAAACTATGACCCATGTGTCAAATCCAGCCTGCACTTTTTTTTATAAATAAAGTTTTAATGGAACACAGACACCCTCATTCATGCACACACACATTGTCTATGGCTGCTTTTGTGCTACAAAGGCAACAGAAGCTGTCTGAACAGATGCCAAAGAGACCGCATTGCCTGCAAAACAAAATATTTACTATCTGGCCTTTGCCAGAAAAAGCTTACTGACCTCTGCTGTATAAGAAACCATTTCAAATACTTCTCATTAGTTCTACATCTATGTTCTACATAGATGATTATTTTAAAAATTAAATTAAATACAAATTAGGTAATTTCTCTGGTTTAATGTCAAGGAAAACAAAATGTTCAGCAACAAATGACAGCTGCACAGCGAGAACCCCTGTAATTACCTGTATTCTGTGTCCAAATAATGATTAGCTCGTTCCAAACACGTTATTAAATCTGTCATAAATAAAGATAATTGCAATTAGCAGAATGTATGGAAGTTAGAACACTCGTGCCCTAAAGATTTAAAATAACACCCAGTTCTGTGAAAGCATTTATTTATTATCTAGTTATCTGAACTCTTCTGTTTAAAAATAAATTACTGAGACACCATCTCCAGGATTTCATCAGTTCCCTTGATTTTTCTTTTCTACCATCACTGATGCTTTTTCAGCATTTCTCTAGTGAATGGTAACAGAATCTATTTCCAACAAAAAACCCAACACTGGTTAATTACTGTTACCACATACCTCCAAAGGTCAGGTGTATAACCTCCCCTGGCAAAAGGAAAACAATTTCAATAGCACAATGTGGTTCACAGAGATGGTTCAGGAACATTTTAACAGTTTAGCTAGTGACATCTGTGTGACCACAAAGCCAGGGTTTAGGGAAACTACAGATAACCTATCAGCTTTGACCAGTGAGGATCAAGCACTTACAAGGCGTGTGCTCTCTGGAGTAATTTGTAAAATCGAACCAATACCCAGCAATGGAGACTCTAAGACACTGTAGATTTTGATGCTTTTAGATTGACTTAGCATAGTTTCCACACTTGCTGCATAAGTTCTTTCTTTCCTTGATCTTTTCAACAGTTCTTAGGGAGAAACATATGGTGAGCACTGGCCATGCTGGGGCCTGCTAGGATTGGTCAGATCTGATTGACTGGGTGGGAAACGAATGGGGTACCCTCTTCCCAGAGTATTTCTGCTAGAGGAGATGGAGAGCAGGAACTGTGGGCACATCTGTGACCCTGGGCAGACTCTGGGCTACACGGTAATTACTCTGGGTTACGAGGCCCAGGCGTGAGGTCATGCTTTCCTTTCTCATCAGTGTTCATGCTCCTCTTCCCTCCTGCTCATGTGTCAGCTCACTGGTTAGGGCCCCCTGTGACATGACTTTATCATCCTCACACTTGCATGCCTCCCATGCTGGTGCACTGGTGTGTATGAAGGGTGGGGGGTGTCACTGCTTAAAAAGCTTGTCCCCAAGGCTAAGAAAGGGTTTGGAGGGGAGCACCAAAGAATAGCCAGACCTTAGAAAGGTTAGAAGGTTAGGCCCAAAGATATGCAATCCAAGGTTTCTAGGAAATGAGACCAACTCTTTCCCACATAAGTCAGCTGATCAATCTAATATGTGCTATGAAAGTGCTCAATTCAGCAGTTCAGACATAACTACTTACAAAGACACTGCATTCCTGTTCCCTCACATCTTAATTCTGTATCTGAGGTCACCATTCTGTCCAGAAATGGTGACTAACAAAAGGAATTCTAAGACAGATAAAGGTTTATAGATTTGTGTTGGTTCTTCTGCTATACCTGGATGGTCGCTGCTGGCATAGGTTAGCAAAAAACCCCGCCCAGAAATGTGGGATCCACTCTCAAAGCGAACAGTTACTTCATTGGTGTTCAGCAAAAGTTCTTTGGGAACAGTCATACTCCCACAATACGGACCTACAAACAAAGCACACTTGAAGCACATTTTAAAATTTAGACTAGTACAAAGAATTAGTATATGGCTTTTTTTCCCCTTAAAGATCAAATTTACCAGACAACACATACATAAGATTATAATCTTTAATCAATTGAAATTTTGCTTAAAACTGAGACTGAGAATTAGTGACTGATTGTGAACCTGTTTATACAGACAAACCAAGGTGAGGGAAGTGGCTGACCCTAGATGAGCATAGGTTGAAACTAGTTAACTGTAAAGAACCTAAGAGATAGATTCAGTTCCATAAAGAGAAAACTAACAAAAAACCAAACACATTAAGTAGTAAAGAAAATGTTATTACAAAAGTGGTATTTTAGGGGCCTCCTAAATATGCTTAAAGTATGGTCTAAATGTTGGTGTCCCCCCTCAAATTCATGCTAAAATCCTAATGTCCAATGTCCTGATATTAGGAAGTGGGGCCTTAAGGAGGTACTTAGTTTCACAAGGGCAGAGCCCTCATGAATGGGATTAGTGCTTTTGCAAGGGAGGCCCCAGAAAGCTTGCTTGCTCCTTCCAGCATGTGAAGACACAGAGAGATGGCTATGAATCATGAAGTGGGCTCTCACCAGCCACCACACCGTATCTGCCAGCACCATGATCTTGGACTTCCCAGCCTCCAGACTGTGAAAAATAAATGTCTGTTGTTCATAAGCTATCCGGTCTATGATATTTTGTTACAGCAGCCTGGGGAGACTAAGACAGGTAGTAAATAAAATGCTTTCACAAAAATGATAATCTAGGAGATTCTTAAATTTGTTCAAAGAAACTCACAGAATCTAAATATATAAAACAAATACTAATACAGACATAAAGGGAGATACAATAATATTAGGAGACTTTAAAACCCCATTGACATCAATGGACAGATCTTCAAGACAGAAAATCAGTAAGGCAACAGATATCCTAAATGACACAAAATAAGAGTCAGACTTAACTAATATTTTCAGGACATTTACATCCCCTTCCAGAAAAACCCCCCAGAATACACATTCTTTTCGAGTGCACATGGAACATTCTCTAGGATAGACTACATACTCGAACACAAAACAAGCTTCAACAAATTTAAGAGGATAGAAATTATCAAGCATCTTTTCTGCTTTTCACAGTGGCATGAAACTAGAAATCAACCAAAAAAAGGAAAATGAGAAAAAAAACAATTAAATGGAGACTAAACAACATGCTACTAAAGAACCAATGGGGCAATGATTAAATCAAAGAGGAAATTAAAAAATACCTCAAAACAAATGGCAATGAAAACACAAAATCTATAGGATGCAGCAAAAGCAGTCCTGAGAGGGAAGGTCATAGTGATACAAGCTTTCCTCCAAAAACAAACAAACAAAAAACACCTCAAACAAACAATTCAACCTACCACCTAAAAAAATTAGGAAAAAAAAGAAAAAACAAAACCTAAAGTCAGCAGAAGGAAAGAAATAATAAAGATCAGGGAAGAAATAGATTAAAATAGAGATTAAAAAATAGAAAAAAATCAATAAAACCAAAAGCTGGTTTTTTGAAAGGATAAACAAAATCAATAAACCTTTAGACAGGTTGACCAAGAAGAAAAAAGAGAGGACCCAAAGAAATAAAATAAGAAAAAAAAAAAAAAAAAAAGAGGAGAAATAACAACCGACACTGCAGAAATACAAAAAATCATAACAGAATACAACAAACAATTATACGTCAACAAATTAAACTACCGAGCAGAAATGGACAAGCGTCCAGAAACATAAGGCCCACCAAAATCGAACCAAGAAGAAATAGATAATTTGAATAAACTGATCACTAAAAGTGAATTAGAATCTTTAAAAACAAAACAAACAACAAAAAAAAAAACTTTTTGCAAACAAAAGTCCAAGACTGGACAGCTTAACTAGAGGATTCTATCAAACATACAATGAAGAACTTATACCAAGCCTTCTCAAACTCTTCCAAAAGACTGAAGTTGAGGAAATGCTCCAAGGTCATTCTACGAAGCCACCATCACCCTGATACCAAAACTAGACAAAGATACTACCAAAAACAAATTGTAGGCCATTCATCTTTGATGAATAGGGATGCAAAACTTCTCAACAAAATATTAGCAAACCAAATCCAACAACATATAAAAAAGATCATACAGTATGATCAACTTGGATTCATCCCAGGGACACAAGAATGGTTCAATATGTGCAAATTAATCAATGTGATACATCACATCAATAAAAGAAAGGACAAAAATCACATCATCTCAATAGACGCAGAAAAAGCACTGGATAAAATTCAACATCCATTTATGATAAAAACTCTTAGCAAAGTGGGTATAGAGGGAACACATCTCAACATAATAAAAGCTAAATATGACAAACCCACAGCCAACATACTACTTAATGGTGAAAAGCTGAAAGGCTTTCTGCTAAAATCTGAAACAAGGCAAGGATGCCGACCCTCACCACTTCTATTCAACGTAGTACTGAAGTCCTAGACAGCAATCAAACAAGAAAAAGAAATAAAAGGGATCCAAATTGGAAGGAAAGACATAAAATTATCATTATATGCAGATAATATGATACTATACATAGAAAACCCTAAAGACTCCACACAAAAACTACTAGAATTGATAAACGAATTTATCAAGGTAGCAGGATACAAGATTTACAGAAATCTGTTGCATTTCTTTGTACTAACAATGAAATATCAGAAAGGGAAACTTTTTAAAAATCCCTTTTAAAATTGCATCAAGAAAAATAAAATACTTTGGAATAAACCTGACCAACGAGGTTAAAGACTTAACATGATGAGAACTATAAAACACTGATAAAGGAAACTGAAGATGATTCAAAGAAATGGGAAGACATCCCATGCTCTAGGATTGGAAGAATTAATATTGTTAAAATGGCATACTACCCAAAGCAATCTACAGATTTAATGTAATCCCTATCAAATTATCCATGACATTTTTCACAGAACTAGAACAAATAATCCTAAAATGTATATGGGATCATAAAAGACCCAGAATTGTGAAAACAATCCTGAGAAAAAATAACTGAGCTGGAGGCATAACCCTCCCAGGCTTCAGATACTACAAAGCTCCAGTAATCAAAACAGCATAGGTATTGGCATAAAAACAGACATATGGATCACTGGGAAAGGATAGAGACCCCAGAAATAAATCCACACACCTGTGGGCAATTAATCTTCAACAAAGGAGGCCAGAACGCACAATGGAGAAAAGACAGTCTCTTCAGCAAGTGGTGTTGGGAAAGCTGGACAGCCACATGTAAGTAAATGAAGTTAGAACACTCCCTACACCATACATAAAAATAAACTCAAAATGGCTTAAAGACTTAAATATAAGACATAACACCATAAAACTCCTAGAAGGGAATATAGGCAAAACATTCTCTGACATAAATTGTACCAATGTTTTCTTAGGTCAGTCTCCCAAGGAAATAGAAATAAAAGTAAACATAAACAAATGGGACCTAATCAAACTTATATTTTTGCACAGCAGAGGAAATCATAAACAAAATGAAAATACAACCTGAGAAAGGGGAGAAAATATTTGCAAACGATGTGACTGACAAACGCTAAATTTCCAAAATACTCAAACAGGTCATACAACTCAATAACAAAAAAACAAACAACCCAATAAAAAAATGTGCAGAAGACCTAAACAGACATTTTTCCAATGAAGACATACAGATGGACAATAGGCACATTAGAAGATGCTCAATCACTATTAGAGAAATGCAAATCAAAACTACAATGAGGTATCACCTCAAACTGGACAGAATGGGCATCATTAAAAAGTATACAAATAATAAATACTGGAGAGGGTGTGGGGAAAGGGAATCCTCCCACACTGTTGGAATATAATTTGGTGCAGCCACTCTGGAAAACAATCTGGAGAGTCCTTTAAAAACTAAAAATAGAGTTACCTTATGATCCAGCAATCCCACTTCTGAGCATGTATCTGGAGAAAACTCTAATTCGAAAAGATGTATGTACCCCAATATTCGTAGCAGCACTATTTACAATGGCCAAGACATGGAAGCAATCTAGATGTCCATCAACAGAGGACTGGATAAAGAAGCTGTGGTATATTTATACAATGGAATAAAAAAGAATAAAATAAGGCCATTTGCAGCAACATTGATGGATCTGGAGATTGTCATTCTAAGTAAGCCAGAAAGAGAAAGAAAAATACCACATGATATCACTCATATGTGGAATCCAAAAAAAGAAAAAAAGAAAAGAAAAAAGGAGATACATGAACTTATCTACAAAACAAACAGACTCAAAGACATAGTAAACAAACTTATGGTTACCAAGGGGGAAGGGGGTGGGGAGGGATAAATTGGGAGTTTGAGATTTGCAGATATTAACTACTATATAAAATAGATAAAAAACAAATTTCTTCTGTATAGCATACAGAACTATATTCAATATCTTGTAGTAACCTATAATGAAAAAGAATATGAAAATGGATATATGAATGTATACGTATGACTGAAACATTATGCTATACACCAGAAATTGACACATTGTATCTAACTGTACTTCAATTTTTAAAAAATGAAGTTTATAAAAAAGCAGAATAACTTCTAATGCTTTTGAAATACCACAGTATAAATTATGTAATTAAGAGTATAATACATTCTTTGTAGAATAATTTGCTTTCTTTGCAACAGGTTTTATTTGTTTGTTTTTTTGTTTTGTTAGTGGAGGTACTTGGGAATAAACCCAGGACCTGATGTATGCTAAGCATGTGCTCTATCACTGAGCTATATTTCCCCCCTATTTGCAACAGTTTTAAAAAACCAAACCTGATTGTAAAGATATATACAATATTTAATCCTGTCATTTAAAAATATCATGAAGAGTGAGGAAGGGAAATATAGAAAAACAAGAGAGGAAAGAAAATCATTTGTGTAATTGGATATATGGATTTTTATGAATTTTAAGTGTGCTCACAAGCATGGAAGATAGGCAATTTATACTAAATCCATTTTTGTACAGCGAAGGAGAATGGTAAGCATCTTTGCAAAATTAAAGTGAGTCAGATTACTGTTCTTGACTTTTGCAACTTATTCCCAGTTTGTTTTATATATGTTTCAAATTCCTTGGTTCTTGGCACAGGTTAAGTGAAGATCCTTGCTTTGCTTTGCAAACCTAAGAACAACGATGAAATAACTAGTAACTTGTTGTGATTAATACATCAGAATATTTTTCTAACCATAATGACCTTTTCCAAGAAGAAATAAAAGCATATGTACTCTTCTCCAAATAGTGATGACGATACCATCCCAATCTTACCTTAAATTTCTATAGCATTCTAGTGAGTTCTAACGAAAACAGTGAAGAAGGCAAGGCTAAATTGATTACCAGTGAGAACTTGTTTGGAGATATATTTGGCATATAACACTGTGTAATTTAAGGTAAACAACATGTTAATTTGGTACATTTACATACTGTAATATGACTGTCATGGTAGTGTTAATTAGCACCTCTGTCACATTATATAACTGTCATTTCTTTGGAGTGTCTGGAATAATTAAGTTTTAGTCTCTTAAGCAAGTTGTATGATTATAATACAGTATTGTTGTCTGTATTCACTATAGTCTGCATTAAATCTCTAGGGCTTATTTACCACTCGTTGCAAGTTTGTACCCTTAAACAACATCTGTCCTTTCCCCTTACCACTCACCCCCTGGTAATCACCTTTTTACTCTCTCTTTTTTTTTTTAAACAAGCCTGCCTTTGTTATATTCCACATATAAGTGAGATCTTATAGCACTTGTCTTTTTCTGTCTGAGTTACCTCACTGAGAGTAAGGTGCTCAAGATCCATCCATGTTGTTGCAACTGACAAGACTTCTTTCTCATGGCTGCACAATTGGATTTTTTTTTTTTTAAGATTTTCATGGAACAGGTGAAAGGTTGCAAAATTATAAATACTTTACACAAATAGGTAAGAGCATATGCTAAGAACTAAGTTGCTGTGCAATACATATAATTTCCCAGCTCAAAAATGTGTAAATATAGTAAAATTCTAATTTGGTTTAATCCTCCCAAAGTCACGATAGGCATGGTAGGTAAATGTTTCTGGAAGAAGGTCAAAGGAAGAAAATTTAAACACGCACACTCCTTTAATCACCCTTACCCCACAGGCACCAATCCCTCTCAAATTCTCATTGATGTGCTGCAAAAACGTAATGAAACCCAGCAGGGATAGGATACCCTCTCTGTATAATCGCCGTCATTAAAAGTTATTTGATAGGTTCATCACGGCACAGCCATCCCAACAGCAGGAGGCAGTTTCAGTCCAGGGCGGGGAACAGAAGCCAAGGACTGGCTGCTGCATGGCCTTTGGCAAAACATCCAAATGGTTGCCTGTCTGAAGGTCTGACAGATAAAGATTCCTTTTCACAGACTGGAAATTAGTAACTGCATTCCTAGCATTAAAAGGGAAGAGATGAACGGAGAAAAATGTGACCGGCAGTGAGATGGAAAAATAATGGGAAACCACAAAAGGCTCATACAAGCCTGTCTTAAGCAATGTTCTCAGTTTTCAGCCAGACTCCCTTGAGGATGAAATCTTTCCTTGTGAAAGCCTTTCTCCACTCACGCCTGCCCAAACGATGTATTTCACTGTTAGTACTCTCTGTCCCAATTTTTAAAAAGGATCTACACCTGTATTTGAACGTTCACAATGCCAGTGTCATTGGAAACCCACACAAGAGCTCAGAGGTGACTTCTAGCTTTGACCACTGTTTCACTAAGAAGCATTTTTTAAAAACCTTAAATTTATCCAAGCACTCTGCGTGTGAGTGATGCCTCAACTCACAGCCAGGCTGAACCCCAGCCCTTCGTGAGGGGTCTGAAGACATTCAGCAGACCTAAGAGTACCATCCGCATGGATGTTTGCTTCACACCTGGCAGTGTGCGTGTCTCACAGAACTTGAACTTGCAGTCTCACTCCAACCTTCCCTCGCCTCTATCCTTGTCAGGGATGCAAGTTCCATCTTCGGAGTCCCAAATTCCCACCCAACTGGGAGACAGCACAAAGGCAGTTCATCAAGTCGGCAGAAAAATCAGGACAAATAAATCCTTCTACCTCTCGTGAAGGGTAACGAGCGTGGGACTGTGGGAAAAGCTATCAAGGACACCAAATGGAACAGCACCGCGGCATTTGGCACCAGACATGAGACCAAGAGCTAGCAGACAATGGACTGATTCCTTGGACAAAAGGAATAAAGGGCCCAGAACTGCAGGAGCTGCCTGCTTTGAGCACAGTAGGCCAGTTCTTCTCAACATATCCCCTGTCCCGTGAGCAGCTGAGAGGGGAAACCCTTTATTTTCCCACATGGGAATAAAAGCAAACTGTCCCACAGGGAAGAATGAACTGCCTGCCTGGAGCCAGTCCTCTGGATTCCCTGGCAATCTGACAATCCGTGCAGCAACTTTTCCTCCTCTGCATTCTCCACACCCTGCCTGCCCACATCTCTGGACACTACAAGGCAACAGTTTGCTTAATAACGGTTCCAAGTCATTTCAGGTGGGCCTATGCTTTTGGTCTGAAACTGATAACACTAAGTTAATGTTTCATCAGTGAAAAAGATGTGTTTCAGTTAATGTTTCATCAGTGAAAAAGATGTGTTTAAAAAATGGTATTCATTCTGTTAAAAGATACCAAAGAGACCCCCTCCCTCTCCATAACCACGCTCTCGGTGGTGAAAAACAGACGAAATAAAAACCTGGCTCTTGAGAGACTGGTCATAAATCAGAATGAACAACAATAACAACAAAAAACTCCTAACAACTTTCATTAACCTTATGAGCAACTTCTTAAGCACACGTGTGATTTCTCATGACAGATAAGAGCGTGCTGAGGAGACCAAGTGATGCTCCCTGGGTGCGACCACACAGTCAGCCTCAGGGCGCATGATCGGCCAGCTGCCAGGACAGAGGTACCTGGCGCGGCCCAGGTCTGCATGCAGAGGCGTGCTGATAAAACAGTCTCCAGAAGTGCTGAAGGTGCCAACGCCATCGGATTTGTGTCTGCTTTCCATTTGTTTTTTCACTGCAGTCAAATGGCAGGGTTGCCCTTGCTTGCTAATTGCAATCAGGTCACTGTACAAAATTACAGAATTTTCTAGGCCATTTTCTTTGAAAAGGAGAGAAATTAGCATCAAAAAGGGATATTCCTGGACTGTGTCATTAAAACCATAGTCACGTAAGAATGTAAGTGGTATCCCTGGAGAGTTTTGGTCTCTGGTTTCCAGACAAAAATCGGTGACAGAAGATAAATGAAGTAGGCAGATTCCTAGACAAAGGTGAGGCTTTCCTTGGGGCTATGAGACTCAGGTCAGGAAGTGCCTTCATACTGGAACCCACCTAGGCCATTGCTTCTCTCCCAACAAAAGATGGGAATTCACTGAAATGAATTACGGTGTGTCTCCAGGGAGGTGTTTGGGGAAAAGGAGGAGGAGGCGGCCAATACTTTTTTTCTCCTTGACGCTTATGGTTTTGTTAATGAGACACCTCGCATGGAACATCTGGCTGATATAACCTTTTTTTTTTTTCATATGTTTATAATTCTTTCTGAATTCTATCTTGGCATAAAAGGTAAAATAAAACAAACCAAAAGCAGTCCTTCTGAAGAATTTCCACCAGAGTAGCCCCAGCCAGAGAAGAATGCCCTTCTGGGCGTCTGAGTCCCAAAACAGCTTTTCTTAAGCTGGAAATTTCTTCAAAACCTTTTGTTTCATCTTTAAAAGTCACAGAATTTTGCATTGTCCATAATATGGCTGTGAGACGTAAACCATTTTTAAAACAGAGGCCGCCAATCTTGTGTTTCACGCTATTTGGAATTTTTTTAAAAATTGTCAGCTAAGGCATAATGCTTAGCTCTGACTGCAATATCCCAGACAGGTATCATTCTAAAGTATTATCACAGATACCTTGTTGCAATTGTAAGTCAAAACACTTAGTATTGTTTCCTGCTTTCTCCATTTCTCTTGTCCCCGTATAATACAAATATTAACAGTTGACTTCACATCGTTGTACTTCTAAGTCACTGACAATGGCTAAAAAAATACTGGGAATGGAGGTGGACGTACAGGAAATGTAAGAGAACAATTCTGGAACTTCCTGGTTTCTCTATAGTGCAAATCACTTAGCACAACACAGCCAATTGAACTGACAACCATTAGGTTCACTGACCATGAGATGATGTCTCTCTCCCTTATTCTTTTTTGACTAAGAAGCATTTTTTTAAAACCTTAAATTTATCCTAGCTCTCTGTGTGTGAGTGATTTCTAAGCACTCCATTTTATTCTCAGGATACCCCTGGGGGAAGGCCTGCAGGGGTTTCCATGTCTTCAGCAAATGACAGACAAGGACTACAGCTCACGTCTTCTGCACAAGGCACGGGGTCAGATGGCTTTTGTCACACTGAACGGGAAACACAGTGCAAGGAGTGGGATCTCCGGAGTCAAATGCCCAGACTTGAATCCCAGATCTACTTAAGTGATTGTGAGCAAGTTACATGATCTCTTTGAGCTTCAGTTACCTTACGTGGGAATAACAAGCATGCTCTTACAGGGCTATTGTGAGGCGGAAGGGAGTAAGTAATCTAGGATGCCAGCCCAGTGTACAGACAGAGCCGAATGTTCCACCGCATGCACCTTCTACACTGTTCCATGGTCTTTTCCATATAATAAGTAGAGTCTGAAAATTTTATGTAAATAAGTCTTTTAATGCAGAAGTGATATTTACAGATTGAGCAATCTTACTGTGACTCTTCCTACAGTGTGACTAAAGACACTCTATCTTTTTAAATGTGTAATAGATTTTTAAATATATAATGCTTGCCAAATTCAAGCTACATGCAGCCAGATTCATTAAACACTGATGGAGAACCTATGTATAAGACTATGCTAAGCAGTAGGGGCTACTCAAAAGATGAATAAATGCAGTTCCTTGCTCAGGAACCTCCCATCTGGTAGGGAAGCTAAAATAATGATCTCAGCCTGAGATAGGTGCTCTACTAAAGGCTTAGAAAAACAACATGAGCCCAAAAGGAGAAGTGACTGAACCTGATGGACATCGGAGGAGGTTCTAGGGTAAGAGCATTGGATTTGGTTTGCCTTTTCTCTCTCTCTCTCTCTCTGTGTGTGTGTGTGTGTGTGTAGGGGGAGAAAAGCGAGGGAGGAAAGAGAGGGAGGGACACATGGAAGGAATAACATCATCAAATGTGTTTAGGAGAAGGCACAGAGAGGAGGAGACGCAGCGATGAGGCTGGAAATGTGGGTGGGGAAGAGGGCCATGCTAACGAGTGTCTGTAGGCAGTGGGGGCACAACTGACAATTTCTGAAATAAGGAAAGAAAGAAATTATTACAGCAGTATTTAGCAAGATAACCTTGGATGGCCTGGAAGGAATGGAGACTGGTGAAAGGAGAGAGGGGGAAATCAGAAAGATCTTTCCATAAGAAATAGATACACAAGATCTTGAAAGTCAGTATGGGGTGGGGGGTAGAGTAGCTCCGTGGTAGAGTGCTTGCTAGCATGCACAAGGTCCTGGGTTCAGTCCCCATACCTCCGCTGAAAAATAATTAAATAAATAAACCTTATCCCCCCAATAAGCAAATAACAAAAATATTTTTCAAAAGAAAGTCAATATATATGTTTTATTTTAATAAGTTTAAAAGTTTGTGTTTAAAAATATCTTTTAAAGTGTGTTTTGTTCTTAAACAACAAATTTTCTAAAGTAAGAGTGATACACTTAATCAATTTTGCTGTATCCTGCCTATTTCCAGGATATTTTGAAAGGGAGAGTCAGTGTCAGTGTCATCCATTAAAACACTGTTCTAATTGATATTTGAATCTGAAATATCAGTCCTGAGTGTAATATGTGACAGACAGAAGGATAGTAACTCCATCTGATCTGTATCTGGCCTTTCAGCATCAATGAGATCAAGTGCATATTTTGCTTGATTACTGTGAAAGCTGGTGTGGATCACAATTGTTCACAGGGCACTCTGCTACCATGAATGTGGATTATGAAAGCATCCAAAGTATATGAACCAAACACTTAAAACAAAATCATAGGGGGCAGTGAACCATTACGAACTGCATCACAAAACTGTACAACTTCAGCATATTCACAGTGGCTAACGTGCTCACATTCCAAGTAGTCCACTCTTGGCAGAGCTTCCAAACACTAATGCCAGAAACATTATTCTTTTTCAAAACATTAACTCCTCATTTAAAAGCCTGATAGTGTTGAGTCTTAAAATCTCTTGACAATGCAATTAATTAAAAAAATAAAAAAACAACCTGAGCTGGATAAACTGAAACTATTCAGCTTTTCAGCCACACGTGTCACTGTGTGCTAGAGCCCTGTACACTCAAATTTCAGGAGGGCTTCCAGAACATATGTTCCCCCAAGGGGCACTTCAGTGGGGACCCCCACCCCCTCACTGTCCCGGGCCACAGCGCTGTGGATCCCTGCGACCCTGCCCTGACACCAGGGCTCTCCATTGCAGTCCTGCGGCCACACTAGCTGCAGAGGGCCTCCCACACTCCAGGGAGCTGGGCAATAGCCCCACAGGAATGCCTGCTCCCTGAGCTCAGAGCTCGCACAAGAAAACAAAGCTCTTCTGCTTCATCTCCTCCTCTGCAGATGCCTGCACTACTCCAGGAAGTTCACACTGACCGGGGGGATATTGTAACTAAATTAAAATATAGGTCTAAAGTCAGTGTTCCTGGGCAAAGAAAATCTGCTTGTTTTTTCCTAAGAAACGTGTATTTACTAAGGAAAAAAATCGACAGCAGAGAGAAGTCATAACAATACCCACAGATGAACCTTCTAACGTCCTCCCTTTAACAGTTTGCTCCAGTTATGTTCTATCTTACTTTATTCAGAGGGTTTTTCCTGTTATTATAACATTACTGTGTATTCATACTTTATTCAACACTTCGTCATAAGCGGCTTTCCACATTAACAGTCCTTTCAACAAATAGCAGTTTTAGGGGTTTAATATTCCAAGTATTATACGTTTTACTTAAATGGTTCCTTTCCACTGAACTTGTCAATTCACTTTTAAAATCACTTATTCATGGAGTATCTACTCCATTCAAGTCACTAGATTAAATATTGTAAGTCCACATATAAAGAAGTGGCTCCTCCCAGAATGCTCTTTAAAACCACAAAAGACACAAACATATACATGCAGCATACAGGCATATGCTTGTGTACACCTGCTATATGTGGCCTTAAACTCTTTAGTTCTTTTAAAATAAGCTTACAGGATTGAAATATTCTAATTTCCTTTCCGTGTATTCCATTTATTGCTGATTTCTCTTATTCTTGTCTGTTGGACTTGCCTTAACATGACCAATCAGGGAAGCTTTAAAGTAGCCTCAAAAGAAAGAAATTCTGAGCATCATTAAACATTTTATCTTAAGAACATCTCCAATCCAAAATATTAACTACATCTCCGGTTTAGGCAAAACTGCTCTACAGTGTAATACTGGGTTGATCCACCTGGGATGGGCAATAATGCACTGTGGTTTTCTTCGGGTGCTGGGGCTGGGAGAGGAGAAGACATCTGCAAACAGATGTCTTGGAGCCACAAAGACACAGATATGAATTTTCCTTTCAGTCCTTAACTGGCTGTGTGATCATCAGTATGTTACTTTAAAAACACACAAACAAACCCAAAGAACTCAGTGTACCTCAGTCTCCCTATTTGTAAAAAGGAGTTAGTCATATTTACCTTGCAGGGTGGATGTAAAGATTCCAGAAAATCTATGTAAGGGCCAAGCATGTGCCTATCACACAATGAATATATTTATTTCTATAATGAGCACATATTTTGTTTTAAAAGACAAACATAACTATGTAGAAAAAAAAACTTCAAAAGAAAAATGAACTTACTGGGCTTTACTGAAGTAAAATGCAATTCATTCCTCATTTTCTAATGAAGAGTCTAAATCTTAAAAATTCAGGAAGCTAGAAATGTGGAAGAGAATGCCCTGAGGCTGACCACAATCAAATTGTAACCCAGCTCCCAAAATGGAGTTAATCCCAGGCTTTGCCTCCCTTTTGTACATTTGTGAGTGTACATCACAGATGATGGAACAAACGCCTGGGTGTGGGAAAGCCACGTCCATCCTCCAATCCCATTTCAGGACAATTTGCTCTCCTCTCCAGTTCTTCTCACCTCAGCCTCTGAGCTGAGATAGACCCAAAGCAGCAGCGAGGACCACTCTGCTGCTCTGTCAGCAAGTGGAATCAACTACCCCTCTTCCGGGAAGGTAGATGCTTCCCCAGGGAGACCAGGGTGGAAAAGCCATTTCTGACCCTGCCGCACTTTCCCTCGCCTTTTACACTAGAGCTCTGACACTCGACACCCTCCTCTGAATGGGAACGAAATTTCCTGGCTAGTAAGGGATTCCCTAAAGACGGTCTCCATAAATTCACACATATTTGATTAACCAGAGCTCACTGAACAGTAAGTGTTCCCAGAGGCCGGAAGCATCCCTGAAACTCTCAAGTTTCCCAGTTGAGTCAAACCAGTTTAAAAAGTTGCAACTAATTATATGAAATCAATCATCTTTCCTCTGTCAGAGTAATTCAACCATCATTAAAATAGAGATAATACTCCCAAGGATAAAAAAGCTTAGGTTTTTTCTCTGCGGGGTCTAGGTGAGTTTAGACCTCTGGACAGTCTCAGGGCTGGTCTGGGCTACCACACTGGGAGGAGTGAGGAATCTCTGGGTGCAAAGGTAAAGACAGCCTTGAAAGCTGTGTGTTTGAGAGAAATGGCTCATAGAACCAGCAGGTGGACAGGGTTTTGCTTAAAACCTGTATCATTTTTGGAGTTGTACACACAAAGAATTTCAGAAAATCTTGAATCTCAAAAGAACCTGTTTATAAGATTCTGTCTATATTTTCAAATTGTCTAAACCCAAGCTGTTTCCTTGGGCTAAGGATTGCAGGGTCACTGACAATGGTAATTTCAGACTCCATCACACTAACTGCACACCCCAAAGCACAAAAAGGTTACTTTGGAAACTGTCCTTTGCACTTAAACAGAAAACTAACCCCAAACGTGTGTGTAGGGTCCCTTCACTCACTCCATCCAGGTCTCTGCTCAATGTCCCTTTATGGGAGATGCCTTCCCGACCACCCCATTCGAAGTAGCACAAACACACTCAAAATCAGACTCGGTATCACCTTAGGAAGACTCTTTTTTCTTATTCCTTATCTTCCTTTCTCACTACCTCTCATATTATAGATGCATTTGTTTATTCTCCACCTGCCTCTCCACCAGCGTAAGCTCCATGGAAGGAGGAACTTTGTTTTTTCACAGCCATATCCCACCTGGTCCTTCACACAGTACCTGAACACATGATCACTGTTCAATAACTATTTGTCACATGAATGAATGAGCTGTAGGTGGTTTAGCCAAATGCCATACATCCCCAGTTCTCTCCCTGGCAAGATATAAACTCAAATCAAGCTCCTGAAACCCATGTAAACCTAATACTAACATCTCAGATGTCTTTGTTGCAGCTTAGGACGCCAAGGTATCCATGTGAGCTACCCTGAGAGTATCCAAAGAGCAAGTGGCTCTTCGGATCTTCCCAGGCTATAACACTAGTGAACACATCATTTGTCCTCCTCCCCACACCTCAAACTTTCCCGCACCCACAGATACCCAGATCTCTTTTCTTACCATACTGATCAGAAGAGCTAATGAAGAGAAGGTAGTCAGAAGCACAGGTCTGGGATTCAATATCCAAATCTCCCAACCTGAGAATCAATCTCTTCCCCTTCGGTACTGTGATAGTCTTTTCACAAACAGTGTGATTGGGGTAAGTCCCTGGATAATTCTTAGATGTCATTGTGCCACTGTCCTCGTAGGTCACTATGTGCCCACAGCCATCACCTGTTAAAGAAAAAAAGATACAAAAAGTAAGTGAAATTAATATTTACTAAGGATTGAGAAAGTCCAGTATAATCTTCACCTTATGTATTTTATTCCTTCTATGGAGAAAGAGAGAAAAGCTAAAAAACAAACAAACAAAAAGACTTTATTATTAAATAGTATCTATTATTCCAGGTTATTTCATCTCCTGTTTCTCAGTTTTATCTTCTGAACATTGTTGGTCAAAATGTTTCATGTATTAGCATGAAAAACCCTTTGCAAATACACCATCTAATCAAATTACTTTTTCTAATTGTTAGGCAATTAGATAGACATGAGCACCAGGCAAGGGGAGAGAAGGGGGAGGGAGCAACCCAGAAAATAGCAGTACCCCTGTGCTCAGGATAAGGGGATCCAAACTTACTTTCTCTAAATGAAGGCCAGCAAAGAAGCCGGCTAGAATCTAACGCTGTGGCTGCACAGTAGAGAGAAGGACTCGGCTTAACTTGACCCAGTGCTTATTACAATGTAATTAACACCGCAGTTTGAGCCCCCTCCCACAGGCTTCTCTGTGCACATCATGGGTAAGAACCTGTGTAAAAGAGATGGGCACGCCTGATACAAGGAACATAAGCTGTCAATCAATTAATCAATCACAAAAACACCCCCTAAACCAGGTTATAAAAACAGAAAAAAAGGAAGGAGTGGCACCATTTTTCCTCTCCTGGATTGGCCCACCCCCAGTCCTTGGGGGTGGACTATATTTTACTACCTTTTACTTCACTAATAAAATCTTCCGTTTATATCACGCTCTCTGTCTCTCATTAGAAATTCTTTTTTTTTTTTTTTTTTTTTGGATGACTAAGAACCAAGGTAACTTTTATTCCCCTCTTTCTGGTAATATAATCATCGATCCATCTACCCACCCATACCTGCACAGTAGGCCCTTGGCATTCACAGAGTCACCATTTGTGGTTTTGTCTATTAGCAAGCCAACGCCATGAAACAATCTGCAGTGGAGAAAATACTATTACTCACTTCAGGGGTTAATGTCCTGATTAAATGAGATAATATATGCAAAATGCTCCTGGTAGAATCTGAGGCTTATGCTGAGAGGACTTTGTTTAAGAGCAGATCGTTCAGCTGGGGACTGACAATCATTCCACATTCATATCTCAGTTAATACCAGTCACAGATCTGAAGGTTACTGATAGACTCAGGATGTATCATTAGCGTCAAGGATCTACTGTATTAAGTGCTTGCCACACACCAGACATAGCATTGGCTGTTGACACATGAATGCAGCAATGGCTGAGTCTGCTCAGAGTCAGATGGGAGAAAGTCACATGTTGAGATAACTATAATAATAAGTGCCCTGTACCGTATCAGGAGCTTGAAAGTGCCAAAGAGGCAAAAGAGAGTCTATTTCAGTGAATTATCACTACTTCACTAAAACAAGAAATTCTCTTAAGACTTTTCTCAATACTGAAGTTAATCAATTGACCAATAAGTTGCTCCATAAATTAAAGTGACCAAGTTAATCACTCAGATATCTAACAGCAAGAACAACTGGCTGGGCTGCGAGGTTAAGGAGCAAACATTGCATTCAAATTACAAAATGTATGTGGTGAGTTCAGCTTCACCGAAACAAAGGCAGAAGTTCTGCCTTCTGCTGAAGGGAGAGAAAGCAGAAATCTGCTGGAGAAGGAACTCCCTGCAGTGGTAAAAGACGGCCTCAGTATCCCGAAGCTTCCTATGGAGAAGCCCCAACGTGGGTATCCTGGGAATCTGAAGCCCAGGGAGGCCTTCTTCCTTCTCCAGCCTATGCACTGCTGAAGATTCACCGGTGGGTCTTCCTTTATTCCACCCTCTTCCTGCCCTGAGGCTTGCAGCCCAAAAGATGATGGAGGCCTCGTCAAAATAAGGAGTTGGGGAGAACTGCAGAATCTGACCCAAATCAGCAGGAGGACCCACCTATTATGCAGAAACTCCCACAAGATTCCAAGCAGGGAGTTTGGACTGGGGGAGAGTTGACCTCAAGAAGCAATGTGTTACAGAATACCAGGGGGAATGCAGATAGACAGCTGAGATAAAACCACTCTGCAACCCGGAGGTCCGGGCAGAGGCAGCTGTGGAATTTATACAGTAGGACATAGGGGCCCACAGAGGGCTTGAGGAGGGAGATAAGGAAGGGGTATTTGAAAAAGATTTGCCACAGGAACCAGCACGCAGGAGAGTCTGCATCGGAAGAGCAGTAGGAGGGCGAGGAATGGGGTGGCTGGGTTGGGAAGGGAAAGAAAAACGGGAAAGTTCACAAGAAAAAAAATTAAGACTCGGGTTTTGACTAATTATAGTGGGAAAGACAAGATGAGAGGGGAGGGAAAAAAAACATTGAGATTTTGAGTCCAGTAATGAAGCTAATATGACAGAAAGGGAAGCCCAGAAGGCAAGCAGGTTTGGGGACTAAGGTTGTAAGTTTGGTCATTAAGTTTGAGGTGATAGCTATGTGTCCTGGCTCTCTGGCAGGAAGGATAAAATTGTTGAGAATTAAATGGAAATTATACTAGAGCAAAGTATATGGTACAGAGAAGCACAAAGTGCACAGTTTTGATTTAAAATTTGAATTAAATTTTGTAAAAAACAGACCCAATTCACAATATCTCTTGGAAACTATAAGACATGGCAACCATGCCAACAGGCATTCTCACAGGGCTAGTGATGCCCATTAAAGGGGGTGGCTGCCCCTTTAAAGGAGACAGATACCCTAGCTCCCCACCAGCTCCTGGTCCCTCATCACTATGACTTGTCCCACCTTAGGAAGCACTGGTTTTGAGTGCTCTGATAAAACGACACTAGGGTAACCAGTGTCCAATTATGAATATAAACATACACACAACTAACCCTCTCTAAGCCACCAGCATACCAGCTGGTCAAACACTTACATGCCTCTTTTCTTAATACCATGAAATTCTGCTTTTGTAAGAGAAGAGCAAGTGAAGTCTTTTTCCTAGAAAACACAGCTAAATATAAAATGTGGATCAAGTACATGGGAATCAGCCTACACATGATTACTTTATTCTAAATTTTATTTAAGTGACAAGTCATGACAAAGGAAAATCCCAGGGTGTCCGTTACGCAAGCCTGCAATCACACTTCTTTCCGATGCCTTCTACTCTAAAGCCCAAGGGGAAACCCATTCTGCCCAGTGACACTGGCAGAGTGTAAGCAGGTTTAAGGCTTCCGCACTCCTGTCATTACTTTATGCGGGGTAGCTGTGCCTTCCTGGAAAAGTTTCCCTTTTCCATCAACTATCAGAATGAAACTAGGTCTTTGGTCTGCCAAAAAAACCTGAAAGGAACTGCTAAGTTCTAATTTATTAAAAAGAAAACTGTCATCAGAGGTTGCAATCTCCCTCTTGCCTATGGAAGACGATGGAGTTTTCCGGGGCAAGCACTAATACAATAAATTGATTCCACGGTATTAAAGACATCAGCAATTTTCAACCTATTGTTTTTCTACAGTTTTGATGACTTCAAAGGACTACATATATTTAACAACATTATATACGATAATTGGAAGTTGCTAAGAGAGCTGCTCTTGAATGTTCTCACCACAAAAAGGGAACAGTATTATGCGAGGTGATGTGGTGTCAGGGGATGCTACGGTGGTAAATAACTTTGAAATACATAAATGTATAAAACCAATGCACTGCAGACTTAAACTTACACAATATCATACATCAATTATATCTCACTAAAACCGAGGACACAAAGAAGTAGAAATATG
Organism: Camelus ferus; assembly: GCF_009834535.1. Lineage (NCBI taxonomy): Eukaryota > Metazoa > Chordata > Mammalia > Artiodactyla > Camelidae > Camelus > Camelus ferus. The sequence goes on along the minus strand of NC_045703.1, from coordinate 36,021,555 downwards.
CCAAAGGGAAATGAAAAGCTTCGAGGGAGAGAAAATGCCTCCGGTATCATGTATTGAATAAGATGCATGCAAATGAAAACAACAGAGAAGCACGATTCCCATGAGCTCATCCTAACACTCTTGTAGCTTCACCTGGGGCCTAACTCTAACCAAGAACCACTGACAAAGACAAGAGCTATTTAAAAATCTATCAGTTTGTGTTCCATATGTAGTGTATCAACATCAATACTGTGGTTGTAACATTACAGTGCAGTTTGGCGTGATGTTATCGCAGGGGAAACTAGGTAAAGGGTACACACCGCCTCTCTGCATTATTTCTTACAACTGCATGTGATCTATGATTACCTCAGAATAAAAATTTTAATTAAAAAATTGAAGGAAAAAAACCACACCCTGTTAGTCTGGTTAAGTTTGGCTGGCAAGGTGTGAAAAGAAGGGGCTTTTATTTTGTATTTTATACTTTACTGTTTGGATTTTGTGGTCCTGTACGTTTTGCCTATTTAAATTAGTTTTAATTAATGTATTTATACCAGCTTGCACTGAAATGATCTCTATGGAATGACAACTAATAAACGAGGCCACTTTTATTCTAAAATCTCTCTGTACCAAATAGGTTAACCAAGTTCTCACAGTTACCTAAGGGGCATGGGGTGTTGAGTCTGAGGGGGTTCAACATCCGTCCTCAGTTTACAGATGAGCAAACAAGATGCCTATGGACTTTCTGTAAGGCTACTCAGCCAATGGTGGATCCCAGACGACAATGCCCAGGTGATCCAGTAATGGCTTTAGGAGTTTAAAAATGCTTTTGTCTCACCTCTTGATTTGACTTTGTAACGCACGTGTATTTGTGTTTAGTCTTGGAAAACCACCTGAACTGCTGCCCTCCCAGACCTCTTTAGATACTTTTACAACATTCGTCTATTAAAATGAACAGCTCCCTGATAAGATGTAACTGACCCTGGCAATGGTCATAAAGAGATGGAAAACTCCTGGGCAGAAGGTTGAGAAACTTTAAAATGAAAGGATCAGGCAGGTCACCACCTGTACTCACCAATGGACCTCGGCAGGACTACGAGTGAGGCAACAGTTATTACGTGTCTCCTCACAGGACACTGTGCTCTAAACACCAACACCTATGAAGTACTCTAGCCAAAAAGCAAAACAAGTGAATTAATAATTGACCCTGAATCTCATCAAGCCTTTAGGTCTCACTTCAGTCTACAGGAAATGCAGAGGGTAGAAGCACAAGTGTACTGACACCATGAGGAAGTCATTAGCCGAATCCAGGCTGTGTCATTCTAGGTACAACTGACCCAGTTTCTTCAACAATGAACTGTATGAAAGGACGTTTTAAAAAGCGTTTATTTTAGATTAAAGAAACTAAGAACCACAACCACTAAGTGAATCTTGTGGGCCCTGATTTAAAAATCCAATCTTAAAAAACCATTTTAAAAGGATAGTTGGGGTATTAAATAATATCAGGGAAGTATTATTTACTTTATTAGGTGTGATAATGGTATTGATGTTAGAAATGGTAAGAAAATATCTTTTTTTTTTAGGGATGCCTACTAGCATATATAAGGCTAAAATACATAATGGCAAGAGGTCTGGGATTTGCCATAAAATACTTCAGCAAAAAAGGGAGAGAGGAAAATCAATGAAAAAAATAGGAAAATATTGATGGTTACCTGGATGATGAGGATTCACGAGCTTTTTTTTTTTTTAATTAAAATGAAAAGAAATAAAGGTCAATCTTTAAGGGAAAAAATACAATCTTGGTTTTATGATTAAGCTCTGCATGGCACTGGGAGGATTCAGGGCAGTGAGCCAGTGTGAGGGGATAGGGACACTGAACTGACACCTACCTACCATCAAAGGGTGGCACGTGGCAAGATGGGGAGGGGGAAGCTTCGCCACAAGGAATCTGTCTACTCTTCAAAAGTGGCTCCCATAAGACGTCTATCTTCTCCTTCCTTTGATCTATAGTTCAGTTGTCAAAGCATATGATGACTCAGCTATGTATCATTTCCTCCTCTCCTGAGACTGAAAGCTCCACACTTTAGAATATTTGAAGGGTGGTCCACCCACAATGGGCCCAAATCCTGAGGTCTGCTAGGAGCCACAGCTGGTTTGTGAGACTGACCAACCACCTCCTCAAAACAATTTACAAAAATAAAACCGGATGGATGAAGTTTAGATTTTGAAAAAAGCCACAAGTACTCAATACTTTATAACTCCCCAAGTGATTTCTACCCCAAATTTAAGCATTTTCATTCTAAGCCTTTGGAAACAATCTGAATTAGAAGAGTCAGACTATGATAGCGCCAAGCAATTTGATATTATGGAAAAGTTAAAGTTTTGTCTTAGAAGACTATTTAATTTTTAAAACAGAGTACATAGATGTGAGGGAAAAAAAGGTTTAAAGCGTTTATTTTTATGATGTGGGATTAGAATTGATTTCCATTTTATTTATGTATTTATTTTCTGCAATATGAATATATTATATATAAACCAGAAAAACAATATAATGAAAATGACCAAATCCACCTAATGTTCTTTGTCACATTAAAGGCTACTTTCAGCATTAGTCTTAAGGTATATAGACTGGAAGAATCTCTGTAAACCAATATACCCAAACTGTCATTAAAAACTTACTCAACAAACAGCTCAAAACTTAGTATAATGCAGCTCCCATTTGAAGGAGCTCACGATCAAGGGGAGAGAGAGGTAAGTTAACAAATAATTCTTGACAGTAAAGTGACAAGTCCAAAAAACAGATAATGGACTCAATATCTGGTCTCCAAATGCCTGGAATGAATGGCTATGCCTCTGCTTTTCAGCCTCTAACATCAGCCATTTAGGAAGTATGGCTATACAGAGTATTTTCTAACTAAGCTTAAAACAAATCCAAGATGCTTGTCTGCACGAGTCAACCATTTATTTAGTCTACACCAATTCCCCCCACTAAGACAGGAAAGCAATAACTTCCTTAAAAGACTATTTCCTTTTGATAAGAAATCAAGTTCCACTAACAGCAAAGTAAAATTAAGATATACCTGGTATGGACTAAGTTCTGCAATACTACAAAGAATGAATTTAGGCTTTAAAAGAAAACTTTTAACTGAATTGCACTTGTTGGAAAATTATTTGGATGAAGTAAAACAAACAGTGCAAAAGTACTTTTAAGATTAATTATTAATAGTCCATAAAATAAGACAGCAGGCTTCAAACTTATTTTATTATGACCCATAGTTAGAATACAGATTTTTCTCATCACAATCTAAGTAAGCACACATGCAGACAGCTGTGTAAATAACAGAAGTCTAATGTTATAATACTTTTGATTACATGGAATGCACTGTGATATTTCCTATCTATTCATTTCTTTTTTCAATTAAAAGCATGCTGGTGGTGCCAATGGAAGTGACTGTATCACCTACGAAATGGGTTACAAGCTGCAGTTTGGGAAACAGTGCTCTAAAACACCACAAGTGAAACCGTTTCTAGAACCATGATTTCATGACAGTGTCCATGCTCTTCCTGATGTTCAAGTTACGACAGGTCTCAACACAGACACCATCACCCATGTGTGGGTGTGAGAAAATTCCTTCCCATGTGTGAGAGCAAGTGAGCCCGTGATGACTATGATCTTTTCAACCACAAAAGGGAGCCTGCAATGTCTAGAGAGCTCTCTGTCTGATGGTAAGGCCATCAGCTTTTCCAAAGTATTACTAATTTCACTGTCAGCCCCCTGCTCTCATAAAGCGTGTTCTTCTCCAATTGTGCTCAACTTTTGTACTTTATGCGTTACCTGGAAAGAAATGGAAGAACAAAGGCAGGAGAGCCTTTTTCTTCCATGTGAGAATAAAAAGAGTAAAACTGAATTTATGATGGTAAAACTTCAATTATTCAAAACCTTACTTTTCCTAAAAGGAAAATGGATAATATTTTGATGAAAATTACAGCTATAGACTAGAAACACGAGATCAAGTTCTGCAAAACTGTTTATCATCTCTTTAAACCTTATTCTCACCACATATAAAATAGATGTTAAAGGCATAACCAATAATCTAATGGAGACGATACTTTGGTCTTAGCAGACAAAAAAACATATGAAAGTATAATAAAAGGAAAACACAAGGGATTTATTGACAAAAGTCTCTCCATGTAAACTCTTCAACACAGTGTTTCCTATCAGCTAAAAAATCACTTAAAATAAACCAATTTGAATGCATGAAAATGAAACAAATCATTTCAAGAGGTCCTATCCAAAAGCCCCTACATAATGGGAGACTATTTCCATCAGTGCGCAAAGACATCAATAATTTTAACCTTAACATATTAAAAAGCATCATTTATGCCCAATGGAAATAAAAATCTGAAAACCTAGTTTAATGCTATTCTTTAATGTGCTTTATAAGTAAAATCAGTGAAAATTCTGTAGTCCTCCAGTCCTGTGACTCCTACTAAAAGGAAAAAAGATCATTGAAAGGGGTTGTGGAAGTAGGGGGTTAAAAGGGTTTGCATGCCTATTGTTTTTCTAATTTCGTAAATTATTCCCATACACTTGGGAGGTGACAGAGCACAGTGGTTGTGACCCTGGGTTCCTGTGTCCTTGGGAACTGTGTGGCCCTGGGGAGTCCCTGTACCTCTCCAAGTTTCAATTCATCCTCTCATATAGAGACAGCGATGGTGCCCAAATCACAGGGTTATCATGCGCATCAAACCCTACAACACTAGTAAAGCACTGACCACACAGGCTAGCATATAGTGAGAATTCAATATACTGTAATTACTATATTTTTATTTTAAAATAATACACATAGTAAAGTATCAAGGATATTGCTTTGAATTAGCTGACTTCATCCAAATTCCAGCACTCGTTGGCTCTACAATCCTACAAAGTTCCGTATTTTGTCTGTTCCAATCAGTTTTCCTCATCTTCAAAATGATCAACCATAACAGGGCCTGGTAAGGATGAATGAGGATGCACGTGCTAAAAGCTAGGAATTGCTGGAAAGTCTAACTGGAATGTATCCCCCAGGATTTACCTGGGGCCTACTAACTGCTAGGTCAGCATCTCTCAAAGTAGGCACTGTGGATCCCTCAGCCCTAGAGGGTTTACAAAAAGGTCACACCCTCGTCTCCAAATAAAGAGGTGTAAGAGAAATAAGCTTACAGAATTCTGCCTTTTCATTCATCACAGGACATCTCAAAGCCCTTGCAGTGCATGTGAAACTCTAACAGAGGATGCAGCCTGCAACATTCCCAGGGAATTCTGCTCAACAGCATCTCCTGGGTGTAGTGGGACGTACAGGCTGGCTCCTGCACAGGCTCACAAAAGTGGTACTTACAGAGAGACTCTGTAACAGGGCTTCTGGAATTAAAGATCAGAGGTAGAGACATGAATTATGGCCTTTAGAATTCTAAAAATGATAATGAAATTGTCCTATGTGATTGACATTCAAAAGCAAAACCTCACACTGCTGCTACCAAGTTACAAGGGGAATTGGCAATTAATTGAACATGGTGTTTGAGAGAAGTTTCTTAATTTCACAGATGAAAATGTAAAAGAAAACACACAAAAAACCACCTTTTTTGCATAGCATAGCAAGTCTAAGATGACTGTTTCATCCCTGCTAAATAGATACTCAAGATAAGGAAGTTGGAGAAAAGGGGCTGCTGACGTTTACCGTTTACTAGTAACATCAGGAGGCTGATGTAACGTCCACAGCGACGTTGCTGAAGCTGAGGATAATAGGAGCAATCCTCCTGTCTCTACAACGGGCCATATTTTCTAACTTCGCTTCCATGTTAAATATGCATATCGCCAACAGTCACAGAAAGCAAAACTGGATACTGACTTTTCTCTCTGGTGTCCAAGAATTCCAATATCACCAAGTACAAAGTTTGTCTAAGTTTTAAAAGTTGAAACTGTAAATGTTTCTCTCATGTTCTCCCATATACACAAGGGTTTTCACTTTGACAGATTTTTTTTTAATTAATGAGAACCAAAAAGTTATTGGAACAGGAAAAAAAATAATAAAATTAATTGAAAAAGGACTCTTTCTCATACTTAGCATTTATTGTAAAAGGTGACAGATCTTGAGTGTTTGAAGAGACTTTATATTATCTTATTTAATCATCCAGACAATCATATTTGATGGGTGATACTATTGGGATGATTATTAATTAGGATGATTATTAGGATAATATCAAAGGATGATTTCCTTTTCAAAAGTTATGGAACACTTCATACAAACAGGCATACATACAGAGAGCTGTATATAAAGTGTAATATCTCAAACATCCAAGTACATACCCCATAGCTTACAAGACAACATTTCCATTACGGCCCAAGATGTGCACAGCACACTTTCCCCCTCCTACTATTCCTGTTTACGTGTGAAGACACTGAGGCTCTCAGCAGCTGAGAAACTCAGCCCCAAGGGCTGAGCTGGCATCTGAACCTCACCTGTCTCACTCCAGAGACCAAGCACCAAGGCTGCACTTGCTGGTCACCCATTTTAGAGGTGAGGAAACTGAGGCAGAGAGATTTAAGACAGTACCCAACATCACACTACCGCTAAGCAGCACAACTGGTATTAAAACCCACATCACAATTATTTATTCATAGTCCTACTCTTTAGGTCTCAAAATTAACACAAGAAGCCTGCCATGTTTCATTCAAGGTTTTTTGTAAATCTTATGAGAAATTCCACCGCTCTCTCTCTTTAATTACTAAAGTAAGCTATTAAAGGAACAGTCTGAGGGGCAACTATTTTACTTTCAACAAAGGTTCTTCTCTTGGAGTAGCACCAAAGATGCTTTGTAAATTAAAGTTTCAGTAGATTAAAGGGCTGCTTCTCAAACTTCGTTGGACACAGCAACCTCCTGGGGATCTTGCTAACACGCAGAGCCTGAAATTTCTGGCTGTCCAGAAACCTTTAATAAATACTGGCCTTGCTCTTTGTCGGAAATAATAGTGAAAATAAGTTTTGTTTTCTTTTCCTTTTTTCACGAATAGAGTGCTCCATAAAAATCATTTACACACACCCTTTAGGTACATCCCCTAAACACTCCCAATCATGAAATGTAGCCACATAAAATTAACACGACCACATACAAGGATTTACAAGACAAAGACACTTCGGCAAATATGAGGGATTACAACTCCCAAGGAGACAGTCTGTGAAAACTAGGTTAATAAATTAAGCAGAAATGGCATTAAATGGTCAAGGCATACCTGACTACGTGGCTTAACTGCTGCTAATGTCACAAATGCCTAAGCACAGTCCCCAAATGACCTTCGAGATGAAGCAGGCCCCTGATGCCCCCAATGTATAAGCATCCGCAGATCTCAGAAGACCACTGGCTCACCTGGGCTAAACGTGTAACACCTGCTCCCGTTCTCAAGACTGTGGGCACCTAACTCATGGCAGCGTTTCTGGCGTTGCCTTGAAAAGGAGTCTCCGAGGTTCCCAGACCTTTTCTGGGTTGAATTTAGTTATTTTCTTGAACACAGGTATGGTGTTTCTAAAGACATCACAACAGTCATGTATGTGATTTAAAACACCTCGATGACTATAAGCCTTCATCTCATTCTCTCAAATGGCAGCCCCAGTTCATGCACTGACTCAGGAAATACTCATCAGCCTGTTATCGGCCAGGCCCTGCACCCGGTGCTGGTGGGAATTAAAAGTTCGGTCCCTGCTCTCATGGATCTTAGACTTTCCTCCTATTTTCCTCCCTCCCCTCAAAGAACCCTCCTCTTCAACTCCCACTGTAAGGCAAGTTAGGCATTTGGTTCCAGACTCAGCACCTTATGGCTCACAGAATTTATTTCCACTTTGGGTTAAAAATCAACATGTGGTGTTTTTCTCATCAGCTGAAGTCTCTCTCACTCCCCCACCCACGAGGCAGACAACTATTTTTTTTAAATTTATATACAAAGCAGAGAATGAACATCTGGAAGATGATATCAACATGACTATTCAATTGCAAACATGCAAAATTACTCCACAGTCTAAAGAAAAAAAATCTGGAAGTCTGGCAACATTTTTCATCTTCAGTGCCAGACTTTGAATATACCAGAATGAGTTCCTCTCCTTTAAATCCTTCTTTTCAGACTATTTACAAACAATGTTGGACTAGACATAAAACTTCGTTACTTTGTCTCGTTCAGGGTTTGATTCTCAACTGCAGTCAGCTCTGAGTTTTTAACAACAGGTCAGGGACTGTGTTTTCACTGCCTTCTCCCCAGGTCCTCCCTGAGCACCCATCAGGTAGGCACTGGCCACTGTGCAAGGCACAAAGCTTCTCCTGGACCTGACATTCTCACAGGGGGAGATTAGTGAGAGAGCTGACATTTATTGAGTTCTCTCTATGTGCTAAGTGCAATTCCAGATAAGGAGCTAATACACAAAACCTAAAAATGCAGAACAACTGGTTGCTCTAATATGTATAGAGCTGACTTCATACTGTAGGACACACATAGCAGTAAGTCCAAAACTCTATATAGGAAATATTTCCCTAAACAAGTTCCCCCCGCCTTAATATGACTCAAACCTTTGCTAAATGCTGCAATTTATTTAATTTCCCTATGCATCTTAAAAATAAAAACATAACTTTTGATAAATGTCAGATATCTTGCTTATTTCCAAACCGTGGTTTTTTATGACTTTTCAAGTCTGCTATAGTACCATAGGTTAAAGGATTCAGCTTTTGAAAAGTTAATAAAAACAGTTTGTGACACTACTCAGAGTTCAAATCCTGCTTTCATAACACCCTTTGATGAGTTTAATGAATCCTTTAGCACAATTTTTTTTCCTGAAATACATGGTATAACAATGTTTCAGAGTGTTAGTTACAAATTACATCTAGTAGAGGCAGAAGATATGGTACATACTGTTCTGCCGGCCATGCTCCCATCTGTCTGCTGTACTTGCATTTAAAAGGCAATAAAAATAAGCATGCCAAGAGCTGGGATGGCTAAACAAAATTAACTAGTGCAAACACCAGCTGTACCTTCGTAAAGAGCTTTGGTAGATTCTTTATTACTTAGTTTCCACTAATTAGGACATAACTTGAAAATATCTAAATATAAAGAAATTGTTTAATTCAACTCAAACATTTATTGAGCACTTTGGTCAGGTGCTGTGACAATAAATACAATTCCAGTTGCTGCCCTCAGGAACTTACAATCAACGAGTGACTGAATCCCAGATCTTTGACATGAAGGTTAAAGTCTGGGGCGAGTGCATACACTGGTGCAGAAGGTGCCAAAATAAACTTGTGCTTACTTTTAAAAAAGCCATTCACCCAAAACATCAGACATCAGTCGTCCCCTGTCGAACCAAATATAAAGGAGTGATGATTTAAAAACAGGCCTTCCCAAAGTAAAAAGTTAGAGTTGGGCAGAATTTTTTAAGCAATTTTTATATATCCAATTCTATGTTTAGAAGTTTCCTCAGAGATTAACTGCTTATTTTTATGCTTTATCTAATGCTTAAATCACAAGGAGGAAATCTTTAACATCCATTTCCACATATTTTGGTGAAGAGAGAATCAGGGATTTTGAACACAAATTCCTCACATGAATTAAGGGTATTTTATTGCACAAAACTTATAATCAAAGTAAGAAGATCTAAGTCCAAGGCTCTCGATTTATACAATTGAATCAGTGCTAACAATCAACTTCCATGTGATATTATGTAAGGTCACAATCACATGAAACAATCTTTGTGAATACCTAACTTTAGTTAAGTGAGTTCAGAGGAGCAGGGCATAAGAAAGAGTGAAAGTCAGCCCGAACTCTGCTCATCAAGCCCTAGTGCCTAGAGTCTGGCTGGCTGTGAATTCAGAAAGACTGAGATTTTTTTAATAAATTGAGCAAAAACACCATACAGGCAAGCAGCAGCCCTACAGAGGAATCAGTATAGTTTCATGGGGTCACCACACTGACTTTAAAAATTTGAATAATTTCTTTGACCAGACTTATAAATATTCAGATTAATTTACCAAATTTGTTTCTTGAAACATAACACAATGAATAAAAGTCTAATAATTAAATGGTCTGTAACACAAATGGTAGTAACATATTATCATAGCTCTAACATTATCAGATGTTTCAACAGTCTCAAAGCTGATTTGAATCAGAATTACCTGTGGGAACTTTTTTAAAGTGCATATTCCCAGGCCCCACCCACTGGACATTTTGATTCACAACCGGGTTGAGGCTTTCTAAAGCTTCTGGGGAGAGTGGTGATCCGTCAGGCTGGGGAGCCAAGAAGCACCAGACTAAGTTGACTCCAAGAACAATGAAGGTAAAATGGAATACAGTGTCTTCTCATCAAAACCAGACTGTTATGCTAAGGCTACCCTCTTATCTTCTAAACACTGAGAGCACTGATTTCACTTACGACCATCCAACTACGCGTCCAGTAGCATATCTCAAAACCTAAAATGGGTGTGCATGCTTAAATTTACAGAAGCTTGAAAAAACCAGAGACCCAAGGGCTAAAGCGGAAAAAAAATCAGAGTTTTGAGAAATACTTTTAAATCACAGATAATGCCTTTTCACTCAAGAGATATCAAAACTCTAGATTCTAGGAGATTTTTTTCAGGAAATGATCCAAATCTATGTTTCACTTCTTTTGTGGTTGAATATCTATACCTTTACTGGTTCTTTTAATATCCTAAATATATAGGATGCTTCATGGAAACTTCAATAACATCCTCTTCCATCAGTCATGTGCAATAAAATCTCAAATTTCAAGCTCTAGGAATCTAAGCAATCACTCTTGTTTCCAGAGAACTACTCTATAAAGTGGACCCAGTTTCAGAAGTCATCCGAAACTTCATTTGAAAAGATAAGTGACAGCTTTGGCCAGATCAGTACAGGGACAAATTGTACCATTCATAGATGCATTTAAAGGTGCATCTTCCAAGTGACTTGAGAAACATTTTCAAGTGCTTAAAACACCCATGATCAAAATCCTACATATTTACTAAAAGCATACATAATTATTAAAATTTTATGATATGCTCAGCATTCTGCTACAGTGGCAAGCCATATTTTGTCTAAATTTAAGCGCTTTTCCCCCCTAACAAATTGGTATGTAAACAAACTTAGGAACCACTACGAACATCTTGTGTATCAATGTTGCCGACTGGGAATGGATACATGGTTCAGTGAAAACACAAAAATGCCAGCATTTGACTTAGTTTTTAGTTTTGATTCTTGTCTCATTAGAAAACACAGGGCAGGGGTGTGGGGCAGTCAAGATATTCTGGATAGACTCACTGCCATCAGCTGTAGAAGGAAAGAAGTAGGGGAGGGGGGAAACAATTGAAAAACTTCGCAGAAAGCTGCCCCTTGCTATCAATAAAGAACTAAATCACAAGGATTTGCCTATGGCTGGTAAAACGGCTTAACTGCTTTCATCTGTTGGATATGTAAACCCGGTTGTGGGCTCATTAGGTCCAACTTGAAGCCAAGGACCAGGTCCAGGGGAAAATCAGCCTGGTCGACTCTCTCATACACCCAAGAAGGAACCGAGCCCCGGGGTCCGAGTTGGGGCGCAAGGGGCACACTCACACTGGCGAGGAGCCGCGCGGTCGGGCTGCCGGCTTCCCAGGCCGACCTCGGGAAAACATGTCCCGACCATTCCGTGCAAGCCACAAACGCACACGCTAGGATTCCAGCCCCGCAGGGAGTAGAGGCGACTGGGGAAGCCCGGCTGCCCAGCTGCTGGGCAGCTCTGTGCAAAGGAGCCTGGAGACGAGCGTCCCCGTACTGGACTCTCCCTAAGACGGCTGGGGTCGTCAGCTCGCGGCCCCCGGGCCAAGTCAGTTCCCACGGGGTTGGCAGAGTCAGGAAGTCTGGAAACTAAGTGAGCGGGGCTGCGGAGAGAGAAAGTGGGGAGGCGCCAAGTTGATCCTCCTGTTTGGGGGCGAAGTTAGGAGTCTGGTGGGGAGCGATGCCGACTGCAGTAACTTATTCTACAGTCGAGAGGCCGTCGGCCAGAAGAGTCCAGGACTCCGCAGGGAGCAGGCGGCGACCCCGACTTCCTCCCGAGCGCGGTCCCGACAGGCCCAGCCCGCCGCCCGCGGGACGCGCTCCACTCACCCAGCTCCTCCGCCTGGAGCCAAAACGGCGCGGAGACGGCGAGCAGCAGGGCCAGGAGGTCGCTGCGGGCGCCGGCCACCATGGCTCCGCCGGGCGCCAACTTGGCAGGCTCGGCCTCCCCTCGGCGGCCGCAGCCCGGGCCGGGCCGCCTCCTCCGCGGCCGAGCGCGGCGCCGGGACTGGGCGCAGCCGCGGCTCCGGCACCGAATCTCATTGGGGCGGCCGGGGGCCCAGCCCGGCGGGGGCGTCTCCCGCCCCGCCCCGCCCCGCCCCGCCCCGCGCGCCGGCACCCGAGGAGGAAGTCGCTCCCCGGCGGCGGCAGGCCGCTGGGGTGGAGGCGCCCGCGCTCCCCTCTAGGTGCCGGGCGCTCTCTGCTTCACTCTCTAGGTGCCGGGCGCTCTCTGCTTCACTCTCCTTTTCCTCCGCCCTTCTCCCCCAGTGCACGTGAACCTGCAAACCTGCAGGACTCCTGGCCGTGAGACCTGCCCGGAGCCGCGCTGTGCCCTGGTCGTCCCCAGAGTGCCCGAGCGCGTGGTGGGCGCTCCAGAAAGATTACTCTCCTCTGGGGCTTTGCCAATTCCACGGTGGTGGGCATGCCATTGACTGCAGCCCTGGGGGACTCGAAATATTGTCAGAGAGAAAGATGATGGTGACAAGATCCAGTTCAAGTCCCTCCATTCATTCATTCATTCGAAAGTTATTCCAAAAGTGTGCCTGCCAGACACAGTGCTAAACCTTGTGACACTTGCAGACGTTAAATCAGTCAAGTATGCAATACAAACCGCAATCGATGACGAAGAGTACTAGTGGAGCATCTTCAGGGAGATCTAATTAGATGGCAAGTGACCAAACTGCGGGGTAGGAATTAGCCAGGAAAGGCCTCACTTAAAAAGTGGAGAGTGAATGGGAAACAGAAAGGGGATAGGAAACAGAAGGCGGAGGACAAGAGAACAGACACGGTGTGCAAAGAAGCTGAGGGAGGAAAGAGCCAGGGTCGCTGGAGCAGGGCGAACAGGTGGGCACATGACCAGAGGCGGAAGCCCGAGCACAGGGCAGGGGCCGGAACGTGGAGGGCCTGGAAGAACGTGTAAATGACGTTCAGCTTGATCCTCGGAGCAACGAGCAGCCACGGGAGGATCTCACGGAGGAGTGACAAGATCCGATTCTCTGTGGGGTGGAGAAGGGCTTGGGAGAAGGCAGGTTGGAAGAGGGGAGAATTACACGGCTATTAGCGAGTAGTTGGATAGGGACGTGGCCATGGCAATGAACGAGGACAGAAGAAACGTATTTTAAAGGCTCTCTGACGTCTCCAGATCCCCTGTGGTGCTCCGCTGGGCGCCCGGCGTTTGTCCTGGGTAAGGTTCAGCCACACTTACACCTGCACATGCCGAGAGGGGAAAGCACTGGGGTTGGGAAGGAAACAGCCGCTCCGAAGTCCAGTAGTGGCCCGTCACTTCCTCTCTGGATACCCCCGATAGATTCTGCTCATACATGCATTCCTTTTTAACTCTGTGTTTTTAAACAGAGTATAAGCGCTGTTGAAATTTCAGATGAGATTAACTTTGAGGCTTTGCTTTCTCGAAGGTAGCAGAACTTAGAGGAAAGAACTTGGTTGGGCTTTAGAAATGAGGCTGATTCAAGTCTGAACCTCACATCGGCCACTGACTGGAGTTGATTCTCTCTGGGCCCCTGTCTCTTGGAGAGTACACACCTAATACTCCTGGCTGTCACAGGGACGAAATAAAATACGTAGATGAAGTTCTAGCATGTAAGGGGTCCTCAGTAAATAATACGCTTAGCATATTCGTATTGAAAGCAAATTCACACCCATGTTAGTATTAAATATTCTTGCACACAAAACATAAAAAGATACTGTGATGAATTGATCCTAACTCTAGCTTTCCCTGGTTCTTCTTTTCATTCTAAGACGGTGAATGTGGGCAGCTGCTGCTGGCCTCTAACAGGCGTGGCTCTGTGAGCTATGAATGAAGAAAGACAATGGGAGCATTGTTCCTCAGAGGAATTCATAGGGTGGGGCACGTGGGCTCCAGGGGTGGAGGGTGGCGGGGAACCTTTTCCATCTCAGGTGGTACCTTGATGGGAACCCAGCAGTCTATTCTACACCAGAATCCTGAGCCAGATCAGGGGAGAGATTTAGGATCTGGTAACAGAGAGAAAACAACAACAAAAAATGCCAGGTGGATCCTAATATTTTCATTCGCCATTCCTTCCTCTAAAAAAAAAAAAAAAGGAAAAGAAAAGAAAATCTCTAGTTAAGAAAAGCATAGCAAAAGAAAAACGTGAAAATACAACAGATTATCAATTATATTTTTGTATATGAGAAAATAAATAAGCCTCATTGAATTGATACGCTTCAACCACAAAGACTTATGTTAGGCGTGTGAGTGAACCTGTTTTATTCTTGAGTTGATACTATTTTGACTTTTTTTTTTAATAACAATGCCTTATGGAATCTCAGAATTGAATGTAAAATTCTAAGATTCCATTAAAAATTATAGTTGTTAGACTCTGGCTACAACATCTCACACACGAAGATTTAAAAACTGCTTATCACATGAAACATCTCCCAAGAGGGTCTCTCACAAGTCTATTTCACATTTAACCCCTCCCCCTACTTACCATCCAGTCTTTCCTTATTTTGTACTTTTGACTACAATTTATGTTTATATTTGCTAGCTCTTCTGTAAAAATAGAGAATAGCTGTCCAGGGCTGCCTTGCTTTATATATAAAATATATATCCTGTATTGCTTAGGTAAGACAGAATTTCAACAGAACTGCAAGGCTAGTATTATTCTAAAGTAATTAGAAAGCTTTAGATTGTGGTTCAATTTGACAATCTAAACAATTTTGTTCTTAACATTTAGTAACCCTGATTGTGGGTCTATGGAGTAGAACAAAAGAGAGCAATTTGAAACTCTTACAGGCTTCTACTTGCTGAATACGCTCTCTTTTCCAGCTCAATTCAGTAAATATGTTTTAAATGTTTTCTATATGTGAAACAATGTGATGGTGATACAATGAAAACAAATACAAAAGCCTCTCTCTTTCCATAATTCATGCTCTAACGATAGAAATTTGAGCAAAGTAATGATATAGTTTGATAAGTACAATGATAGTAGAGGTTCAGTGTTACAGAATCACAGAGGAGAGGTATCTAACTGGATTTCAAAAACCTAGGAGGGTGTGGGAGGGGTGAGCATGAGAATTAGAAGGAATAACGTTTGGCAGATGAGAAGAAGGACTCATGAGAAAGCGGAGAAATAGAGATGACAGGGAACTTATTTGAAATCAAACCTAATTCATCCGGGCTGGAGCAGTGAGCTTGAGACAGGAGTGGGAGCCTGAGATCTGGGGAGGAGGCAGGAGCAGGATCTGAGGGCTCTAAGGGCAAAGGGAATCGGAAAACTGGCAGAACTTGTTCAGGTTTGCATTTTTGAAAGACCACACTGGCTGCAGAGTCGGGAATGGATTGGAAAGAGAGGCAGGGAGACCAGTTAGGGGCCTGGGGCAATACTCCACACTAGAGATGAATACACCTCACCCCTTGTACTCAAAGTTGGGGGTCCCCAGACCAGCAATGTCTGCAACACCTGGGAGCTTTCGAGAAACACAGACTCCTGTCCCCACCCCCACCAGGACCTCTGAACCAGAATCTGCACTTTAACAATATCCCCAGGTAAGGATAAAGCCGCGGGCCAATCTGAGAGATAAAGGGTAGAAACACAAGACAGACTGAGTCTTAGAATGTAAACCATGAGAGAGAAGAGAGATTAAATTTTAAATTCAATGGCCCAAATAATTTGTATCACCCACATTACTTCTCACCTCTAACTCCCTATTGACTTTTCAAAAACATGGGTTGCTGAGTTTCACTAGGAATTCTTAAATGCTGTAGCTCACTGTGGCCAAGTCTCACCTTCCAGTCCCCTCTTTTGTGGGCCCAGAAACTCGATTTTTGTCAGTGTGCCTGACCTTGGGGATACTGCTCCATGATAATCACAGAAGTATATAAACCAGCATCAATGCCAATTTTTTTTAAGTTTTGTATTTTTTTTAACATTTTTTATTGAGTTATAGTCATTTTACAATGTTGTGTCAATGCCAATTTATTAATTAACAGTGATAACTATAAAATGGTGAAGGACATCCTCTTCAGCATGAAAACGACTTTGGAAGCTAGACTCTATCAGAGGTTATTAGAACATAAAAGAAAAGCAAGGCTAATTATTTGAGTGGTTCTAATGTTTGAAGGCAATGAAGTAAGGCTGCTTATACTTCCCACCCCTCACCCTTATTAAAGTACAGTATTATTTTGACACTTATTAGAACTGTAAGGGAGACTTTGTTCAGGACTATTGTAATAGGAGAGAGAGGTCAGCACCACCTCTGAATAAGGCAAAGACACCTGGGGATTTTGAGCCCAGAAGCAGAGTGATGTGGGACTGGATGGGACATTACTAAGAGGAGACATTAAGCGTAGGGGGATTCTTATTAAACCCACTTAACAGGATTCCTACTGAAGGCAGGTTGAGGATTTAGGCATCAGAAGTGGGGAATGAGGAACTTGATCAGATATCAAGGGTGGGGGATTCTCTCTAAACTGATTTAGCAGAAGTCTTGCTAAAACCAGACTAAGCAGACCAGAGAGGACCCAAGGATAAGGCACAGTCAAAAAGGCGGCTCAGAGTGTTACCAAGGCTGTTGCCCAGAATCATATACCTGCTCCTCCCTTGAATGGAAACCAATTACTTTTATCTAAGTTTCAAGAGGAAGCTGCAAAGAGGAAAAAACGGGAACTGGTTAGAACCAACTAGGCTCAAGATGGTGGGAGATTTGACTTCCAGTAGATCTTGAGCCTCACCATACACTTGGTGTAATATATTAGCATGGGCTAAATGACACACCCACCAGTGCCATGACAGTTGACGGTTGCCATGACAACCAGAAAAGCCCACACAAGGATTGAAAAGGAGGGTTGCATCAGTTCTGGGTCCAAAACACCCCTGTTCTCAGGTAAGTTATGAATATTCCTCCCACTTTTTCCAGTTCCCTCCCTTTTACCTTGGTCCTCCTATATATTTGGTGTCTCCACCCAAACTGGGTTGAGAAGTTGATTTGCAAACTAGGTTCCCACTTCTCCATTCTTTGGCCATTGAATAAAGCTTGTGCTGTTTCAGTCTCAGTATCCTTTATTGGCTACACAAATCCGACAGAAAACAACCTTCCTGGCTGAGACTCCTGGCTAGAACCCTGGCGCAGGTCTAGTCGACCAATTCTGTAATAGGAAGAGCTTGACTTCAGTTTGGTCAGGGAGAGCCATCTTTGTCACTCGCATGTGGATATTTCTGCCACCAGCACTAAAGAGCTAGATTAGGCAGGTCAAAGCCTCTCCCAGTGCAGAGCTTAACAGAGCACTATGTCCACTTGCCTCCTATACTGGCCTTTCTCTAATTTCCATTTCTTCTTTAGATATATTGTGATAATCAGGCTTTCTCCTGTCCAGACTTTCTCCCGTGTATCCTCATCCTGTTTCTAATTCATTATCTATTGATTTATGGTGTTAGCTTTCAAGACGCAACCCTATTTTCAAGTTCTATTTACCTGCAAACCATTTGTGTAGTTTTAAAAAATAGTTTTTGAGGAACGTTCATACACTTGATATGAATTGGTACTTAAGACAACTCTATGGTAGCTGTTACCTAATTATGGGACACTCACAGAGCACTCTAAGGCTGGAAAAACTATGAAGCAAAGAAATTTATTTATTGAAACTAGTGTTTCCCAAGTGGATTTGAAATTTCATTTTTGTTTTCTATGGCATGCTGGATGGGGTGTGGGGGTAACTGCATAGTTTCTATTTTGTTCTGTTTTTTCCAAATACATTCAGTGGAGACAGAAGAGATGCAGTGGGGCAGCTTCATCCCCCAGGTTTAAGAGCCCAAAACTAACCAGTGGCCCATTTCTACACTCTCTAACTATGCATGAGACTCAGATGGAGGGGACAGACCTGATCCGTGTGTATTGCTGGAGGGGAGATCTAGGCTTTGCTGTCATCACTGTTGCCACCTTCAGTCCAGAGACCTGAGCCATTTGTCTGGGTGAGGAGGGGAAGGAGGGGCTCACTTCCACCCAGGAGGCTAAGGTCCTTGTATTTTGGGAAAATCTTCCTGGGATTACACATCATTAACAGCTGTCACTCAGAACTCCAAAGCAAAGGAGAGCCCTCTGCCTCATTCATAACAGCCATGACTATTGACCCAAGGATTGGAATTGGACCTGGGAGCTGAGTGTCAGTTTCAGCTAACAGGCTCAAGTTACCACCCGTCTCTACTCTGGACCCTCCTTCTGAGCCTAGAACCCAGGGAGGAAGAGCTGGAGAGGGAGCTTGAGGAACAAGGGGTTGTCAGGGAAAGGACAGCAG
This sequence comes from Camelus ferus, assembly GCF_009834535.1. Lineage (NCBI taxonomy): Eukaryota > Metazoa > Chordata > Mammalia > Artiodactyla > Camelidae > Camelus > Camelus ferus. The sequence goes on along the minus strand of NC_045703.1, from coordinate 36,002,983 downwards.
GACGTGGAGGATACCACAGTTGGGGGAGCAAGCCCTGGGTGCGGAGCTGCAGGTCCAATTCTGAGGCTGAAACTGAACTTTAGACCTTTAGGATGACTTCTGAGATTAAAACCAACATGCTTGGAGCTGGGGAAGTAAGAGACAGGGTTGGGGAACCCAGCAGTCCTCATCCCAGCCCCAACCCTGTCCCCAACTCTTATGTTCTTGTGACACAGGGGACAAGGGGAAGGCTTTGGACAAGTAGTGAAGGAGAACTGGGTCTAGTTCCAGCTCCACAAACTCTATGACCTGTGCAAGTCACCCCCTCCTCCCTTAGAGCTTTAGTTTCCTCATCTCTATGAGGAGGAGGCTGGACTGGACAGACTGTGGTACTTCCTGCTTGGACAGCTAGGATGCTATCCTGATGCTAATGTGAGCCACTGGGGAGGTGGAGGTGATCCTTTGTAATCTCTGGAGGCATTACCGGAAACTTAAAACATTGAACAAGCAAACAAAAACTTTCAAGGAGAGGTGGCTGCCATTCTCTGCCCCCCCCCCCCCCCCGTGACTCTCAGATATTCAGACCTGAGGGCTGAGGGTTTCAAAGAACAGGTATCTGGTATGGATGGAGTGAGAGAATATCTATGAAGACACGCTCCCATGCAGGGGAAATCATGACACCTGGGACAAATGAGGGCTCTCCATTCAAAAGCCTGGGCCCGTTCTATCAACTTCTGCTAAGAAGTGTTGACACCTGAGTTGACTTTATAGTTTGAAGAAAACAAAGACCATTAGTAGCCACCAGTCCACTTAAACAGGAAATGCATTTCTTTTAAACAAGACAATGAATGTTACAGCAGGCAGACCTCAGCAGTGGGGTCTGGTCTTTCCTAAAATCCCTTCAGTCCTGTCCCCACACAGTGGTTTGTAAATTTCATATAAACTTACCAATTCTTATTCTGATAAACGTTTTGAATGCAGAAACTCAATGAGGTAGGAAATAAAATCCTAAGGATGAGTAGGAAATTGGATGATTCCTATTAAAACCTCTTGTCCACTTTTTTCCTAAAGCCTTAGATCTCCTACCTTCATGAGCTTTATCTGATCATCATTTAGCTCTATATGTGAAGGACTGAATGTCAGCTTGTTTGAGAGACAGCTCTGCCTTTTCAGGGAGGATGTTTTCCATTTTCTCAAAATCTCAATGTTTATGTCACATGACTTAAAAAAAATTGTGACTCCAGGCTACAAGGGGATGATCATAGATTGGAAGAGATAAAAATCTTGAAATCAAGACATTTGAGTTATCTTTCTTAGCACAGAGGTTTCTAAATAAACAGAAACACCTTTATGGGTTTGATTCTGAAGTCCTCATTTAGACAACAATTGTCTTGGTTAATGGAATTTTTATTTGAATAGAAACATAGAATTAGGAGATGGAGAGGCAGGTTATAAGGACTGCAGAAGACTGACAGTCTGTGAGCAGAGCTGCTATAGGAAGCCAGGCAGTCTGACACCAGCTCTCTCCGCTTCCCCTCTCCATCCCCTCCCCACACTTAGCCACTCTTTGCTGGCTTCTCAAACTTACCAAACGAGATCTTTAAGGATACAGGTTTGGCAGACCATGGTTAAAATATGAGCTGAACAGCTTCTCTGCCACTCCCTCTCTACCCCTTCCCTCACTGCAGCTTTAAAAGGTCTTTCGTACTTCTATGAATCATTTTTAAAAGCTTTGCTTTCTTCATGTGGCCCAGAGATGTCTTTGGGGATGTTAACTGATCGCGTTTTAACAGAGAATTACAGATGGGTCCCAACTACTTATGATTTTTCGACTTTATGATGGTGCAAAAGCAATACATATTCTACAGAAATTGTACTTTGAATTTTGAATTTTGTTCTTTTCCTGGGCTAGCGATATGCAGTAAGCACTCTCTTATGATGCTGGGCAGCAGGGTGTAGCTCCCTGCCAACCACGTGATCAGGAGGGTAAACAGCTGGTACACTTACAACCATCCTGTTCTCATATGACCATTCTGTTTTTCGCTTTCAGTACAGTATTCAGTGAATCACATGAGATATTCAACACTTTATTATGAAATAGGCTTTCCATTAGATCATTTTGCACAACGGTAGGCTAATGTAAGTGTTCTGTACATGTTTAAGTTAGGCTAGGCTAAGCTATGATGTTTGGTAGGTTGGGAGTATTAAATGCATTTTGATGTATGATATTTTCAACTTACCATGGGTTTATCAGGACGTAACCGCATCGTAAGTTAAGGAAAATCTGTATTTTTTTAAGATGGTGTCTTAAACAACTTGGGTTGCTATAGCAAGTACCCTAGACTAGGTGGTTTAAACAATAGAAATTTATTTCCCACAGTTCTGGAGGCTATGAAGTCCAAGATCAAGGTGCTGACAGATTCAGTTCCCGGTGAGAACCCTCTTCCTGGTTTGTAGATGGATGGCTTCAGCTTCAACATATAAATTTTGGGGGCAGAGGGAACACTTGGAATTATGTCCTGACTATTTATCGAATTTGGGGCCTGATAACCCATCACATATATTATTAAGTCTTCTCCCCTGTTGACTATCACTGGGGTTCAAAGCACCAGCTTGGCCTGGAGTCACCAAACTTTCCCCGGGAGGCCAAGCTGGTACTACTTTTCATTGGAAGGAGGCCAATCCAGCCGATTTCCAGCTGGAGACATAACAGGGTACTATCAAAGGCAAAAAAGAACAACGTTGGGAACCACTGAGACCAAGCAAAAGGTCAAGAGTAGGCTGGAAATACTGTCAGGAGGGGGCTCAGAGCCAAGTGAAGAAAACAACCTGGTTTGAGGACAAGGCCTACTTCTGAGGGATGGCAAAGTTTCCATCATGCAGCTCACGCCTGTCTGACTGAGGTGTGAAAAACCACTTCGATGGTCCCAGAATGAAAGTACAGTAAGAACGACAGACTGAGGAACTGAAGGTTTTGTTGGGGGCTCAGCTGGGCAATTCCGCACAGCCTATTAGGTCAGTGGCTCAGTTCTGCTAGTGTCCAAGATTAACTGGATCATTCCCCTGGAGAACACCGTCTCCTTTCTACCTGCCTGGCTTTCACGACAGTAAGGCTTATTTCTCCCTTGTTCCTCTGCATGTTCAAATGTTGCAGAAATTCCATAAGCCTCTTAAGTCACTCTGCAGAAAATCTGCTCTAGAAAGTTACCACGTGCTGTGTTATCAAAATGCGTTATTTAAAAAGAAGCGATTGGACTTCTGCTTCTGGGAAGACAGATTGGACATACTTTTCCTTATTCCTCTCACTAAATACAACTGAAAATCCTGAAAATTACATATAATACAAACATAAGGAGATTCTGGGAGCAGGAGAGATGGCACAATGCCTAGAGATATTGGGACCCAAGGAACAACATGGTGGTGAGTTTCTTTCATATTATATGTCACAGACTTGGAGCTAAAGGCTGTAACCAGGAAACACCAATGGGCACAGACCAAAGAACAAACACACATGTACACACACACACAACCACCAAAGCCTGTTCTCTCTAGCCAAAGGACCAGAAAAGGGACAGACAGCATAGGAAGACAGAAAACTTTTAGATAATCACTTCTCTACTCCAGCCAAACACCACAGATAAAACTGTGGCCTCATTCATGCCCACACCAGCATAGGCACAGTGGGGAGCCTAGACTTCCACCCTCATGGAGCTGTAATGTTGAGTGCCAACACTCCCTCTAGGGGGGTGTTAAAAGACCAAGTAAGGAGCTTGGTCTTTTAACCAGTTGGGAAGTATTCGCTCCCAGCTGGCTACTAAGGAGGTCCACCTCTTAACCCTGCAATATCAATGGAGATCCACATGGGGAGTCAGAACTCCCACCCTCACCCAAGAGAAATGAGACCCCCCCAGTCTCTCTCTCTCTCTCTCACACACACACACACACACACAAACACACACCCCTTGGGTGTCACTGGAGGCCAAGTGTGGACCTGGACCTTTACCTCCACTTGGAAGTGACTAGGCAGCACACCACTTTTCCCCTGCTGGAGGTGTGTCAAAGAAACCCAGCTAAAACAGAAGGTTTAAATCAGACCCAGAGTCTCAAAACATAACAGGAAAACATCCAAGTTTCAATAAAAAATCACTCACCATATCAAAAATCAAAAAGATCTCAAATTGAGAAAAAAAAAAAAAAGTAGATGCCAGTACCAAGATGACAGGGATTTTTTAGAAAGATTTTAAAATGGTCATGATAAAACTGCTTCAAGGAACAAATATAAATGTACTTGAAACAACCATCACCACAAAATAGAAAGCCTCTGCAATAAAAGAAAAGACATGAAGAAGAATCAAATGGAAATTATGGAGCTGAAAATACAGTAACAGAAATTAAAAGCTCAGTGGATGGGCTGAACAGAAGAAAGAAGGGAAAAGAGGAAAGAATCAGGAACTGGAAGACAGAACAATAGAAACTAGCTTATCTGAACAATGGAGAGAAAACAGCCTGAAGAACCATGAACAGAGCCTCAGGGACCTTTGGGGTGACAACAGAAGATCTAATAATATTGCCACTGGGGTCCTAGAAGGAGAGAAGTGAAAGGTCAGGACTGAAAAAGTCCTTGAAGAAATAATAGCTAAAACCTTTCCAGATTTGGCAAGAGACATAAGCCTATAGATTCAAGAAGGTGAATGAATCCCAAACAGTATAAGTCCAAAGAAATCCATGGAAAGTCATATCATCATTAAATTTTTAAAAACTAAAAACAAATAAAAAAAAAACTTTTGAAAACAGCCAGAGAAAAATTACACCTTACTATTGGGGGGGAGGGCAGGGTGGAAGTGGGGGTGAAATGAGAATGATAGCAGATTTCGCACCAGAAATCATGAAGACCAGAAGGAATTTGCACAATATTTTCAAGTTCTGAAAGTCAACTAGAATCTTACACATAGAGAAAATGTCTTTCAAGAATGAAAAGGAGGTGGGGAGGGTATAGCTCAGTGGTTGAGTGGGTGCTTAGCATGCATGAGGTCCCGCGTTCAATCTCCAGTAACTCTATTCAAACAAACAAACGAACAAATCTAATTATCCGCTCCCACCCAAAAAAGGAAAAGGAAATCAGCATATCCTCAGAAGAAGGAAAAATAAGAGCTTATCTCCAGCAGATTCCCTTAAAGAATGGCTGAAGAAGTTCTCTAAACAAAAAGGAAACATTAAAAGAAGAAATTATGGAACATCAGAAGGGAGGAAAGAACATAGTAACCAAAAATATGGATAAATACAATAGACTTCCCTTCTCATCTTGACTCTTCTAAGTTATGTTTGGTAGCTGAAGCAAAAATGTTAACATTGGTGTAGTTTAAAAAAGTGACTTGAGAGCTAAGAAAATTACCAGAGACAGAGAGGGACATTCTTTAAGGATAAAAAGGTCAATCTATCAAGAAGACATAGCAATTCTAATTGTTCATGTACCGACAACATATGTAAAATGTTTTAAGCAAAAAGTAATAGAACTGAAAGAAGAAATAAACAAGTCAGTAATTATAATTAGAGACTGCAGCACCCCCTTTTCAACAGTTGATAGAGCAACTATACAGAAAATCTGCAATACATAGAAGTAAACACCACCATCGCTCAGAAGGATCTGTGTGACATTTAAATAACACCCCACCCAACACAGCTGAGCACACATTGTTTTCAAGTGCCCACAAAACATATACCAAGTTAGACCATATCCTTGGCTAAAAACCTAACCACAACAAATTTCAAGTAATGGACATAATAGACAAATGGACAGAAAATGTGTTCTCTGACCACGGTGCAACCAAACTGGAAATCAATAATAGAAATACCTCAAAAATTTAGAAAAAGAAATATAAACTAGACCCAAATCAAGAAGAAAGAGGAAACAATAAAGATGAGAACAGAAATCAGTGAAATTAAAAATGAAAAAATAGAGAAAATAAAGAGTTGGATCTTAAAAAAAAAAGAAAAAAAAAAAAAGGAGGTGGGGAGGCTATAGCTCAAGGGGTAGAGTGCCTACCTAGCATGCACAAGGTCCTGAGTTCAATCCCCAGTACCTCCATTAATCAATAAACAAACAAACCTAATTACCTCCCCCCATTCAAAAAAACAAAACAAAACAGAGTTGAATCTTTTAAAAGATCAACAAAAGTTAATAAACCTCCAGGAAAACTGATAAAACAGAGAGAAGGTACAGAGGACCAATTTTAGGAATGAAGACAGGGACAGCACTACAGACTGCAGACACCGAAGGGGTCACACGGGAACACTTACATTACAAACAGCTCCACACACGCGCATTTGACAGCTTGGGTGAAATACACCACTTCTCTGAAAGACACAAAGCATCTATCACAACGCACCCAACATGAAATAAATAATTTGAAGAGCCCTATAACTATGAAGGAAATTGAATTCATAATTTTAAAACTTAGAAAAAAGCAAAAAACAAAAAACCTGCAGGCCCAGGTGCTTTCATTGGAGAAATCTACCAAACGTTGAACAAAATTAATATCAATTATATACAAACTTTCCAGAAAATAGAAAAAGAGGGAACACTTTCCAACTCATTTTGTAAAATTAATTTTACCAGGACACCAAAACAGACAGCAAGCAAACAAGTGAAAAACATCACTAAAACATACAGAACAATATTTCTTCACACTGTATATTCAAAAACCTCTAACAAAATAGAATCCAGCAATACATGAAAAGAATTATACTTCATAAACATGTGGGGATTATGTCGGAGTTGCCAGGCTGGTTCCATATTTAAAAATAAATCAATGTAATCCACCATATTAGGAGGCTAAAGAAGAAAAATTGCATGCTTATCTCAACTCACGTAGGGAGAACATTTGATGAAATTCAGCAGTCATTCATAAAAAATAGAAACAGAAAGGAAATCCCTCAACTTCATAAAAAATATCTACTAAAAAACCTACAGTGAACATCCTATTACTGTGAAAGCCTGCTGCTTTCCCACTAAGATTGGAAACAAGACAAGGGTGTCTGCTCTCACCACTGTCATCCACCATAGTGCTAGAAAGTCAAGTGAGTTCAACAGGCAAAAAAAAAAGGGAGGGGGTAGGTGGAAATAAAGGGCATACAGATCAGACTGAAAGAAATAAAACTAGCCTTGTTTGCTGATGACGCGATTGTCTGTGTAGAAAATCCCAAGGAATCTTCCAAAAATTTCCTGGAATGCACAGATGAGCTTAGCAAGGACTGGATTGATTTGTGAGTTCTGGAACAGGTCTAGACAGCCCACTTTCTCTCTTCCCATTTATTAATCTACTGCCCAGAATAACTTGTTTTGTATGCACTGTAGGATTAGAGGGATATTTTCATTCAACTCATACTCTGTAGTTAACAAGTCTGTCTGCTCACATCACCCCAATACTAAAGCAAAACTTCTATCGAAAACAAAAAGGTACTATTTTAATGTAGGTAAAATAGGTCGCATGAATCTTCTCAACCTGATCATGTGGAAAACAACACATGTACCATCGCCTACCCTAAAGTGTCATAAGAAAAAATATGCACTCATTTAGGTTTTAGAAAGAACACAAGTATAGCCATAAAGCAAAAATAGTTTAGGAATTTGAAAAAAAAATAAGAATTTCTATTTTGCAAAGGATATACTGACTAAAATTCACGGGTCGATGAAAAACTATTTGCAACTCCTAAACAAACAAGGAACCAACATTTGGAAAACATTCATGTTTACAAATCATCCAGAAAAATCCAGGAAATGTTACAGCAAACAGGCAAAGTACATGACATGTCATTTACAGAAACATAAATGCCTAACATGTATACAAACAGCTGTCCAGACTTAAATTTTAAATGCAATGAAATACCACTTTGCACCTGTGAGAATGGCAAAAACAGAAGTGAGATAATATAAAATCTGGTGGGGATGTTGGATGATAGGGACCCTTCTGCACTGCTGGAGGGAAGGTAGGCAGGAGCCGCCATTCTGGACAGTGATGTGGCAGTGCTCAACCAAATTAGGTCCCCATACCTCCATGATCCAGCCAGGACCATAAGGGGACATGCATGAGGATGTAGAAGAATCAGGATGTCCATCACTTGCGGGAGTGAACAAGTGAAATGTGGCGGCTACACACCTTGGAGCACCAGGCAACATTAACTTGATGTACATAGAACAGCACAGACCCATGTTAAAAACGTGGTATGGAGTCAGAAAAAGTAAGACCCAGAATGGAAGCTTGTGTGTGCAAATCTGTTATCAAAACACATATTCAAAACAAAACTAAACAAAACAATAAGACTTTTTACAAAGTTGAGTATAAAGCTCAAGAAAACATCTAAACTGCATTAGTCTTGTTGCCTGTAGTGGGGAAGACAACAGGGGTGGTGTACAGATAGCTAAGCAAAAGGGGGCCCTGTGTGGACTCGACGCTGTTGGTGACTTGGGATGAGTATGATTAGCTCAAGCCTCTGCACCTGAGGTAATTAAAGGACAAAAAGATGAAGAAGTAATGAAAGGCTGTTTGTGCAGGAAATTGAAAGCTGAGATGATTTCAACGTAAATCAGCGAAGTGGAGCTGGTAAATTGGGAAAGACCCATTAGGCATATGCCACTCAGCTCTTTTCTGTTGTCTTGGGAGAGGACCTCCATCGCATGGGCCCGCTTAGGCCCAGGGCTGTCTAGGATGGGGAGGGCAAAATTTCCTAATTTCATAATTTAGTCAGTTGGCCCAGTTGGGTCTCATACTTCCAACCAAGGTCTACTGATAATGGCTTCCATTTTTTTCATTTTAATTTTATTACTTAAATGGTTTATAGCAGGGTGGGGGAGAGGGGTGCTATTTCCTGGGACCTCACCCAGAGACTGCCGCTGTCACAGACACACAAGTAACCTGAACTGTGTTGTTTTATTTATTATTTGGCAACAAATTTTTCTACCTTCTTACCCACCTGGGTTAAAGTATAGCCTGCACTTGGCAAAAAGCAGCATCCTGAGTTGAGGAGCAAAGGTAATGTTCTCACCGCTGGAGAGAAGTGAAGCCTTTATCAGAACTTGATATCAGAGCCTGTTGACTCAGGTCTGTGTGTAAAATTAAACAAGCTTGCTTAACAGGCTTTTGCTGGCTACTTTCAATTATTACTCTGTTCCTAAGGTGTGGTGTCCCAGAAGGGAAGATGAAGGGGTGGGGGAGCTTTCTGGGACATGCTGGGAACAAGAGGCAGCAAAGGAGGTAACAAGGGAGCCGGACAGCATGTAAAAACCTTAGTCATCTTGGAGTGCCGCATGTGGCGCAATGACTGATGCCCCTGAACCTTAGGACAAAGGGGATGTTCTCCTCCATATATTCTGTTCAATTAGGCGAGAAAATTTGTGATACAACCTAATAGATTGCTGTTAAAAATAAAGGAACATTTCAAATGGTTAACTTCAGCTATTTTAAAAATTGTTAATGCACCACACCCTAATTCCCCAATCTTGGTTAATAAATGAAGTATGACTTGATATTGCTATTTTAAAATAATTAGTGTATTTACAGAGTCTACTTTTTGTACTTTTCTAAAAATGTACACCTTATTCCTCTCTGCAGTTATCTAAGTGATAAGCCCCAATCCATTATCATGGGTTCAAGTTCTTTTCTAAAACCAATGGAACGTGTTAAGTGTTTTAAAATAAAAGAAGCATCTTTAATTTTAGCCATTGTTATGAGTGCTCTATTGCTTTACAGAATGTGGTGAGTTTGCAACATGTGGGTTTTGTGTTATGTAACTGTAGACTTTGATCAGAAACACATAGTTAAATAGTAACTTGTAATAAATTTATATTAATATATAGCTGGGTTTGCAGATTCTCTGTCCAACTTAGAATGATAATAATGACTTTTAACTTTGAATTTCTTCAGTTCCAATTTGACGAGACTGACTGTATTTGAAACCTTGGGCTGGCCATAATGTTTCTAATATGGCTAGAAATACATTTTCCAGTGCCTGTACTCTCATCTCTGCAGTCCTCATAGTTATTCAGATGCTTAAATCTTCCTGTGTGCTGAATTAGAAGGAAGCAATATGAATATGAGAAGACACCTTTATAATGCAGAGTAGAAATTCACTGGGAATTATTTATCCATCATATAAACTCCAGAAGTTGAACATAAATTTCTAAATTATTTTCTTCTGCTTATAATATGATATGTGATTATTGTAAAAAGGGAAAACATTTCAGAAGTATGGGACAGAATTAAGGGGTTTTTTTTTGTCTTAATTCCTCTCCCTCACCCATACCAGAAAACCACTGTTACATTTTTGAGTGAGTTCCTCAAAAACTTCCAAAACTGAGGTTTGATTTTGCTACAGGAATACCACTATTTAAGTATAATTATTATTTTGTGACTGGATTGACCATCACATAGATAAAATTTTTCAATGCAGATAAAATTTGGCTTACTATATGTGATGTGATGATAGGGGCTTTGAGGAACTTTTTGACAGTGTCACACTTAACTCATTTTAGAGTCCATTCCTTTAGGACAAAAAGAGCTGGTTAGGCCTGTTTTTCTTGGTTCCCACAATCGTTTTCTGGTTCCATCCAGCTTTACCTCAAATTGCCATACCCCTAGTAAAAGCTTGCTTGCGAACTATCTGTATATTTTTACTGTAATAGTTCTCGGATACATTACTTTTCTGCTGCTTCTCTTTGCAGGAAAAACGTCAGCTAGTGTAGGCACTAGAGGCTTAACCTTGGAGGAAAGTAATAGCTGCCTCTGCCAACACAAGAAGAGCTTCTGGCACAGTTAATACCAAGTCCTTTGCATCCTGGAGAGATAAGAAAGCTGAACAGTTTGCCATTTAACACTTTCCAGTACATTAAAGGGGTGGACAATTGATCTCTGTTGATTTGCAACTGAAATTCTTAGCACATCAAGTGGGTGAACATAAGCAGGGGAGTAATTCTCAATTTTTTATTTCTGTTAATGCTTAGTTAAAGTGAGAAAATACTTATTAAATAAATGTGCTTATTAAATTAATGGATAAATACTTGGCTCTAACGAAGTGTGGTAATGTTTTCTCATTAGTAATTGAAAAGCCAAATGGTTCTAAGTCCATTCATTAATTCACTCACTCACATGTTGTTTGGTTAGTGTATCCAGCCATCTATCCATCTATCCATCTTCTTACTTCACCCATCTTCTCAGAAAACACTTTTCCGGAACACCCTCTGTGGAGGCAGCCCTGTGAGAATAAGACAGCAGACAAAAACTCTGTAAAACACCAAAGGCATCCCCAAGAAAGTAAGCATCAACACTGCAGTTACAATTCTCAGAGTGGATTTTTTGGGGAGGTAATGTTTCTCTTGAAAAAATTATAAAAATGATTTATCTAGCCCTGAAGGGACTGGCCTAAGAAATTAAAATTAGAGGTAAAAACATATACTTCAAAGCTCCACCCTAGGAGATCTTGATTTATTAGGTCTGGATCTGTCACTTACTAACTGTGAGTTCTTGATCAAATAGTTTTACTTTTCGTTGCTGGATTCCTCATCTATAATAGAGAGAGGATAAAACCTACCTTTCAAGCTCATCGGGTATATTAATCGCTGATACTATGCACGAGAGCCTTTACAATTCCCAGGTCGTACACGGCTCTAAGGTATTAGTCACATTTAAGGTACCTCAATGAAGTCAAAACACATTTTCAGAGGCATAGAGCCTTTTTCTTAGTTTTTGCAAACATTTTTTAGTGGCTAACGGACACTCTGTTCCAAGGTAATCAGCTGGTTTTTATGAGTGAAGGTAAATCCGTATCCCCAAATTCTTTCTGATTAATTCACTGTGGGGTAGGGATAGGACTGGGAGTGGAACAGGATGGGCAGAGGAGACAAGAGGTGCTGGAAGGTGGGTGAGAAGACAGGAGTGGGCGGTAAGAGATGGTGTGTGGAGTGGCAGCTGCACAGAGCCGGCCTGACCGTGGACAGTCTTGTGGTCCTTCCGGGGCTGATCCTCTCAGTCACCCTGAGAGGCCATGGACATTTTGAAAGTACACTTTAAAATCCTAGAACATAAGCTCTAGAAAAGAAGGCACAGTTATATCCATTCCAATCTTCCCATTTGGGGAGGAGGAAATAGTATCAGAGAGGTTAAGTGACTTGGTCAAAGTCACACAGCTAGTTACTGGCAGGGACATACAATAATTGGACATAAGTTGATTTGACACTGGCCAGTTTAGAATTCTAAAGCATAAACTGTTGAACTTCTATTTGTTCTTATTTTTAAATAATGTGTATATCAGACTTGGGACTCATCCTATGCCAGAATCACCCTGGTGTCAGGGTCAGTGAGAGGGCTGGGCTGGGTGGGGATCAGATGCACGCTGGCAGAGCGCAGGTTACTAGCACTAGTACCCTGACCACAGTAGCTCCTCCCAGAATGGCCTTCATTCCATGAGAACTCTCTTATCTCTCCATTGGGTTACATCTTACATTCTATGCTTTCACTTATGATGTTACAATATTTATTTTTATTTACTTTAAATTAATAAACATATTTGTCTGCTTAACAAGGAAAACTACTCTTATTTTCACTTGACATTCTAATGCCTCCCCTAGCTGACTATAGGTTCCCTAACAATGCTAACCTTATTTGGGTGGGTATAGAGTAGACAGGAGATAATGGGGTATTTGGACCATAGTGTGATCCCCTAAGCTCAGTTCCACACAGTTCAGAAAATCCACAGTGCAATTTCATCATTCCTCCCATTTCTCAGTTACACATGTTATACTAAAAGCTAAATGCCTCCATCTTGTTGGATTTGGCCAATCTTTTTGCAACAAATTTTTTAAAAATGTATCTTCATTGCTTTAAAAATTATAAAAGTAACAAAGGTATAAAAATTCAAACAACATAGAAATAAATAAAGCAGAGAGAGCCTTGAAATGGGGCATGGTTAGGGAAGGATAAAAGTGAGAGATATCCATAATAAAAGATAATATGAGTACTTAAAAAAACAGAAAATAACAAGTTTTGGTGAGAATGGAGAAACTGGAACCCTTCTGCACAGTTAATAGGAATGCAAACGGCGCAGCTGCTGTAGAAGGCAGTATGGAGGTTCTTCCAAAAGTTAAAAAAAAAAAAAAAGAATTACCATATGTTGCAGCAGTCTCACTTCTGGTATATATATCCAAAAGAATTGAAAACAGGATCTTGAAGAGATATTTGCATATCCATGCTCATTGTGGCATTAGTCACAAGAGCCAAGAGATAAGTGTCCATCCACAGATAAATAAAAAAGTGACATGATAGAGGTGTTGTAGCTACAGTGGAAATCACATTGCTATATATAAATGTATCAATCAAATCAACACAATGTACACTTCAAACTGACATAGTTATATGTCAATTGTATCTCCACTAAATAAGAGAAAATGTGGTATACATATAATAAAATATGCAGTCCCTAAAAAGAAGGAAATTTCATCATATGTTACAAAATGAATGAAATTTGAGGACATTATGCTTAGTGAAGTAAGCCAGTCACAAAAAAGACAAATATAGTATGACTCCACTTAAATGAAGTATTAAAGTCATCAAACTCTTAGAAGCAGAAAATAAAATGCTGGTTGCCAGGGGTTGGTGGGGAGGGGAAAAGGGGGGTTGTTGTTTTATGGAGTTTGAGTTTTGTGAGATGAAGAATTTCTGGAAATCTGTTGCACAACAATGTGCATAGAGTTAGCACTTAAAATGATTAGGATGGTAAATTTTATGTTATATGCTTTTTTTCTTTACTGCAATAAAGAAATAGAACCCACATATCTTACAACAAACAAACCCCAGTGATTATGTTTTATTGGAGGGCACGTGTTCTGTCTGAGCAGTTCTGGGGCTGGGGCTAGAGTCTCCAGCTTTCTGACTTGTGAGGCCGGACCTGTGTCACTCTGCCATGTGTATCTTGGGACAGGAATACAGATGTTGCCCAGAGGAGCCCCTGTCCTCCCTTGTGTGAGAAGAATCAGTCCTGGGTTCAGATACTCTCTGCACTGAGTAGGTCCCTGAATCTTCCAGCCTCGATTTCCTTGTCTACTCCTGTGGATAAGATCCACTTTGCTGTGTTGTGAGGATTAGATGTCTAGCCTTGTTAGCAAAGCATTCAGTAACTATTTTGATCACCAACTCCAGGCCATTCTAGTTTGATTTTCAGGGCCTCTGTGTTAGCAACCCAGATTCTCAGTGGTTCCAACAAGCAATTCCAGGGGAAGTTCCTGGGGACAAAACTTAATGAGTTCAGAAGGCTGGCATTTCATTCCAAAGCAACCAACAACAGGCAGGTTATCTGAATGGGCCTTTGAAATCTGTTATAAAGGTGAGCAACGGTCTCTAAAAGAAACATCAAAGACACAGCTCTCAAAAGCATCATTCCTATCAGAAGAGTGTTTGCACTGCCTATGCTATTAAACAGGAAGCTACTATGTAAACGTCAGGATCTACTGAGAAACTGTAAGTGGGAGGTACCTGGCCACCTGTAGTAGGAGTAGTTGCATTAACTAATTAGCAGCCAATCGCCCCACACGTATTAAGCAACGTGATTTAGAGAATGTATTATTTAACCCAGATGATAACACTAATTTTTTGAGGAAAGCAGCTTTCACAGCCCTAGATATATATTTTATGCCTCAAAGATCTTCTGCAACAAGCAGACTGCAGTCCTGAAGGACACTTGTTAGTATTAAAAATAATATTAAAAACAATCTAATTATAGTCTAATTATAGTCTAATTCAATCTAATTATGATTAGTCAGTGGTTATTTTTACAAGAGTTGTAGAAGTGGGCACAAAACAGAAGTTCATAGACAGCAGAATAAGAATTTAAACATATGCTTCCTTCTTCTCTCTTAGAGAATTAGACAGAATTAGAGAATTAGGTAGGATTAGAGAGAATTTAGCTAGTCACTGTCTACCTGTTTAGTTCCAGCAGTGCCGTGATACATATCCAAGTCAACATAGGCAAACAAAAGACAAACAGCTAAGACTAGGACCGAACACTCCTAGAAGAAAACAGATTCCAGCATGAAGAGCCCTTAGGGATCAGATTACTTTTCATTCCATGGACATTGTGACCTGATATTAAAAAAAAAAAGAGAGACCAAATATATGTCACTAGATTCATATTTGGTCTGTGTTCTTTCCTCCTTTGCTAATTGCTTTTACTCAGCTGTGGAGGCTGCAGCACCGCGTTACTCACAGGCGGTGTGCGCTGGCCTGTGGTAGCGCTTAGAAGCTGTAACAGGGAAGCTGTTTTTCTCAGTAATTTCAGTGCTGTCTTTCTGTGGAGCAGAAGAAAGTTGCCTTTATTTCCCTTTACCCCTACCTTTAGTGATGTGAACAAACAACAGTTTCCAAGTCTGCTGCTATTTGTAGTAAAAAGTATACATTTTCTTCTAGATTCCTTTTTTTTAATGTAAATAAGGAAATGTATATAATTTGTGAATATCATGCCTGCAACACTGGATTTATGCTAATAGAGCTAATGCAAATTAAATGTAATTGCTCTTTGTGCCCATTTCCCAGATAGATAACTGTTAAGAATGTTCTAGAATGTTCATTCAATGAGAGATTAGACTAAGATTATGTTTTCTCAGTTTAAGAACTTTAACACACTCGTGTCCAGATTTGGTCTTAAGCATGCAAAAGTAATTTATTTCTAAAAATCAAGTATTGAAGATAGTGAATGATTAACTTAAAAACAGAGAAGATTCAAGATTATCCTTATAATAGCCCTGTCACTCAATATCCCTGAATTTCAATATCCTTTCTTAAATTGAGGGAAAGGGGTGAAGTTGTAACTATCGTGGGCATGTGTAGTATCCGAAAAAGTGTTTTGAGGTTTTTGATGGAAAAAAGGCAGAAAACATTTAATTTTGTGATTTCTAAGGCTCCTAAGAGTCTATAATTTCACCAGAAACAATGAAAACAAAAGCTTTTTAAAAAGGCATGAATTGATGGGCTTTGAACTGATTAAATTTGTATTACTTGTCAGGGCTCCAGGGAGGTTTGCAGACATCAGTAGTTAACCATACGTGTCCAGTTTACCAATATAAAACAAGCCATTGATCTCACAATGAATTGAATGGCCTTATCCATTTTCCCATAAAACTACATTGTTAAACCAAAGATCTGTTTTTATTAACATAGCTTTTACTTACATTCCATTTGGGTTTATAGGGTGTCACACTGCCACCCTGTGGACATGAGGCTTTTCAGCTTTTAGGAGGTCTTTTAGTTATTTAGTTAATGAGTATTCTACCTAAAAAATATGCAGGCCATCAATCCTAGCAAACATACCACTCTGGGGAGAGATTCTGATTACGGGGGAGGCTATGCATGTGTGGGGGCAGGGATATATGGGAAATCTCTGTACCTTGCTCTTAATTTTACTACAAACTTAAAGCTGCTCCAAAAAATAAAGTTAAAAAAAAAATCACATGCAAAAAAAAAAAGGGCAAATAACATATCTATATCTATATATATAATTTATCCATATATGATTATATATTAAATATGTAATAACTTTAAAATTAGAATATATGAAGTTGTGAAATTTGGGGGCATTTTTCACCACATAAGAATTAAAAGAATAATTGTTTCCTACTCAAATGAAACTATGTAAAACGATAGTTACTACACAAGCCAGTTTTAAAAATATAACTATACTGTCACCAGAAACTGCAAAACTCATCCCAGGAAGTGGGCTTCTGCAGAATTGCCTTCTGAGTTAAGTCCCAGTCTAGGCTGACCAACTGTCCTGATTTTCCCGGAACTAAAATTTTCCTAGGATGCAGGAATTTCCATGCAAAAACTGGGGAAGTTCTGGGCAAACCAGGAAGAATTGGTCGTCCTAAGTATGAATCACATATTGCTGTCTTGCCGGGGGATTTTAGCCTTCTTTGTTTCTAGTAGTTTGTCACAGACTTAGGGAAGCTCGCTGTAATGGCTATAGAATTGAAAGAGAGTCTGATGAAAGTATATGGAGCCAATATGATGAGCAGCATTATTCATAATAGCCCCCAAATGCAAGCAATTCAAAAGTTTGTCAACTGTTAAGTCAATGCATAAATGTGGTATATTCATACAATGGAACATCATTCAGCCATTAAACAAAAAGGGACTGAAGTACTGATACATGCTACAACATGGATAAACCTTGAAGACACAATGCTAAGTAAAAGAAGCCAGGCACAAAAGGCCACCTGTAGGATTCCATTCCTATGAAATGTCCAGAATAGGCAAATCCATAGAGACAGAAAGCAGATTAGTGGTTGCCAGGGGCTAGAGGGAGGGGAAATGGGAAATGTTAATGGGTAGGGGTTTCTTTCTTGCATGATGAAATGTTCTTAGATTAGATAGTGGTGATGATTGCACAACTCCGTAAATATACTAAAAGCCATTGAGTAGCACACTTTAAATGGGTGAATTGTATGGTATGTGAATCACAGTTCAATAAAGCTGTTTACAAAAGAAAATGGATCCTTAGTGTCACACTGTAGCAGACTGTCAGCAAACAGGATGATGAGTAATATGGAAATAATATGAAAAATTAATGAACATGTAAGAGTTTCCATGATTAACCCCTCACAAATCTACAAGCTATGGAATCAATTAGCTTGTAAATGATTCAAAAGAGCAAGGAAACCATCAATTTCAGATGCAACTTTGTCTTCTATAGAGATTAGGAGATTTAGTGTCTGCTACATCTATCTGGGTTTGACTCCTGGCTCCATCACCTAACTGCTCCAGCTTCAGTTTCCTCACTTGTAAAATGGGTTTGTTTGACAACATATTCACTGAGTTGAGTCGCGGTAAGGACTGAAGACGTGCGGGTCTTGAGTGATGTGGTTGGCCTCCTGTGACAGGATTATCGTGGCTGTTGTTCATGCGAATCCTACTTTTCCTGTTGTCACCCCAGGTACTTAGCAAGTGCTGAGCTGGGCGAATTGCTGTTCTGGGTGAAGGAGGGAAAGCCTCCCTGCTCAGGCCGTATAGGGCTCTTGTCCTTTGCAGGGTGGCTGTGGTCTGAATACCTCGATGAGCTCCTCAGAGCTGCCATTCATCAGGAAGTCAAGCCAGCAGCATCCCCTCAGGCTCCCTGGGAGAGTCAGGGCTCCAGGGTTCCCTGGACCTCAAGTAGCCCATGAGGCCAGATGGATGGGGTGTGATGTTCTCCAGAATCTTCTTCCTGAAGGGCCTGCTCCTATCTTCTTAGACCATTTGTTCTTCCTTCATCTTTCTTTCCTTCTGGTCAGTTGATAGGCATTTTAAAATTTTATGATTTATACCACTATCTTTTGCTTTATATTTACAATGCAATAGTTTCTCTAGTGTTCCAAAGCTTGGGCAATTAGCAAAGGTTTATTTTATTCATTTAATTTTTTTTATTGGAGGAACTGGGGATTGAACCCAGGACCTTGTGCATGCTAAGCACTCACTCTACTACTGAGCTGTAATCCACCCTCGAAAAGGTTTTTAGTAAAAAGGTGTTTCAGTTGACTATTTTTCTCAGTATCATTAAATCACATCTTCTTTAGGTACAAGCTTTGCTGGATTTTGGCTTCGTGAGGCAGAGCCCAGTGCCTCTAAGGCACTGATGCTCCCTCACTCATGGGGCTGGCACCCAGGACGTGCCGCTGAATGCTTATGGGAGGTGAGCGAACCAGTCAGCTTACAACAGTGAGTCACAGGGGCGGGGGCCTTAACTCTGGTGCCTCAGACATGGCATCACTACAGTTTTTTCTGTTGTGTTTGAATCACAGGAGTTCTATGGAATTCTACAAGTTAGAGGAGTTAGGGTGAGGCATTCCTGGAGAGAAGTTCCTGGCTGAGCGCAACAGTCATGGTTATAAAACAGTTAAATCCAGTTCAGGAGGGGAAAGTGGAGGAGGGCTTCTGAAGTTGGAAGTTGGTGGGGGAGAGCTGGCAGTGCAAAATCTAGATTCGGTTCTGGTTCCTCCTTCCAGGGGTCAGAAGGAAATCATATATGGAACTCACCTGCAAGGGCTCAAGAAATGACAGTTGGAGCTAAGTCTCACAGAAGAATGAAGAAAACTAAGGTGAACTGAAAACTGACCTAAGATCAAAGCAGCAGAGGGAAACTGCTGAAGTTGTATTTCAAACGGGACCCCGTTCTGGAATTTATTATTATTGTATTTAACTTTGAGAAAATTTCTGATACCTAATTAAATTTTTAAAACTTGGCATAACAAGAGATTCTTTTGATAACTGCTAATACTAATAGCTGATCACATGTCAACTAAAAAATGCACAACCTAAAAGCTGAGACTTCTGTTTTATTCGATGGACTTTCTGAGGACTCGGCCTGAGAGGTGGCCTCTCAGATCGCTTTAAGACTGCTCCGAAGAAGCAAGGGAGGAACCAGGAGGTATAGGAGTTTTTTCAACAAAAACCAGGTAGTCAGAACATCAAGAGATTGTTAATTAAAGAAAACCAGTTATCTCAAGCTAAGGAGTTCAGTGCTTTTCTATGTGTGGGAAGGTGCAAAAGTCTGGGCTCCTGCGAAATCATTCCTTTGATATGCACCTTAGCTAGCTAGGGCCAGCATCCTGTTCTTTCCCATCCTGAGTCCCCTCAGGGTGCACCGTTGGCTGCCTGCTTACTTCCATCCTGAGCTCCCTCTGCTCACTGTTGGGGGCAGTGGTAGTGGCTGATTATCCTGATGGCCGAAGCATCCTTTGTTTACTGATATGGCTGGCAGCATTTTTCATTCACACTCACACACACACACACACACACACACACACACAGAAAGCCTAAAACCACAGTGACCGGGTTTTTCAAAAATGTATTTTTCAATAAATATTTGTTGAAGAGGTATTAGGTTGAATCATATGAAATGGATGTTCAACTATCAGCCATCTCACGTGTTAGAACCTATTGGCTAATGTCGTTTAAGGAATCGGTAGTGAAAACTCTCCTGCTCTCAAGGGATTGAAAATCTGGTGTGGAATACAGCCTTTCTACAAATAATTGATCAGCAAATAGTTACAAGTGTGCCAACCATGAGCAGAAAGAGAATGCAAGGACCCAGAACAATGGAATGAAGACTTGGGGGAGGTGGGGGTGGGGGTCCCTGGGAAAGTGATGTGAGGGATGGGTAGGCTGGGTCAGACTGAGGAAGGGGCAGGTCTTCCAGTCAGCAGAGGCTGATGAGGGAAGGGCCACTGGAGGAGGAAGGAACTGAAGGAGTTCTGGCCGGTTGGAGGGTGTCGTAGGAGAACAGAGGGAGAGAAGCTGAGCAGGTAGGCAGAGGAGACCCTTATAAACCACACCAGTTTTAGAGATTTTAGATATTGAATGGTCAAAGGGTAAACGGAGGCACATGAACAATTTTAAGAGTTTTTTTTTTTTTTTTGAGCAAATATAGATGCTAATTGGGCAGCGCCAAATCAGAATCCATTAGGAGCCAAGTGCTTAGGAGCACTCTGTCCACAGGAGCTGGGGAAGGACTTCTGTGGAGACGGGGAGAAAGCCAAGAAAGGGAATTATCTGATTAAGCAGTTGCCTCATTTGGGAAAAACTGGTTGGCTGTTCATGATGTGTTGTCCCTAGGTTTTGATTTCTCAACCTTGGGGCATTTACAGGCTTAGGTTTCAGTTTGATTACCTCCGCCGCCAAAGCATTAGAGCCACCTCAGTCCAATGGCTTTGTTTAATTAATTGAACTATCTGAAGGGAAATAGGGAGGCAACAAAGTGTTTTAAGCAGGAGAGCAACTGATTTTTACACTGGGTATTGGTGGAGAATTAGTCTCAGGAGATGGTGTAACTGACATTTCCAAGTGTGGTCCTAAGGTCTGAGCAGAATGAATTGTCCAAAGTCTGAACTGGTGTCCAGCAACCCAAGTCCTGAGAATGCAAAATCTGTGCCCCTGTCCCACTAGACGGGGTGTCCACTCATGATGAGGGCAGTGCTCGTCCTGGTGGACAGGGAGGCAGCTATCTTACCACAGCCCTCACAGCTGGGGCACTTGAGATTCATTGATAGGCTCTCTTGTTCCCCTGGGAAAGTGACTATTCAGTTTCCAGAGGAACAGATGGAAGTTGAGATTCAGAATGAAGGGGGCCTAAGGAAGACATCACAGTTCTCTTGTACCACTTGAAATAAATGGCTTGGGATGGATCAGCTGCTGAAAAGTCCCCTCAGAACAATGGAGCTAGGGTTTCAAAGTGACTATTTCAGTGAGAATTCAAGGCAGGTATGAAAAGCAACTGAAAAAGGACAATGATGACTACAGTAGCTGATCTGCTCTATGCAGTCACATTACAGATTGCACTGGACACAGCCGTGTTAGCTGTAGATAGTGCACTGTGGTTGGCAAGACTGTTTAATATCTGCGACAAATCTTACTAGTAAATAACAGCCCTGTGCTCCTGAGGCTTAATTAGGACCCTTCCTTCCCATGTGAGTGGGGTAAGCTACCAGAAAAAAAAAATGCAGAGTCCTTATTTTGAACTTTTGACATTCGATTTTTTCCTATTTGATACCCATACTTAATCGCTTACAAACATTTTTGTATCACCTGCAACATGCTGGGCTTCATCTTTACTTGTTATCATTTTATATTCTTTTTGTTTTTACTCTAGTATATTAATTTAGAAGCTTCTGACTAAGTATCAGAGTAACAAGTTGAAATGTCTTGAACAACATAAATATGATCTCATTTAAGGAAGTCTGGAAGTAGGTGGGCCTAGTGTTAATTCAATTTTTCATTGATTTTTTTATATTAAAACATGTTACAGAGTAAAACACTAAATTTGCATGCACTTTAAAGCCAAAGTTAGAGATACAAAGAAAATTTGAGCTCATGAGCAGCTCAAAGCTCAAAACTCAACCACAGGTCCAGGGATGGCCATAACCTCCACTTCACTTATTGATTCTCCTTGGCTGTCAGGTTCTCCCAGGGAGAAGATTCAAAACCACAGGGCACAGCAATCTTGTGAACACAGTGGTGTTCATGGTTAGAACAGACCAGTGAAGTCTAGTTATTTCACACATGTCAAAGGAATTTATTTGAATAAACTTTCCACAAAACTAGAGATCAGGAAACAGTCTGATTTGTTAAACTGATTGACCTAATGACACATCAAGGTCATAGGACATCTTTACTTCCTAATGAACCAAAGTGTAGTACATTGTCCAAACTCTATTCAGTCTTAGATCTCAGTCTTGGTAACCTTTTGAAAAATAGGTAGTATATTTCATATTTTTTGAGAAATACTAAATACAATGTAAATATTTATTTAAGGAATAAATATTTGAGGAATGTTACTATTACAAATGATAATAATACACTTAAATACTGCCATTCCCTCCGATGGCTTTATTCAAATCTAAAAACTGAGAAATGATTAGTTATAGCAACAATTGGAATGCAGGGATTTTTTCTCCTGTTTTTTAATTATTATTATCATTAAATTTTTTTTTTGGATGAGAGGGAGTGGGAGCAACTCTGAACTTTAAATTGATAGTCTTAAATAAAATACATTTCCTCCTTAAAAGAAGCAGGGCCATTCTAATTAGATATTCCAGTTCAGAAAGATGAAAAGAACACTGATGACCCACTGAAAACATTACCTGGCTAAAGGCAGTTTAGTGTCAAGGTTAATGTTAAGGTTAATTTTTTAGACTTTAGGTTCAATTCTGTACCTCCCATCTGTGTGAACCCAAGAAACTTTTTTAACCTTCTCAGGACTCAACCTTCTTAACTGTAAAATGGGTATGCTAATTAATGCTCAGTTTATTGCATCTCAAGAGAATGTAATGAGGTAATCCCCAGAAACATTTGTCTGTGAGCACTACACAGACACTGCTCATTCAGTGAGGCTTAATCACAACAGTGATAATTGTGTGTTGATCTACAACACATGGTAGAAGAAAACCACTAGAACCATTTTGAATTGAGTATATATTTCAAAACAGGAAGATAAAACTTTGACACAAATAGCATATCTTCAAAACTCCAACTGCAGAGTTTCTTTTTCTTAATAATTACCTTTCAAATAGGAAACCCTGATGAAGGCCCGCAAAGCATTTACCTCACTCTTGCCAGGCTTCTTTGATAATACAGCAGGTGTGCACTGAGCTCCACTCTCTCAGCTGTCGGCTACTCATGTCCTGATGCCTGTGATTTGAATTTCCCTGCTTCTCCAAGCCCAGTCTTTGAAATAAAAAAAGTAAGTGTTATATCATTTATATTGTTAAATATGTTTTTAGTAATATTAAATTATATTATTTAATAGTATTTAAGTATATTATAATAATGTATTATTACTTATATTTAATCATATTTAATTAAAATATTTGGAAATATTAAATAGTATAAACATTTTAATAATATTTAAATAAATATTGATTATTTTAACTACATAATTATATTATTATAAACCCCTATTTTAGAGGGGCTTTGCAACCATTTTGCCTCATAAAATTTCTTTCTTCTTAGCGAAGGATTCAATCAGAACCTTTGTCTGACATATATGTTGCATTATTTGCAAATGTAGATCAGGTAATTTAAGGAAGAAATATAGATCCTTGGTAAGTCTGAAGTAATGGTTTCCTAGTTCTTCATCTTCTCTGAGTTAAACAGTGTGCCTACAAGGGATTAATTTCCAAAATATACAAACAGC
Organism: Camelus ferus; assembly: GCF_009834535.1. Classification (NCBI taxonomy): domain Eukaryota; kingdom Metazoa; phylum Chordata; class Mammalia; order Artiodactyla; family Camelidae; genus Camelus; species Camelus ferus. The sequence goes on along the minus strand of NC_045703.1, from coordinate 35,979,301 downwards.
TCATAGAACTTAATATTAAAAAACAAAAAACAATACGGTTAAAAAAACAGGCAGTAGATCTAAATAGACATTTCTCCAAAGAAGACATACAGATGGCCAACAGGCACACGAAAAAATGCTCAATATTGCTAATTACTAGAGAAATGCAAATCAAAACTACAACGAGGTATCACCTCACACCAGTCAGAATGGCCATCGTTAAAATGTCTACAAGTAATAAATACTGGGGAGGGTGTGGAGAAAAGAGACCCCCCCACACACTGCTGGGGGGAATGTGGCGCAGCCACTGTGGAGGACAGTACAGAGGTTCCTTAAAAAACTAAAAATAGAGTTACTATGTGACCCAGCAATCCCAGTCCTGGGCATTTATCCAGAAAAAAACTCTAAAGATACATTCACCCCAATGTTGATAGCAGCGCTATTTACAACAGCCAAGACATGGAAGCAACCTAGATGTTTTGGTTGACAGATGAATGGATAAAGAAGATATAATGTGTATACACACACACACACACACACACACACACAATAGAATATTACTCAGATGTAAAAAAAAGAATAAAATAATGCCATTTGCAGCAACATGGTTGGACCTAGCAATTATTATAGTAAGTGAAGTACATCAGACAGAAAAAAACAAATATCATGATGTTACTTATATGTGGAATCCAAAAAAAAAAAATATATAAATATATAAATGAACTTAGTTACAAAATGAAAAGAGACTCACAGACACAGGAAACAAACTTATAGTTACCAAAGAGAAAATGGAAGGAGGGATAAATTAAGACTTTGGGATTAACATATATAAAATAGATAAACAACAAGTTTATACTGTATAGCACAGGGAACTAAATTCAATGTCTTGTAATAACCTATGATGGAAAAAATCTGAAAAAGAATATATATATAACTTAATCACCTTGCTGTATACCTGAAACTAACACAACAGTGTAAATCACCTATACTTAAAGAAAAAAAATAAAATAAAATGAACACTGTGTCTATTATCACAATAGCAATAAGAGCTTTTGAAAGTAAGAACTTTGCTCTCAGCCATGATATTGTAAGTGGTCAAAGTGCTCTCATTGAAAGTATGTGAGAGATTGTGAAATCTTTTTATTAAATATAAAAAGCTTAAGAAAACCATGTTTGTGCAAATGTTTCTAATCTGTGAGCAGATAACCTTGTTATATTAGCAAAGACTAGTTCACTGTTGCAATTAAAGCCACAATTTTATATCTTTTTAAATAATAAACAAAATTATACAAAGTTTACACAGTGCTATAATATCTAAAATAACAACCCGCAAATCTAGGCCTCTACCTCCCCGGTTCTGACCTTTTTCTCTTTAGAGCTCATTAGCAAATAACTTAGCATGTGCCTTACCTGTTTGTGTCTGGTGTGTCCTCCTCTGGCTCCTACCCAAGTGACGACAGGGATTTTTATCTGTTTGGTTCACTGCTGTCTTCAGAGTTCTTTGTATGGTCTTTGGCACATAGTAGGCATTCAATATCTGTTGAAGATTCATTCAACAAATCATTAGGACTAACTTAACCTCTAACTGGAACAACCTGGATATCTGCAGCGACAAAACTCTTGAACATGTGAAGAAACTGACTAAGAACGTACCAGGTGACAGGTACTAAAACTTTGTGACTAAGTCTGCTATTATCTCCATTTACAGACGAGGAAATTGAGGCAGACAGAACTGAAGTAACTCCCAAGGTCACTTAGCTGGTAAGTGGAGCCAGGACTGGACACAGGCTAACATGGGAGTTCCTGTACTGACTACAGCACTATTTCCGGGAGGCAGAAAGGGTGAGGGCTTTGCATTGGAGATGTGTTTTGGGGCGGGTGGGGTGGGGAGCGTAAGAGAAATAAAGTGCTTTGAACTCTAATACTATGTCTACCACCTAATAAACTCTCTCTCCATACATGTTAAGGGTGAAGAAGTGCTTTCTGATGCACCAAGAACCTCTCTTTACCTGCAGTAATTTTTGAAGCAAAGAAATCTGGAAGATTCCCATTCTTCTCTTTCCTAGGTGAATTTTGGTATATTCTTGGATAGACATTTTTAAGTCTGAAGTCAGTATGCAAAGATAATTGGTTTTGTGCTCAGACTAATCAGTCATGAGAGATAATAATAAATGATGTAATTAGCCGTTAGTAGAGTGTCCTACTCCCCCCACCCCTTTTTTTAATTGGTTTCTCAATTTCTGTAAAAAGGCCACTGCTGGAGCTTTTTCCCATGTCACTCAGTTTAATGATTACAATTATAATCACATATTTCCTAAAATGTGTGACTTCCCTCCAAGATAAAAGTCCTGGAACTTGGTTCTCACGGGTCAAACTTGCTGCCTCCTTCACCTGTTTCCCTTTCCCATGGTTTCCCTGCCTCAACGAGCTGTATTAGCACTTTCCTTGCTCTGTTCGTCTATTTCATGCTTGGAGTAGGGTTTGAAACAGCAGTAATTCTCACCTAAGCAGGGGGTGCTGGTGGTGTGTGAGTGACAGTCTGCAAGGTCACTGGTGACGCTATGTGATGGGGGTTCCTTGGCTTCAGTGCCTCAGGGGATGGAGAATCTGCATTAAGAACAAAGGTTATGTCTTTTTATATCTTCCATGTCTCTACTTAACTTTTGGACATATGAAATACAGTTAAAATAATCTTTTTTTTGGATCTGTCTTTTTTTAAATTGAAGTATAGTCAGTTTACAATGTTGTATCAATTTCCGGTGTACAGCATAATATTTCAGTCATACATATACATACACATGTCCCTTTTCATATTCTTTTTCATTATAGGTTACAAGATATTGAGTAAAGTTCCCTGTGCTATACAGTAGAAATGTGTTGTTTATCTAATTTATATAAAGTAGTTAGTATATGCAAATCTTGAACTCCTAATTTATCCCTTCCCACCCCTGTAATAACTTTTAATGTCATTCACTTCTAATTCTATCATCTGTGTCATATATGTATATAAACACAGGTTGGGGACACTCTGGAGGGAGAGGAATCGTAAAACACTGTTGTAGATTCTGGGTCCTCTGACCCAGAGGCTGGGAGAAGAGGGCCTGATTTTGCATTTGAAAACCTCTTAACTTTCTTAAAAAAGCAGTTTTAATTTCAGGGCTAGCTTTAGGTAAAATGTTTCAGTGGTCATCCAGTATCTCTGGAAATATCTTCCATGAAAACAATGCCTTTTAGTCTCAATTAGATTGAAAAGGCTCAAAAAGTGCAAATACTTGGGAGAGTTAACACATAAAGAGCAAAACTTTTGTCAGGAGATAAAAAGGCACTGGGTGCCTGGAGAGAGTAGTGGTGGGTTGTCCTAATCTCTGGACAGCAGGGCCAGGACAAACCATAAGGGCTCAAATGCAAGGATTTGCCTTGGAGACCAGAGGATCTGACTGGAGAAAGTTCAGCCAGCAGCCAGTTCATGGAAATCAGGTATCTAGGAACAGATTGAGAAAATACAAATTTGGAGTTGTCTAGTAGAAGTTTACAGAACCGCAGACTCTGGCAGAAACTCAATAAATGGAAGGGAGTCAACAAAGTTAAAGGGAGAAATCCAGCAAAGTGGACTGGGTGCAGGCTTCATTTATGGAACGAGGGCACCTGAAATTCTGGCCAATGGTAGGACTGAAAACCCAACCTAGGGGCACTAGTGAGTCAGTTTGAGAGAGGAAGGAAGAGGGCAGGGCACAGCCATTCAAGGAATGACTAATTAACACCAAGATGGTGGAAAATTCAACTCCCAACAGACCTTGACGTCCAAGATGGCGGGAGATTTGACTTCCAGTAGACCTTGAGCTTTACTATACACTGTTTGGAATACATTAATACGGTAAATGGCACTCCCACAGGCGCCGTGACAATTCCGAGGCTAACCATAGAAGGTCAAAAAGTGGGCAATGGCCCAATTCCTGGAATGCCAGCCCCTTCCCCAAAGGTAGCTAGAATAATCCTCCCACTTGTTAGCATATGAAGTTACGGAGCCCATAAAAATTAACAACACCCCCACACCTCATGGCCGCTCTCCCTTCTGAGTAGGACGGACTGCACTCTGCCTATGGATTGTGTATCTCTCTGAATAAACCTACTTTTATTCAGCGATGGCTCGCTCTTGAATTTTTTCCTGTGTGAGGCCAGGACCCACACTTGGCAGGGCATGTCCCAGGGATTCAACCAAGACTTGGGACACAGCCATCCTCTCGTCCCACAGTTTTTTCTTGTATCAAGTTCTCCAGTAAGAAGTTGGGGGCCATGGGCGCCAGGGGTCTGGGGAGCAGACAGGGAAGATGCTGTGAAACACACGTGAAGGAACCTCTAGGGACAATGATGAAAGTAATGCCCTCGGATTGTGATGTCTGTTCTTGTAGACAATGTGAACTAAAGAGGAATCAAGAAACAGGTTTTCTTTCTTTCTCTCTTCCTTAAAAAAAAATCACTCAGAGAAAAATACTTTGTTATATTTCTATCCATTTAAAAAATGTACGCAGTTGAGACCAGGCTCAGAACACTAAGTAGCTTTAGATACTTCTTTCTACCTAATATTACAGCATTAATTCCTTCAAGCTATTAAAAACTCCTCATGAGGCAGATTTTTAATAACTGTTAAGTAACTCACACAAAGAAAGAGCAGCCACTTAAAAACCAGCCTCCTAGAACTTTGTGATTCTGAAAAAGTTCCAGACTTGGAAGCAGCAGGGAAAAATGCTCTAAGCAAACACAACAACAATAACAATAATAAAGCCCCTGAGCACTTAGAGGAAATGAATATTTGAGAAGAGCCAAAAAACCCCAAATTATGCCTTTATGTGGTGATTTTTATCTTTTGTGGTATTGAGCAAAAGGCATGGGATGATTGACTCCATTTCCTTCTTCAAGCCTCAGGGAAGGAAGGCATGCAGAGAACAAAACAGTCAAATCACCCACTTTTGCATTTCAACCACTGAGGTCCCAGGCTCACAGAGAATTTAAATCTGATAATAAGGCCAGCAAAAATAAATTGCAGACCAGACACTGAACTTTATTTGTGTTTGTAGCTTCCATTGCTCTAGGCTGGGACTTTGGCTTTTGAAACTCAAAAGCTAATTATATCCTATTGTCCTTCTTTGCATTCTGTAGCATCACCCTTTCCCTGTGGCACAAGGATGAGGGGCACAGGTTTGAGGAACTTACAAGGAACTTAATTGTACTTAATGCAATTACAGTTAATATATGGTGCTAACTGAAGTCTGAAATATATTGTTTGTGGACTGGAACTATTTAACTAAATTGTGATAACTGGAATTTCTGCATTTCAGAACCATCCAAACAATGACTGCCTATAGGGTAGAAGATTTTATTTTCCAAAGGTGGTGCAACAATCTCTCCCATTCTACATGTTCTTCTAGGACCTTGCCATTCTCACATCAAAAGGTAGGGTCTAATTCCCCTCTCTTTGAGTCTGGGAGGTTTTTTGCTTCTCTGGTAATCAATAAAATGCAGCAAAAGTAGCTGCATAACTTCTAAAGCTGAATCATAGAAGACAATACAGCTTAACAGCAGAACACTTTCACCAAAGCGCTAAGCCACCATGTAAGCAGTCCAGTTGCCTGGAGACCATTATGCTGTGAAGAAGTCCAAGCAAGTCCATTTGGAGAAATCACCTGGAGAAGGTGTGTGAATTGGTTGATCCAGTATTATATTTTTGGACTTTTAAATTGTTTCAAATCTTTTGCTAACATAAGTAATTCTGCAATAAATATCTTTGAACACACTCCATTTTTCACAAGTGCAAATCTATGTGCCTGTTAAATTCCAAAACCCAGAGTAAGTATATATCTTGATATTGGAAGGAGACTTCTTTTTCACATCCACTGGAGAGTTAGAGCAAATGAGAGTACATAATGTCCTTAGATTTTCAAGGAAGGATTCGTGGTCCATTTTGTCAGTGAAATAAAAGTTACAAATATTATCTGAGCTAATAAGGCAGAAGGCACTGGTGGCACGGTGAAGAGGATAAATTTTGTTGGGATGAAAAAAATCCCTGAGCAAGGTAGTTAATTCTCTGATTTAAAAGTGTTTTTGTACAAAGATGGCCATATTCCTCTGACCAAGAAATTGGACAGTTGCATATTCTTTAATCTACACTCTCTGAAGTGCAGAAAATGAACAAACAGCAGGTGGACAGTGGGGAATTTTTTTTTAAGACAACAAATTTTAGGGGTCAGTTCTGGAGTCAGTATCATACTTCTTTATGTTGTTTTCACCGGTTTTGTCCACATTTACTAAAAGATGTTCAGCTTAAAACAAATCCTCATGCATATGCTACTCACAATGGGAACTTCATGCCATTAAGAGATGGTTAAGTTACATTAGTATAATTAAGAAGACAAAAAAGTTGATTTGACACTTTGGATTGTCCTAAGAAAGAACACCAACACAAACGTAGCTGGCCTTAAAGAGTTAACCCTCAGCAATCTAAAAAAGTAGTGATCCAGAATTACTCACTTTGTACCTTGCAGATTTCAAATTCTTTGTTTTAGACTTAAACTTTATCTTGATGCTAGGCTAATTGAAATTTGTACAATATTTCCTTCCCATGACAGCTATATGCACCCATATCTTAGGTCTCTATGGTGGCTGGTTTCAGCTCTCTGTCTCAGTAGACCTGATAACGCAGTGCTTTAGTTAATGTGTAGTGAAGTTCTGAAAGTGCTCTAACAAACTTCCTTGTCTTTCTCTAACCCTCAGAGTATTTGTCTATTAATTAAATTGCAGCTTTGTTTGCTTTTTAATTTTAAAATATGTATCTTGTTTCAGAGGGTTCTGTTTTCCCTCGCTGCTCCATCATTTAATTTAGGCGCTTCCATTTTTTCGATAATTCTTTATTAGAATAGTGTTACTGTTTGCTAAACAGATGGTCAAACCCAATTTCCCAATAGCTGGACAAACCTCAAAGAAGTGAAGCAGTGGATGATCCACTAAAGCGTCCCCGTCAGACAGTGCATGTGTCTCACGCTTGCTGAAATGCAACTTGCGTTTTCTCATGTGTTTACTTTCCATGTGAAGCGCTCTCCTAAGACCTAACCTTTACGCAGCAGGTGACTTTCTTTATGGGAGTAAAAGGAAGCTATATTATGAAATAGCTATTATGAGAATGATACAAGCTTTCTAGCATTCAAAGATCTAAACATTATTTTTAAAAGGCAAGGATATTCCAACATGACAAAACAAAACCAAAAAAATCCACCAGTCACTGTTACAACTGAAGTGATGAAACCCAAAGAATTCAATAGCGAAATGGAGAAAATGAGAAGAAAGGACATCTAAAAATCCGCCATTGATGAAGTGATGAAGAACATTTTCCGGCTTATTCTGAAACTTGTCAATTTTGTGACTCTTGGCTGCGTATGGATTTCTGTGGTACAGTGCACAGTTTTAAACAGCTGCCTAAAGTCATGTGTAACTAACCTGGTAAGTTTTACCGATCTAATATTTGTCTTTGTAGGAACCTGAACGTGTAGAATTCAGCTTGTTATGAAAGATTGAATTATTTTCTCTTCATGAGAAATTTTCTCATGAGAAGTGGTAGCGAGGCAAGAAAGATTCTTTCTCCAAAATAAATTAGAAACATTAGTAATTACAGAAGGTAGGGCAGGGCTGCTTTATTTCTTTAAGTTACCTGTTCATAGATTTTTTGGGGGGGGGCTTGGGGGAATGGGATTTGGGTAAAGGAGGCTAAAATGAAATCAGTTTTGTACACCTTCAAAAATGTCAGTTAAACCTCATATATTACAAAATCATTTATATTTGTCCTGAAGCATGAAATAGGTTTGGCCACGGGGCAATACTTTCTAATTGCAGACAGCAGCAATGTTTGTATTGTCGATGGAAGATTGTCTTGGGAGGTGGGCAATAAGAGAAGCAGATATAGATGCCATGTAGAACATTTTATCTTATTATTATATATTTTACATGATATATTTATATAATAATATTATTAAAAGAAAGCATTGTTTGTAAATTCCTTTCTTCCTACTGTGCATTTGTAATTCTTTTGGTGAGTTTTTTTGGTATGGAAATTTACAGTTTTCTTCTCACTTCTGGGTGTCATCTTTCCTATATATATTGTTTCATATCTTTTCAGTTCTTGTGACTTAATTGTGCTTAAAACAGTCACTAGATCAACTTTAAAAACCAAATGCATTCGAGCCAGGGAAAGACACACTCTTCTTACCTAAAGACAAAGGAAATAGCACGATAACTGTCATGTGACAACTCTTATAGTTGTATTTTTTAAAATAATAAAAGTACCAATTATTATGCTAAAGTATTGGAGATTGAAGTCTGTGGTAGAATAAAAAAGAAATGTATTCATGTTACACTTTTGGTTTAATTTAATTTATAGTTAAAACACTACTTGGGCTTGCTATGGTTAGTAGCACGTTTTAAAAAAGTTTAGTATTTTAAAAAATTTAGCATTTTATATAAATCTTTGCTGAAAATGTCATTGTCATTAAAGAAGAATTGCATGCTTTATATTTTTACAGTTATAACTCAAACTTAAAAATATAAGAATGGGACTATTAAATTTTTTTTACTAAAAAATTGATCAATTTTCTGATTATAACAAGAATAAATATTCATTGTAAAATATTTATAAGATAGAGAAGAAATAGAAATAAAGGGAAAAATCCTATAATTCCACCATTATTAACCTATAATTGTATTTTCTTTCAGTGTTTTTTCCTCAAATATGTATATAATTTTCACACCATTGTACACTGAGGTTTTTCATTGAAAATTACTTTGTGGGTTTCCCACTATATCCTGAAGTTTTTTTTTATGGAAACAGGATCTTTAATGTATTTTGAATATTCCATCAAATGAATGAACCACGGTAATTTGTTAATTTCCTATTATCAAAACTCATGTTGGCAGCTTCCATGAATGTAGTCTCCATTTTATTTTATTTTTTAGCTAAGTTTAGTTTTATCTTATTTTTTTGTGTGGGCTCCTTGATTTCAGGGTTTGGCAGAAGAAGTAGACAGTCTGTTCCTTTGTAGAATTGCCTTCCGTTCGCCACCTACAGAGAAAGGCACAGCTGATGTGGTGGCGGCTGCAGAAGACACGGTCTGCCAATTTGACTGGTGCCTGTAATAAGTGATCTCCATCTGGGCCTCCCACACCAAGGCCGGAGGGACAAAAGCTAGGTAGAAGAACAATGAACGGAGCCATGGATCGGGGGAAGACGTGAAAAGTGCTCAAGTGTATTATATACTGTTTGAGATTTTTTTTTTCCCTGTGCTATCCTTTTAGCCTGGACATTAGCTGTGAAGGTCACCTTTGATTTCACTGGGTGGGTCCTGATACTGAGGCATCTTTGCCTTTTAAAAAGAAGCAGAAAATTCTTGTAGAAAGGAACGTTAGAATTGCTGCCCCCACATGCACAAATCCTAGTTCTGTGCTTGGGCATGGGTTTCCCATTAGTGGATGGATCTGTCTGTATTAGTTCAGTGTATTAACTGACCTGATATTTTAAAGTTACATATGTCACGTGCTGCACAGACAAAAACGGATTAATGTTCTTCAGAACACTAGTATTGTGAGATCCTTTGTGAAAAAGAAACAAAAGAGATTCCTGGTCAGATAATTTATGGAAACGCTTTGTTGTACCTTTTTGTTGTAGAGCTACACGGCCCAATCGCATAATAATGGCTCTGTTTAATCACAAATTTTCTGATCTTTTTTTTTTTTTTTGAGTAACAAATCCCAAGAGCCGAGGAGCTAGTGTTGAGAAGTGTTCTTTTAGAAGTATCAACTCAATTTGATAAAAGACTATTAGAAACAATAGAATTCAGAAAGTTGACCTGTTAAAAACGTGTATAAACATCAATACCTTTCTTATATACCAATATATAACTTTACAACAAGCTAGTGGAACAAAACCATAATCCAAAAATTCCATAAAATAGCCACAATTTGTACTGGTGTAGGAATAGACTAGCCAGTAAAAGAGAATACAGTCCAGAAATAATACCACATACATAAGAGAGTGTGGAATATGATAAAGATGATAATTCAAACCAAAGTGGGGCTGTGCATTTAGAAAACAAAATAACTCCTTCCTTTAGTAGGTGAATGAATCAGTAAACTGTGGCAATTCAGATAATGGGATATTATTCAAAGCTAAAGAGAAATGAGCTATCAAGCCATGAAAGACATGGAGGAAACTTAAATGCATATTACTAAGTGAAATAAGCCAATCTGAAAATGCTACGTACAATATGATTCCAACTATATGACATTCAGAAGGCAGAACTATGGAAACAATGAAAAGATTAGTGGTTGAGAGGGATGGGTTGGGCTAGGGCGGGGGAGATGAGTAGGCAGAATGCAGAGAATTGTTAGAGCAGTGAAAATACTCTGTGTGATATTATGATGATGGATGGATGTCACACAAATGGATATATGTATATACAATTGTGTAATACATTTGTCCAAACACCAGGTGTGCACCCTAAGGTAAACTATGGATCTGGGTGATTATGATTATGTCCATGTAGGTTCATTCTTACTAAACAATGTACCACTCTGCTGAGGGATGCTGATAATGGAGGAGGCTATGCATGTGTGGGAGCAGGGGCCATATGGGACATCTCTGTACCTTAATCTCAATTTGTCATAAACTTAAAGCTGCTCTAAAAAAAATAAAAATAAAGTACTTTTTTCTTTAAAAAAAGTTAAAAAAAATTCAATTCCTACATCACTACCAGATTCAAATAAATTCCAGGAGGTATTAAAATCAAAAGGTATGATTTAAATGTAAACAGACAAATAACAAAAACAAAGCATAAGCCTTACCCCATAATAATACTAGAATAAATTAAAGGTGAATATTTCTATAATATTGGAGTAGAAATGCCTAAGGAACCTGCTTCAAAAATCCAGAAACACTAACAGAAATTATGAATAAATTCTACTGCTTAGAAACAAACTACATGACAATAAGCAGAATATAATAAAAAAAAGCCAAAGAATGGAAAAAATTTTTACATATGATAAGCATAATTTTCCCAACTCTTCTATATATACAGAGAGAGAGGAGCATTTAACATAAGTGTAGAACATGCAGACCTACTTCAAAAAGAAGAAATGTAAATGGCTAAAAAGCACGTGATGATAGATGTTTAACCTCACAGCAACCACGGAATTGCACAGCAAAAATGAATTATCGATTTTTCTTTTGTCTGATTGGAAAAGACAAAAACATTTAATAGTTGGCAAAGTTTGGATAAGCTGGCACTTTCATGTAGTGTTGGTTACGATGTAAGTTGGCAGATTTCTAGAACGTAATGAGTTAATAAATATCAAAATTAAAAGTGAAAATATACCTTTAACCCTGAACACCAAGAAATTTATCTGAGGAGATTATTGCATAACTAATTAGCAATGTGTCTGCAAAAGGCTGGTTATAGAAAATTTGTATGTAGTATTAATAACAGATTTCTAAGTGCCTGGCACTGTACTATAATAAGAAGTACATTATTTAACTGAATCCTCACAGAACTTTATGCACTAAATATTATCCTACTTATGTCTCTGATGAGAATACTAAATTTAAACAGCGCAGGTCTCTTTTAAACTATCATATCAGGAGCAATATCGTATGTGGGGTTAAAACGTGGATCATTCTGCTCTGTTTCATTGTTAGGCTAGGAAGTAAAGAAGGAAATTAGTTCCGGCTCAGGTGGGCAAGATAGAAAAGTCTGTGCCAAGAAGTAGGCGTTACACTGAGGATTTAAGATCCGGAGCTGGGACTGTGTCTTTTACACAGATAGTTGGAGCGGGTGGATCTAAGGTAAAGGGGTGAGGATCCTAGCTCCAAAGTGAGGAATTTGGTGCAGATTACTGGAGGCATCTGTGCTTTGGTTAAGAGCGCAGGCTCTGGAAGCAACTAGCCCTCCACTCCCTTCAAATCCTAACTCTCGGGCAATTTACTAAGCCTCCCTGTGTCTCAGAGGCACAATGGAGTTAACAACAGTGCCCACCCAATGGGGCTGCTGAGATGTTGAATGAGATTTATAATAAAACTCCATGAGTGCCTGCAACATAGGAATCACTCCCTAATGTTGGCTCTGATAATGAGGAGGAGGGGGATGAGGAGTGAGCAGAGATTAGGGGAGAGTGGTGACAAAATCTGCTTCATCAGAACCCCACAGACCTGACTCAGGAGGCTACCTTGCCCAAGACCACTTGATGGGCACTCCATTCAGCCTGTTCAATTTAATTTTGAGAGCTGCCAAAGGCAGGACCCAATACTGTTACAGCGTGACTTTACGGTCATCAAGAAACATCACTGTTATTTTATTGATTAAACACAACCCAGCATCGACCTCTCTGCTTTATGAGCTAACATAAATTTTTGAAGAGATAGGAAAAAATCCAATGGCAAATTCACTATCTTACACTTGATTGTGTATGGTTGTGTTTCGATCACATAAAGGGGAATGAAAAGCTTCATTTTGAACAAAATTATGAAAACAAAGAACTGTGAAGCACATGGTTGCATAATTAATCTAAAAGATACAGTTCTTGCTCTTTACTTATTATCTAAAAACAAAAACATATTAACCATCCTTCTGCTTTCCCTGCAAATATAAGTGGTTAGGGAATGGAGATTAGAGGGATGTTTACTCACACATCAAATGAGAGGGAATAAGCCACTTGCCACTTGGTTCCTGTGTCTGGGTACTCCTCAGGTAAACTCCCACAATTCTAGTCCACTAGTTGATGCTCTCAGGGGACAGGACTTCTGGAGTGACCCTCAGTAGTAAGCCACCTTGAATTCATGGATGTATTCCTTCCACATGTATTTACCGAATACCTATTGTCCTTTAGACACGGTTGTAGATGCTGGAGAGAGTAGAGGGCAAAATGGATGGTGCTTCCATGGAAGGGAGAGAGAGGGCTGCATGAGCTCAGTGATGGCTGCCTCCGCTCGTCCCTCCAAAAGCATGGGCTGCTCAAAGGGCCACAGGAGATTTGTGACCACCTCGCAAGCCCCTTTGCATTTTCTGTTGTCTCTCTTGGAACATATCTTGCTTGTAGCACTGGGTCAGCCACGGACAAATGTCATGCTCCTTGCTGAATTAATCACCTCTCCAATTTAGTGGTTCAAATTCAGTAACTTTTAAGGGGAGGTTCTGGTCAGTACCAATTAGAGTTACTAAAAAGATTCACCTAATTTTCCTCTGCCTGTAATTCTAAGTCAATGAGTGAGGCAGGTCGACCATTAGGTCACATCCATGTAAGGCTGTTCAGGTACATCACTGATGAACAAGGGCCCAGTGCTGCCGTCCCTTGTAAGCTCTTCTCTTCATGAAGGACTCTACTCAAATAATGACCAGGAAGAGGATGGAAAATTTATAGATTTCTTCCCCCTCCTTAGTTTCCATGCTTTTATTTTCATCTAGCACAAAGAAGTTCTTAAAATCTGTGGAAATGTGAGAAATGAAGAGAGTACTCTGGTGTTTTACTATATGCAAAATTTATATTTTTCCTCTGTGCTGAATAAGAGTGCTTTTAAAAAAGAAAAATTCAAACATAATTCATCTCTAATCCAAGAGTCCTTGATTAATTGACTAATGTCACACATTTATTTGATACTGTGTGAGAACCTCTCCATTGTTGCTAACCACTCGTTATGGCCATGCCTCCACTTCCACCTCTATCATTTCTGCAGAATTCTTAAGCATTACGTCTTACATGGGCACAGCTCGTTTCACTGCACTGTGCACATATTGCAGGTTTTTTTTTTTTTAACAAATTGAAGATTTGTGGCAACCTTATGTTGTCTGATGATGGTTAGCATTTTTTAAGAATAAAGTATTTTAAATTAAGGTATGTACATTGTTTTTATTTTTTAAACCCAGTACTATTGCATGCGTAATAGACTACACAATAGTGTAAACATAAATTTACTATGCACTGGGAAACCAACAAGTTGGTGTGATTCTTTCTATTGAGGTGATCTGGAACCAAACTCGTGATGTCTCCGAGGTATGCCTGTTAATTTGCATTGGTCTTTTGTCTGATTTTGTGACTGATTCGATGACTTTAAAACATCTGGTTCCTCACTTTACAGTTAGAAAACACTGAGGAGGCAACACTGCTCCAGGAAGCTTTTTTGAAAAGGGTGTGGGAGTCACAGGGAACACAGGATTGATAGGCGTGTGCATTCCCTCCTTCATTTCAGGGCAGACAGCTTGACGTCGGCACACCGTACAATCTGAGCGAACCGGTGAGTAATGGCTTCCACTGTCTGGGACTTCACGGTGTTTGCACTGATAAAAAGGGTCAATGGTCAGGTTTGATTACCTAAGAATAATTCCCCAGTAAAAGCTCATTTCTTGTCCCCGATGGAGGAAGCTGGATGGAAAATAGTGAGAAATCCGAATGACAGTGGATTCAAACACAAAATCAGGGACAGTGTGTTGAAGTGAAAAGAGCACAGGACCGAGCCACAACCAGGATTTTGATTCTACACAGCTGTGTGGCTTTGGGCAAATCGCTTAAAATTTCTGAGACATTATGGTTTTATTACTTTTCTGCACCTGTATCCATTTACTCAACAAGTGTTTAGTGACTCAGAGTATAAGTATAAACCAGGCACTGTGCTGGGTGATAGACACTTATGCATGAGTAAAATAGGGTCTCTATTTTAAAGGACTCTCAATCTTGCAGGAGAGACATATACATAAAACCATGGCCAGACAGCATCGTAAGAGTCAGAACAGTGATGTGTGTGAGGGGCAAAGAGAATACGCAAGAGGAAAAGCACCTTGCTTGCCTGTGTGGCCTTTGAACTAAAACTAGAAAGATGTAAGAGTTTTCTAGAAGGACTAGAGAGGAAATGTACACCACTCAGTGGGAACCCTTTATGCCAAGACACAGAGTTTGAGGCAGGCTAACTTGTGCAGGAAACTAGGAGTATTTCAGCTTGCTTAGAAGACAGGGTGTGTGTGTGGAGGATGGGAGGTGGAAGACGAGGTTGGTGGGGCCAGATCGTGGAGAGCTCTGGGTATATACCATGGTGGTAATTTGGTTTTCAGTTACACATAGAGTTTTAGGTAAGAGAAGGGTATGATTCCATTTTGTTTTGAAAAGATCACTCCAAATGTGGAACCAAGAGAGGTCCCTCATGAGGCTGCTGGCCAGCAGTGGCAGGCACAGAAAAGCAAGGGCAGTGAGTGAGCGAGGAACCCAGATGGAGACCAGGTAATGAGGAAGTGAGTCAACAGGACCTGATGATGGATGAATTGTCCCTGGCAGAGTGAGTGGGATAATGGAAAGGGAAGCCCCCTTCTTCCTGGCTTGGGCAGCTCTGGAGATTGAAACACATTAATAGGAAACACAGGAGCAAGAGCAAGTTAGAGGGTAGAAAGTAAGGAATTTGATGGTTCCTATGCTGAATCTAAGGTGCCTGTAGGGACTTAAATGGAGATGTTTCACAAGCAATTGGAAATCTGGGTCTGCAGCTCAGGAGGGAGTCTCAGCTGAAGTTCTAATTTGTGAGGTATTGACACCTCAGATGGTTGAAGCTGAGGTGGTGAATGAGCTCACTCTGGGAGAATTTAAAGAGAGAGAAGAGAAAAGGTTGAGGTTAGGACACAAACACAAAAGAGGTGGGGAGAGGGGAAAAGAGACGGCAAAGCAGAAGGAACAGAGATAAAGGAGAAGGGGATCCAGGTGTCATCGTGGCCTGTGGATGGAACAGCCAGCACAATCACAGGCACAGACCTACCAGGTAAGGGGAGGAGGAGCCAGTCCAGTCTGCCCAATATGAGCCCAGGGCAGCTCTGGGAGAAGGTTTCCAGGGCAGCTATGGGCTGAAAG
The DNA here is from genome assembly GCF_009834535.1 of Camelus ferus. Taxonomy (NCBI): domain Eukaryota; kingdom Metazoa; phylum Chordata; class Mammalia; order Artiodactyla; family Camelidae; genus Camelus; species Camelus ferus. Next base: position 35,963,407 of record NC_045703.1, on the reverse strand, counting down.
TTAGCTAGTGGGCAGCCAGCTTCCCAAACTGTCCACCCATTTAGGTTTTGATGTGCTGCTTTCTGGTTGTGTCCCCAGCTTTGAGTTTTGCATGTTGGGTGAGGACACTCATGGACCTGTATGATCTGCCTGATGCCATGCTGTCCTGGACTTTATCTTCTGCCAAAACCTAGTGGACCATGTGTCCCTGAAGGTCAGGTGCTCCCTGGGGTCTAGGCCTACCTGCCCCAGGCTGGACTCCACTCGGCAACCCTGCTCCCTGCAGTGAGCCACACCACGCCCTACTCTGTAGAGACGACTACTCTGCTTAGAATCCCATAGGCCCTGATCTTTTGGAGGCCAAAGTTTCTTTGGTAGAGTTCTATTCAGAAAACACTTTCAGGTGACAAGAAAAAGTCACTATTGTCTCTTACTGTCTCTTGTAGTGCATCCAAGGATGTCATTTTTGGAACTCCGCAGATCAGGAAAACTGTGCTTTAAAGTGTGTAAGTACTAATTATGTTTCTGTTTTGATACTAATGTTTCCATCAAGAGAAACGTTTTCCAAGAGGTTTCCGATTTGAGTTTCCATTGGCTTTCAATGAGTCTGCTGGACTCTAAAGCAAAAGTACGATTGCCTGAGTAATACATAATAATGGAAAAAATAAGATCAACATTATTAATGCAACTGGAGACCAAGGGAAGTTAATGTGAGCCATGGAACCCAGGGATGCCCAACTGCTCCAAATTATAAAGGCCTTTTAGCAGAATATGAGGTATTTGTTAAATTTCCTAGTCCTGCACTTCTCAAATTTTACTATGCAAATAACTGGGAACTTGTTAAAATGCAGATTCTGATTCAGTAGGTTTGGGGCTGGACTTGAGAGTCTACACTTGTAACAAGCTCCCAGGTGATGTATTCCTGGTGGTCTGCAGACCACACTTTGGATAGCAGGGTCCTAGGTCATGTTCAGAGTTCTGCAGGGAACATGGTAGCAATCTAATCCAGAGGTCAAACACCTAGGTTTATTACACTTTGTGTGGAAAATCCATGCCCCAATATTTTTTCATTTTTAATTTATCCTGGCTTTGCCACTTAGTGTATGACTTCATTAAGGTGCTTCACCTTTACTTTCCTCATTAATAAATTAGGATAATAATCGAATCTCCCTCCTAAGGGTAGTGCCTGATAGTCTATAATTATTCCAGTCTCATGGATAAGAATTTTATAGTTTAAAAGTGGGTTGCTTTGTTCAGGTTGTTTAGGTCAGAGGTTAAGTCAGTTAGCATCATGGTCACCTTGGGTAATATCATTTTCCATTAATGACTCAAATAATAGCACTGAGATTTAAATAAGGACATTAACATCTCCTTAAATATACTCCTCATAGCTTTTCTTGTGTAGCGTGTCCTCACTGACTTCCATTATGGGAGTCGCTTATGCCCACGCTCCTGTCTGTGACTGTGCGCTCCATACTGGAGATTACCAAGAGATGGAGCAGGAGCTGTCTGGATTTGTGAAATATTATATGGTCCAAAAAAACCTCTACCTCTCCTTGCTAGCACGCTGTGTGAATGGCACTTTAAATCATTATCTGTCTAATTATGTGTTTAGTATCTTTTGCAACACAAAACATATGTCTATCAGGGCAGGACCGTGAGGGCAGATGCTCTCTGCCTTGTTCACACCACACCCCTCGCACTGAACACAGCGAGGGGCACGTAGCAGGCGCTCAGGCAGCCCGTGCCAAGTGAATGGCTGGGAAGAACCATTTGTCCCCAGAAATAGTCCAGGAAGCAGAGTGGATGCTAGAGTGGTCAGTCTGGGCAGAGGAACCTGGTGGCCTTTCCTAGCCAGAGCGATGGGTGGTTTTCATTTTGGGCTCTGTCAGTCCAGGCCCCGGCCACCAGCCCTTCATTCTCTCACCTGGTTCGTCACAGATAACCTCTTAGTTGACTGGGACTTTCTAACAGACATCATGTGCCCCTGTTTTTCCAATGATGCAGACAACATAATGTACAGTAGCCTTCTTGAATGGAAAGGCCATCTCTGGGCTCCCTTGCTTTTGATTGTTTTTTATTGATTATTTTGTCAATGGTGGGGCAAGAAATTAATTTGGAAGAAATGCCTAGCTAAGTGTCATGAAAATCATTTACAACTTTAAAGATTTTAAATAGTTTTACTTTCCTCTTTTGTCTATGCAGAATGATACCTATGCTGCTGTTAGTGAGGTGAGTGGTGATCGCTTACAACAAAGGTGTCATCAAACCCCATTTCTCTCTTGTCCTGTTAAAATAAAAATGAAGAAAACTGAGTCATTCTCAGTGCACCTGAAACATTCTTCCTGGGAGTGCTCTAACTGGTGTAAGAATGACTGCCTAATTCCATGTCTGACACCTTGCTGTGTTTTCTATCTCTGTGTGCATGTATACAATGCATATGTAAATGTGTACAGATGTACGTACACAGACACATTACACACATACACATATATTACTCTAATCTGGTTTGAAAGGTCTGACTTCCTGAAATCTGGGTGGGAGAGGCGTCAGGAGGAGAGGAAAAGGAACATAGAGCAGTGCCCTTCTCTCTGCTGATTTCATTTCTTTCCCATACAGCCTTCGTGCTGTCATTAAACACAATGCATTAAAAGAGAGCCCTTTAGTTGCAATGTTCTTCCTTATTCAATAAACTCCTTTGACAACATTTTGAAACAGAACTTTAAAAAATTTCAACTAATTAATTTTCCTCCTGCTATGGTAATAAAGGATCTCCCGGGGACTCTGGCGGCCCAGGTCTCTCCTCGTTCCCCCGCCGGCCCTCCCCTGCAGAGCCCTCCCCTGCACTTGGCGTTCTCCTTCCTGGGAATTTTGATCTTTTCTACTCAGTCTTCCTGAACTAAACTTCCCTGTCCTGGATCCCACATCCTTCAGAATTTGTTTTAGATTATTTGACAATAAGCATTTATGATGAAACTACATTCTTTCTCAGTTTGAAATCTATGCCGTCTTCTATTTAATATATCCTTGAAACCAGAGAACAGAACTATCCTATCTTGCTGGAGGAAGAATTCCAGATTGTCACTCATTAGTAAAATAGAAAAATTCCCTTTGAATAGAAAATGAAAATTTTAAAAAGCTAAATTGGAATATTTTCTCAATAGTCTTTGGTGACTTTTCCTTGCAGGTAGAAGGTGATGGGGTTGGCTAAGAAGAGATAAAACAGACTGGAAAATTTGCCCTGTATGTAAATAGACAATTAAAGCGCTTTCCGATTGAGATTAGAAAGAAAAAAAATAAAACTGCCTGAGAACCCTTTTATGTGATTAAAACAAAAGTAGTTCAGACTCTGTGAATTCTTAAATTCAACTTCCTTTAGATTGTCTCCAGGCAACTTGAGTTTGAGAAACACTGAGTAACTTCATTTGAAATCTAATTCTAATGTTTGGAGATTGGAGAGACAGAGGGAGGGAGAGAGAGAGAGAGAAAAGGAAAACCAAATCAATAACTTTGCCTTCACTTGTGATAACATTTAAACTCCTTAGAGCACAAACTTCTAGTTGTAAGATTAACAGGTTCCAGGGATCTGATGTACAGTATGGTGGTTATAGCTAGTAACACTGTATTATATACTTGAATGTTGCTAAAAGAGTCAATCTTAAATGTTCTCATCATAAAAAAGAAATGGTAATTACATGATGGGATGAAGGTGTTAGCTAATGCTATGGTGGTAATCATCTATCTTAATAAAGCTGGAAAAAAATACAAGCTTCACCAATGTAAACAAAACAAAAAGATTTAACCCCCTAGATAGATCAGAATTGTATTATCTACTTTCCCCTGAAAAAGTGCAGGAAAAATAGGCCCACAGTTCCCCCAATAGTCAGGACTAGCTGTATTTCCAAACAAACATCTCCTTTCTTCTTCCTCAGTTTTCTTTCTTGAAAAAAAAAAATCCTATGTTAATGATAATTTTGCTGCCATTTGGCATATTTACTCTCTGCAGTTAATTAATATGTTGAATGTATTTCACTGAAACCTGAGAAGAAGATGTGAAAAGTATACTAAACCCTTACGTGACATAATCCTGAGTCCAAACTGAGGTATTTAAATTAATCCTTAAACAAGCAAACCTGGGCTCATCAGGCTCCACTTCCTCTGAGTGCACAGATCAAACATGGGGCAGCTAAGTATTTGCAAATTACAGCCCTTCTCTACTTAGATGTTAGGGCAAATGCACTGTGTCAGGGTCTCCACTATTATCATGAGAAACAACAGCATGTTGTCCTGGGTATTGTAACTATAAACTGAATGAGAGCAGAAGATTGATCATGATTATGTTGTAGTTTTACGACGTGTGCCTTTTCCCTAAGTATTCCCCCCCCATAACTATTGTTAACGCCTCTGTTAAAAGTTGCAGGAAATTTGTGTCTCAGTCATCAAAATGTTTACTCAGTTAACCATCATTAGGTTTTTGCAGACCTTAAAATTTAACACTGGTACTGAGACCTCCATTGAAATGTTCACTAAAGCTTATAGTTCATTTTCAAGGAAGGCATGAATATAAGAAATAAATAGGCATAATTTTAGGCTAGAGTTTTCGGTTATTAACTCACTAAACTTTTGACTAAGGTGGAAAACATAATTGCATAGTTGAGCTCAGTATTTTGTCAAACCAGGGGGTGTCACACATTAGAAGGTCATGAAATCAATTTTGTGAATAGAGAGTCACAATAAACAAAATGAAATAGAACATGTAAGCTTGCATCACAGGTACGAAATTTCCTTTGTGGTTGAAAACATTCTAAAATTGGATTGTAGTGATGCTTGTACAATTGTACAATTTGACTACACTAAATACCACTGAACTATGTGCTTTAAATGGGTGGATTTCATGGTTTGAAAAATATATTTCAATAAAACTGTTTAAAAAGGGAAAAAGGGTACTGTTTCAAGAATGTGTTTTTCCTCCAACATGTATGTGTGTACTAAGTTGTTTGGAAGTATCTTGGAATTTGGGACACGGTCAAAAAAGTTTGAAAGGGTATTGTTCTAATCCCGCTAGCAAATGGGAACTTCTAAGTATTACAGTTGAAATACTTGATATACAGGTAAACTTATGTATCAGACTTTCATATTTCAAAATTCAGTTGAAGCTTATCAGCAAAAGCAGTACAAAGGCTGCACTGACTGGCATGCTACTGTCTTCCGCAGCGAGAATCCTGCGAGGTCGGCTGCAGCAGTGGGGAAGGTGCATACGAAGAGGAAGTGTTAGGTAAGCAGATGCATGCAACTGTTATTGAAAATAGTCCACACCACTTGAGGCACTTGTGCTACTGTAGGGCAGTGAGCCACCTCTTAAAATTTCTGTTCGTCTATGTCTCAGTATGATCTATCTATACGATATTGAATATATATATATATATTTCAGTAACTTAGAATGTGAAAGCCATTTTGATAGAGATTCAGCAAGACTCTTCTTTCAGAGCAAAATATGGGAACCAGCACATGACATGTTCTGTGGATGCAATCACTTCTGTCTTAACTACAGGGACAAATGTGAATCCTGAGCACCTTGATGTCAGGAAATGCCACTGTTTTAATGAACTGAAAATGTAGAAGCATTTTATTTAATGCACAGTTCATTACTCAGCTAACAGGTATGCAGTAGAATGCCTACTCCAAGTATGGTGCCCTACAAGACTCTGGGAAATCTGCAGAATGTGTAGAAGTTACACTTCTCAGTGTTAGATTTCGAGTCAATGAAGAGCTTGGGTGTTTATGTCTCTATCTCCCTCTGCCTTATTTCAGAGCAGACTGAGTGTGTCTCAGAGACTTTGCCAGAGCGTGTTAATTCTCTAGTGGTTTCTGAAGGACCAACACGTTGATAAGTTGCAGCTTGTTTCCTCTCACCGAGAGACAGATTATTCTTTCCAGAACAAGAGATGATTGGCTCTACCATAAGTTGTATCCCTTGTTTCAGTGGCTTGCTCCTTGCTCTCAGTGGCTGGTGGAAATTAGAAGGAGGAGCATGCCCTGTTATCCTGATTTGCTTCTGCCCTTTAGTGACCCACAAAAGACCCTCCTTGACATTTCTGTAGCGAGGTAGTGATGTTACATTTTTTTCTCTCTGTGTAGCAGAAGTTAGCTGTGTTTTCCATACTGTGAACTGAGGTTCCCCAAGGTATCACATCTGCCTCACAGGGAGGTGTGGAGCATTTTAAATATGGAGGGAAACACAAGGGTAGTAGACATCTGTTGGACATCGCTGGAACTACTAGCTAGAGATAGTTGACAGTATAAACAGTGGATTGCATTACGTTTCTTTCTATAATAGCATATCTTTGTAATGCTATTTTCTTGGTGTTGCTGTGATAAAAAGCAAGTATAAGAAACTCAGTGTGGAACAGGAAATGAGGATGGTGGTGCCCAATCTGATCACAATATTTGAGAAGTTCTGCAGTGCCCAAAAGGCACCCGGATCCCATTCATAGGCAATTATTTTTATTTAAGGATGAAATAAATATGTTACCTTGTCTTTCAATTTATTTGTTTTCCCAAACATCTAAGTTAATAGGACATGCATACTTAAGTTATAATGTTTAATACATGGAACTGTTAGGTGATTCTTTTGGTCGAGGAAGTCATGAAAAAATTATGGAGAAACTAAAGATGCCATAACTGAGAAAGTTTGGGAAACTCTGATTTACATCATTTTCTTGTATTCTGAAATTATACTGCCAACTTAATTATACAATTCTGTTAGAATACAAGTGTAATCAGTACTTTATTTCAAATTTCTCATTGGCTATGGATCATTGTCTACGTACTACTAACAAATGAGTTGTACCAACTCCAAATATATGGCATTCGTGCTTACAGATTGTATCTTTGATTTGTTGTAATGAATCCTTTTGCCTGTATGCTTAAGACCCTGTTTGTCTCTAACATCTGGTGCTGGTCTGTTTGTCTGTGGATCTGCTATATTATTCTATTTCATATATACTCCATGCCCCTTTTCCACATGGTGAGAATGATAATTATTAGGAATATATTAAAATAAAAAGTTACTATTTATTAGGCATTGATGAGTCAGACACAGTTCTAAGTAATATATAGCTTTCAGCTCTTTACGTCCTCAGAAGTATAAACATTATAATCATCATTTGACAGATGAGAAAAATGAGGCACAAGCTGTAAAAGCTTCTTTGGGGCTGCATAGCCAGAGAGGGATGTAACTTGAATTTTAACCCAGTTCTCTCATTCCAGAGCCTGTTCTTATCCACTCTGCTATGTACTGAAAGTAGTATATAGCTCAGGTTAGCTTCTTTTTCTCATTTGGTTCACTCCTGCCTTGATATTTCAGAATAAACCTGTCTTACCTCTGTTTTTCAATATGCATCACCATGGCTTTGAAACATGTCTTTATTTAACTATAAAATTTGCATTTACTTGTACTTATCTAATTCTAGTCCCTATTGCCCAGTTCTTAATTTACATCTTTTCTGATGCCTACTGGTCCTTCTTCCTTGCTCTGCTGACAACTCTATCTTTGAACTCTTTAAGGATCCCACAGCTATTCCAAGCCCTGATATTAAGCATCTCACACCATAAAATGGGGAAAGTAGAACTGTGCTTTACCTGTACAGTTATAATACTCAAAAGTGAACCCTAAGTGGAAGAATCAGCAGAGAAGTGCTCTGCTAAGCCTCTCTGTGGGCTAAACTCTCAGATTATAATGGCTTTATTTTTTCTGGGTCACAGAGTATTTTTGTAGTGTGGACTTTAATTACTTCAGAGTCAGTTAGTTCAGATTCAGTATCAGTAGTGATTAGAATTATGTCAACTTTTCTTTTAACTGGAAAGAGATCATGGGAATATGTATTTAATCATTTAAGCTCCTCAAAAAATTTACCATGCTTTCTGAACCAGGGTAGATTCTTTTCTATAAAAGAAAGTGTATCCTCTAAGTTTAGACAGAGATGCCTCCTTTTGCCACTTCCATGTAGTACTTGAAGTCCCAGCCAGAGCAACTAGACAAGAAAAAGGCATCTAAATTTGATGGATTCAACAAAAGGCATCCAAATTTGAAAGGAGGAAGTAAAAATTTTCTTTGCAGATGATATCTTATACACAGAAAACCCTAAAGATACCACAAAATACTCTGTTAGAACTAATAAACAAATTCAGGAAAATAGCACTTGAAAATCAGGTGCATTTCTATACACTAATAATGAGCCATCTGAAAAGGAAACTAGGAAACAATTTCATTTAACAATGGCTTCAAGAAGAGTAAAATACTTAGAATTAACTTAACCAAAGAGGTAAAGGACTTGTAAAATGAAAACTACAAAACATTTCTGAAAAAAAGAAGACAAATAAATGGAAAGACACCCCATATTCATGAATTGAAAGACTTGGTATATTGTCATGATGTCAATACTACCAAAGCAATCTAAAGATTTAATGCAATCCCTATCAAAATTCTGAAGATATTTTTACAAAATGAAAGAACCATCCTACTATTCACTTGGACTCTCAAGGGACCCCAAATCCTGAAAAGGAGAATAAAGTTGGAGGACTCGTACTTTCTGATTTCAGACTTTCTACAAAGCTACAGTAATCAAAACAGTGTGGTACTGGCACAAAAACAGACACATAGATCAATGGAACAGGACAGAAAGTCCAGAAATAAATCACACACTTGTGGCCAATTAATCTACAACAAAGGAGGCAAGAATATACAATAGAAAAGACAGTCTCTTCAATAAGTGTTTCTAGGAAAATTGGGCAGCTATATGTAAAAGAATGAAATTAGAATATTCTCTAACACCACATACAAAAATAAACTCAAAATGGATAAAGACCTAATGTAAGTCCAGATCCTATAAAATATAGGCAGAACACTCTTTGACATAAATTGCAGCAATATCTTTTTGGATCTGTTTCCTGGAGTAATGGAAATAAAAACAAATAAATGGGACTTAATTAAATGTAAAAGCTTTTGCACAGCAAAGGAAACCATAAGAAAACAAAAAGAAAACCTACAGAATGGGAGACAGTATTTGCAAATGATGCAACTGACAAAGGATGATTTCCAAAGTATACAAACGGCTAAATATCAAAACAAAAAATCCAATTAAAAAATGGGCAGATCTAAATAGAAATTTCTCCAAAGAAGACATACAGATGGCCAACAGTCACACGAAAAGATGCTCAATATTGTTAATTAATAGAGAAATGCAAATCAAAACTACAGTGAGGTATCACCTCACACTGGTCAGCATGGCCATCATCAAAAACTCTACGAAGAAATGTTGGAGAGGGTATGGAGAAAAAGGAACCCTTCTACATTGTTGGTAGGAATGTAAATTGGTGCAGCCACTATGGAGAACAGTATGGAGGTTTCTTAAAAAACTAGAAATAGAGTTATCATATGCTCCAGCAATCATACTCCTGGGCACATATCTGAAGAAAACTCTAATTCAAAAAGATACATTCACCCCAGTGTTCATAGCAGCAGTATTTACAACAGCCAAGACACAGAAGTAACCTAAATGTCCATTAACAGATGACTGGATAAAGAAATTATGGTTTTATATATATATATATATGTGTGTGTGTGTGTGTGTGTGTGTGTGTGTGTGTGTGTGTGTGTGTGTATATATAAAACATATATATAAAATATATATACATTATATATATATTACTCAGCCATAAAAAAGAATGAAATAATGCCATTTGCAGCAACATGGATGGACCTAGAGATTATCATATTGAATGAAGTAAGTCAGAGAATGACAAATATCATGGTATCACTTATATGTGGAATCTAAAAGATGATACAAATGAACTTATCTACAAACCAGAAATAGACTCACAGACATAGAAAAAAATTTATGGTTACCAAAGGGGAAAGAGGTGGGGAGGGATAAATTAGGAGTTTGGGATTAACAGATATGCATTACTATATATAAAACAGATAACCAACAAAGGCTTTCTGAATAGCACAGGGAACTACATTCAATAACTTGTAATAACCTATAATGAAAAAAACTTGAAAAAGAAAAGATTTACGTATGTGTGTGTAACTGAATCACTTTGCTATACACCTGCATCTAACAAAACATTGTAAATCAACTATTCTTCAATAAAAAATTAAAATAAAAATATGCTCAACATTATTAGTCATTAGAGGAATGTAAATCAAGCCTACAATGAAATGACTTCAAACCCATTCAGACAGCTACTTAAAATAAAAAAAAGCAAAAAACCTCAGAAAATGAAAAGTGTTACCAAATGCAAGTTCCTGTGTGCAATGAGGCCAAAAAATACAAAATGTCAGAATTTGGAGCAGAGAAAGTTTTGTTGCTGGGCTAAGCAAGGTGAACTTGTGGCTCATGCCCCCAAAACCCTGGACCTCCCCAAAGGGTTTCAGCTGAGCACTTTTAAAGGCCAGCTGCAGGAGGGGCATTGCAGGCTGTGCACAATTCTCTGACTGGTTGATGGTGATCAGTCCTTAGACACCAGAAGGCCTGGGGGCTACGTGCTCATGATCATCAAACAGTGAATTTCTTCCATTTGGTGGTGGCTTTTTAGCATCTGAGGAGACATGCATGATATTCTATTATCTAGGTACTTCAGATTATATATATATATATATATATATATATGTATAAAACAAGAGCTACTGGTCACTATATGTCTCCTTTTCTCTGCTAATATCTGATCTAAAGCAATTTTATTGTCTGAAAATTTAATAGTTACAAAAGAGGAGACCTTGAGGTCCTAAGGTTGCAGCTGCCATCTGCCAGCAGACGCTGCTTTGGGAATGGCTGGTGGCATCCCAAGTATGACACAGCTCAGAAAATTAGAGTTCTCAATAATACAGGAACATGTCTGAAATCACATCCACAATGGTCCCTAGTTTTACCGTGGATGTCTGAACCACGGCTAGTCTATTCTGACTTTCAAATGCATTCCTCTCCTCAAGGCCAAAGCAGATGTACAATGCATGTCCAAAAGGCCTTATATAAAGTAGGCCCCCATGGTCAGTAAAGTTTAACTCAAACCATGTATAAGACAGAATGACTTCCCCATACCTCAGTATGTGCAGATTTTTCCATCATTTCCCCTTCTGATTACCAATCTTTCGATAGAAAGCATTGATGATCAAAATATCTGTCCCTTGATGCTAGGGTGGTGGCTCTTGCCCCAGGTTCAGATCATGTCCCTTGGTGCTAGGTCTCCTTTATATTTGCCTAGTTATTCCTGTTGGGGGAATAGTAATCAGATATTATGAACAGGCTCAGAGGTATGTTAATGGGAAAATAATTTACAGGCCATACATTTTATCACTTATACCTGGTTGTTACACAAACATTGTATATGTGGTTCTAGCAATAGACTTAAGCAAGCATTTTTTACATCATGAGCAGTTATACTCTGTGGCAATTCCATTAGAGAATTCCTAAACATTGGGGGCAGTATTGATAGGGAGACAAACATTTGGTAAAAAATTCAATTAGAAAACATAGATTAAAAGTCAGAAATATTTCAGACAAAACCAAAAAATTATTACTGTATTCATCAGTTCACTCAGTCCTATGTAATTAATCCTTTTTACTAACAGTTTTATGAAATTAGAGTTTTCATTAGACTTTTAAAATCTCTTACCCAGCTTAGCAGTATGATTTAAAAGAAACCTGTACTTGTCAAAAAGTCCTTTTTATGAATCTCCTTGAAGATGAAACAGTTTTGCAAAGCATCAGCTTAACTGTCTATGAATGACAAAAGGGCAACATAAAAGATCTGATTACGTTGTTTTTGACAAAGAAGCTTAATCAAGTTGCTGTGACTTACATTTTAAGTTAACAATTAGAATTATGACTGATAGCATTATACCAGGACATGTTTAAAGTTCAGAAACTTTATATAATTTCTAGAATGTCCATATTAACAACGTTTATCCATACTGTATACTCCAAGGACACTTATCACTCATTTGACAATGTTTCATGTGCAGTTCAACACACCAATTGTTACGGAAACAACAGGGCAGCCAAGAAACAAGAACCACTTGGAGGGCTGGAGTACTCAGATGTATTCCACCGGCAGGCTCAGAGCGGCTTCTGCTCTGAAGCTCTGAGCACCTCCAAGACGTGCGCATGAGGTTTTATAGGGTAAAGTACAAGCTTGGGGTATTCGGCCAATAGGCATGGAACAGCTTTAGCAGCATCATTATCACAAAAGTGGAGGCAGGGAGGCAGGAAACCAACATTCCAAAGCCAGATATATATCTTTGAAAATCCAGCTGGCTACCAAAAAAAACATGAACAGCAAACCAACACTAATTAACTTAGATTTACGAGTTAGTCCAGCAGAACTCAGACCAGTATTCCGATACTTAGATTTGTGAATTATCTTGTTAGCCCAGCCCAGCTTTTCTTTCACATTCTTAGACTTGTGAGTCATCTTGTTAGCCCAGCCCAGCTTTTCCTTCACACAACCAATCCTAGTCAGTTCAATACCCCTCTCTGAGATGTCTCGGGGGCCCTCTGAAGCATCCCAAAGCCAGCTGAAGTCAAAAGAACTTTAATTCAAACTCAATAGGAAATTTGTTAAAAATATAAAATAATTTCACACAATCTGTTATCAGAAGCATTCTAAGTAAACTTGCTTTCTTAACAGAAAGGAACCAAATCTAGTCCTGCATCAGCCTACTTTTAATAACAAAATCCATTCACCTAATTAAGTTTAATCTAATCTCAGCCTGACCATGCACAGAACTCTTTTCTGGGGCTCCCTTTCTACAAACTTCCTACAACCTTCCATATCTATCCTAGTGTGTCCTTTATTTTTTCCCACCTAGAAACAGCCAGCTCTAAGATCAAACCATTTTCTTTTCCTTTAACAAAATGCAATTCCATTCCTCATACCTTTTTTTAAAAACTCAAAACCTGTATCCTACTTTCCTCCCGTCTACCAAAATATGTCATTATTTTAAGAAGTAGTAATTATTTTATTTATTATTATTTTATATTTATTATTTTAGTAGTAGTAATTATTTAAATTACATATATAAATTGGAATCCTCAACTCTTAAAAAAAATCTTACTTTATAGCGAATGTTTCAGGATCTTATTTTGTTTGGAAATGACCTAGCTATTCAACTACTCAATAAACTTCCATCGTTTAATTTAGCACGATTCTTTAATTTTAAAATACCAAATATCTAGAGAGATCATTTTTAAGTAGACATTCCTAAAACATAATTATTTCTAAAGAGTTCATCTAAAAGCTCTTATCTCATTTGCATTTAATTCACTTATAAGAATTTCATCATATTGCTAATTTTTTTCTTTCTGCTGACAAACTCTGCAACAGAAACAACATGAACCTACTGACATTCAGAAAACCTAGGTACAGTAAAAGATATGTCTGTATTGATTATTCCAACAAGCTTAAGCTAGCTTTAATATCAGATATCAATTTAACATTGAATGTTTCCCAGATCACATGAACCTGAAATTTGTTCTGTCTGGCTTCTCCTATACTTAGAAGTATTTAATTTGTAAGCACTTACGTTTAAGTCAATTAAACAGAGCTCATTTGCAAGTTAATTTTTAATATAAAGACAGAAACAGAGAGCTCACAGTTTTTCTGACTGAGTTAAAAAAAAATCTTTTTTTTCCCCTTGAGAGCTCAGGTAGATCATTTACATCTCAAAGGACAGGAAAAGAAATGCAAATTCCTCCTCTAACTGCTTTTACAAAACCCAACCATCCTGGCTATTTTCGGGGAATTTTTTTCCAGTTCCCAAATATCCACTTCAGTTTAAAGAAATAACAGTAATAGACAATTTTATATATGTATTTTATCATTTATATATATAAATATATAAAATCATTTGATCACATTCACATGCCTCACTTTCAGCAAGACCAGGAAGACATAACAGGATTTGGACTCAGGCACTGAGACAGGCAGGCAGACAGGCAGGCAGAAAGACAGACAGACAGACAGACAGACACACACACACACACACACACACACACACACACACACACACACACACACGCCTCGCCAAAATAAAAGCCAAAGTAATTGCAAAAGGCCCGCTTTGATATAATAGCAGAGCCATTAGGGGCCATTATTCTCCAGATTTCAGGGAGTACTGAGCCCACACAGTGTTATGTTAAAAAATATATTTTTTAATTTATCTCTTAGTTTTACAAAATATACTCTAGGGAAAATATAAAATGGAACAGAGCTCTGATCATCCATACTTAATTATTCATGGCCGATGTTTATCAAATATCAAGCAAACAATTCAAAACTGTCTCTCAGGGTCACAATTCCCTAGCCCCAAAAGGCAGGTTCCCAATCAATGCACCATCAATCCAAAAGGGGAGAACTCCAACCAAAGCCCCATCAGAGATGAAACTGAATGAATGTCTAAGACTAGTTCTAAAAGGGAAAATCCCAACTGTTGTAGGCAAAGCCAGCGCAATAGGGAAGGATACCCTGGTGTCATCACACTTGACCCCTGTTACCAAAGATATCTCAACAGGCCAGTGCAAGTACTGACACACACACACACAAGAAACAACACACTTGGTGGTCCCACAAACAAAAGATCTGATAAGATGTAGCCCCAGAATTGCACTTCCACTCCCAAATGTAGGCTTCCAGAGTGGCCAGGCTCCTGAAAAAGAATGGACTCAGAGTGGCTCCCAGTGAGCCCAGAATGGTTCACTTCCTGGAAAGGAATGCGCCCAGATGCAGTGAGTAGGGTTTTCCTGTCCTGCACAAGCCTGAGTGGCTCACCTTAAAAGAAGACACACAAAACACAAACAACTAATAAGCTGTGGTTGCACAGACAGACAATCAGAAGAGGTGTAATCTAAAAATTCCACTTTCACCCCAGACAGAAGCCTCCAAACAGACTGACCCAGTTCTTGAAAGAGAATGGACCCAGAGTGGCTTGCAATGAGCCCGGAGCCCACTTCCCAATGGAAATGAGCCCAGATTGAGTGGAGAGAATGCCCAGCCTGCATGAGCTGAAGCTACTCACCCCCAGGCGACACCAAGTGTGGACAGCAGCTCTAGACGTTTCTCGGCTCCAAACAGCCTCGTACTGGCGTGGCCAGTGCCAGTCAGGGAGAGTTCCACCCTTCAGTTCCCCAGAGTGAAGTGGGCTCCAGCAGCTGCTGGGACCCAGGGAAGGGGCTGCACTGGCCTGGGTCTACCTGCCACGGACACAGACTCCTCCTGGGCTGACTTTGCCGAGATTGTTACCAAATGCAAGTTTGTGTATTCAAGGCACAGTGAAGCTAAACAATACCAAAATGACGGAGTTTGGATCAGAATAATGAGAACGGGTGGTTCATGCCCCAAACTCCGAACTCGTCAAAGGGTTTCAGGTGAGCCTTTTTAAAGGCTAGCTGAGGGACAGGCCTCCCAAGGTGTGTGATTAGCTGTGCACAATTCTCTGATTAGTTAATGGTGATCAGTCCTTAGACATCAGAAGGCCTGGAGGCTATGTGCTCATGATCATCAAGCAGTTAATTTCTTCCACTTGGTGGTGGTGTATAGCATCTGAAAAACGCAGGAAATACATGTGAGATACAATTATCTGGTTACTCCAGAGAGGAGCTGCAGGAGAATATGGGGGAGGGGTCTGTCCTGGGAAGGACTATAGGGTCCTGCTCAGTTACAAAACTGTTGACAAGGATGTGGAGAAATTGGAACCCTGTGCACTGCTGGTGGGAATGTAAAATGGTATAGCTCCTGTGGAAAATGTCATGGTGATTCCTCAAAAAAAATTAAAGATAGAATTACTATATGATCCAGCAATTCCACTTTTGGGTATATACTCAAAAGAACTGAAGGCAGAGTCTCAAAGAGATATTTATACACCCATATTATACTCCCATATTGAATTCACAATCGCTAAAACCTGGAAACAAGCCAAATGTCCACTGACAGATGAATGGATAAGCAAAAGGCAATATACACATACAATGGAATATTATTCTGACTTAGAAGGGAAGGAAATTCTGACATATTCTACAGCATGAATAAATTTCGAGGACATTATGCTAAATGAAATAAGCCAGTCACAAAAAGACAAATACCATTTGATTCCACTTGTATGAGGTATTTTAAAGTAGTTAAAATTATAGAGACAGAATGTAGCATGGTGGTTGCCCAGGGAAGGGGAAAGAGAGCGGGAGTTATTGTTCAATGGTTAGTTTCAGTTTTGCAAGAAGAAAAGAGTTCTGGAGATGGATGGTGGTGATGGTTGCAACAATATAAATGTACTTAATACCACTGAACTGTAGACTTAAAAATAGTTAAGATAGTAAATTTTATGCCATGTATATTTTACCACAATACAAAATTCCAGAAAAACAAGCAAGCTAAAGCATTAAATTAGCACGATTTTGGAAAATAGAAAAAATAAAGATACTTTCATCCCAGTAGTACATACCATTCAGAATTCCAGTCCCTTATACAGTGCCTGAGAAGTAGCACCAATGACTATGCGTACCAACTATAATGTCGCTACTGCTCAGAAGCCATGAGATATTTCACAATAAAAAACAGCTGAACATAGAATCCTTTAAAGTACAATTACTTGCACATATAAAAACAGTGTGTTGACAAGATGGGCAATAGCTGTAGATCTATAGTGTAAAATTTTTAAAATGTCTTGGGATACATGCCCTGGGGCAATGGAGGGTTCTGTTGTCCCAGACATGCCCTTGGTACCCATCCCAGTAGCCTATAAAGAAGTGGAACCATAAGAGAAAACCGGACAGTCTCAGAATGCTCCCTGTTACCTGCCCGCAAAAATACTCTATCTTCAAAGATAACAGTGTATTCTGTGGGGGGAAAAGGTTGCCAGGCCAACTGGCTGATTTAAAAAAAAAATAAACTAATTAAAATTACGTGCATCAGATATGGTTCCGGTGAATTATTGAGGCAAAATGTATCAAGAGGGTGCTGATGGCACTAGATGAGGCAGGCACACTCTCTCCTGCCTTGACAGACAGGGGGCATGGGGAATGAAATCTTGCTTTCTCCTCAGAAAATGCAGACTTCCCCACTGCACCCTTTGCTTCTTCCATTGGAAGCCACAGTGTGACACTGCGATGGAAATCTGCCAACATCTCTGGAGTGAAATACATCATTCAGTGGAAGTATGCACAACTCCGTGGAAGCTGGACTTACACTGAGGTATGAAACACTGCCAGTGGACCTAAACAGAGACTTTTTCTTCAAGTTACTACAAGTGCCAAATTACTACATATAATATATGTATAGAGACCTTCGAGAGAAGATTCAGACAGAAAATGAGTGGTTGGATTACATGAACTTTGTCTCCACTACTCTTTATGCTAAACCTTTTAATCTTGAGGAAAACATATCATTGGACATGTATATTATTTCTTCAGCACAGTATCACATAAGCAACTACTCATACCACTTGTCATTATCTGCCCATCCCATTTAAAATGGTTCCACCTGGGATGAGGGGCAGGGAGGTCAGCCAGGATGGTCCCTTTTAAGAAAAGCATGAGCAAGTTCAGAGAAAAAGAGTCCCAAGACACCACGTATATTAACATGGAAAAATTAAAGCTTTGAAGTAAATGCCAAATGACTGAATGCATAATTTTGCAGTTTGGAAGAAGGAAAGAATTTCTGTGTGAATTATGTAGAATGATGTTGAGATGGCCCACCTCCAAGCTCCAGGCCTCCATTTCATCCGATCTGGCAGGCCCTGGGTCACCCCGTATCCCAAGGCCATCCATCATCTACAAACGAATCTGTGCTCTTAAGTATACGGTGGTGAATCTATAAATGCTGATTTCTGATCTCTCATTGACCTAGGCTGTGTCCAAGCTCTCCTACGTGGTGGAGACCCTGCATCCATTCACTGAATATATTTTTCGAGTGGTTTGGATCTTCACAGCCCAGCTGCAACTGTATTCCCCACCAAGCCCCAGTTACAGGACCCATTCTTATGGAGGTATGGCATGCTTAAGAAATAAGGGATTATCCCAAAGCTTCAGTTTAGTTTGTTTTTATGTTAAACAATGAAATACATTTAGTCCTTCTTTAATGGATCCATCCAACAACAGAATACCTAACTAGGTGCTAAGTGGTGTTCTAGGTGCTCACCCTATCTCTGGGATCAAAGCAAAACCCTCTGCTCTTGGGGAGCCCACATACTGGGGGAGGAGAAATAGTCTAAGCTGGAAACCTAATAACTGAGGAAAGTATATTCTAAGTGGGAAGACGCAGGGAGCTATGGTAAAACGAATGTTTTGAGCAGGGTCTGCCCTTTAAAAACGGAGAGTCTTTCAAATAAGGTGGTCAGAATAAGCCTCAGTAAGCAGTTAGGAGTTATGGAAGGTTTTAAAGATGAGCAATTGCTTTGAGTGCTCCTTCAAAAGATCATTTTGGCGATTACACATAGAAAGGATTGAAGGAATGAGAGAGACTGGAAAGTAACAGAGAGAGAGACCAGCTAGGAGGTTGTTATAATACCTAAACATTTGATTATAGATAATTTTTAAAAATATCACATACATTGGAGTGTTTTCTGATTTCTTCTTTCAAAGATGTGACTTCTTTACCAGGAAAAAAATTTAAGCCTAGAGCCTTTGAGGGAGGTGAATACCTGGGGCAGAGACTCAGGAAAGGTTGCCTGGTGCCCTCCCCCTCAGACTTAGCTGAGGGGACTTGGGAGGGTTTATTCTAGATGTTAGATGTCCCTACCCCTCAGTTCCAGACATTCAGCTGTGCGCAGAGACCCTCACGCTGAACTAAGCCTTAGACCTATGCATAGCTGGACAACTGATGGTGCTGGTGGGGGCATTTTCTGTCCTCCCTGATTCATGTCCTCTTCTTGCTTATCAGATGCTAGGATGTGTGTGGCCACCCCTGCTGATTATTCTCTGGCCATCCTTAGAACCTCAGGTCAGACATGGGCCATGTTTGAAATGCTCCAGATCAGAGTAGAATCCGTGGATTCTTTGTTCAGAGCAATGCTGCATGTACTCCAACAGCGGTGGAACATTTTCCAGTGCTGGAGGGTCCAGGGCGCATGACTAGTCAAGTCAAAATAATGAAGAAGTCAAATTTTGCTTTCCATTTCTGGGCCTTTCTGTGGATATGCAAGCCCACATACCCTCCAGGCAGGCCAGACCCTGTACTGAAGGTTCTTCCCATGGATAGCACCTCACGCTTCAAGTTTCTCTTACTTTTATAGCCACATTAAAACTTACGAAGTTATCTGTTTTGTGCTCCATTACTTCATGGCTCTGTTCTCTTTTAGCTATGGGAAATATATAATTTTAGATGGTATTATTGCCTTTTAATTGGAGCCCTTAACTGGAGCCCTTATGAAGATAACTTCTTAATCAGGTGGAATGGTTATAGGCAAGGAATACCTTGCTTAACCTGACCAGCCTTTCACGGAAGATTTTTGTGGGAGGAGATTTGGACAATAATCACAGCTTGTCATGTAGGTGGCACCTAATGTCTTTGAAGTGGAGCAGATGATATCTGGACATTGACCTAAAGAGTTAGGTTTTCTGACATCCTGATTCTAATTCAGTGGGAGATGTTTCTTTCTTCCCTGTTCACCAGGGTGACTGAGTACATGGAGCAGGGGACTGATGCCATGATGTCTGTGTTTGCCAAAGATCGGTCTGAGGGTAGGGGCAGAACCGTATCACAGAAAGGCTGAGATATCAATGCAGAGACCTTTTTAAAACTCATCCAGGGTGAGGGCTGAACTGTCTCATTTCTCCCGACTCTAATGAGTCAGGGGTGAGGCAGAGCATTTGCCAAAATTGTTCAGAGGGAGAGAAGTCTGCTGAAGAGCAAAGTGACACCACAGTCCTTTCTACAAAAAGAGGAAATAAACAGGTGTGGTTTCTGGGCATGGGAGATACGGAAAGCAGTATTCTTGGGGTGGAAGAAGGACTGTTAGATCATTTGTTTTCCTTTCTGTTCTTTGCCACTTAGGTAGCTCCTGAAGTCTAAGGGTGAGTGCTTAGTTAGTTAAAGCATGCTCCTTTAATTCCCTGCAAGGCACAGTCCTCCTGGATTCCAGGGGACCTTGGGAGCTGGGGAAAGGAAGGCAGAGCCTGGGTCAGCAGTGCTGAGGCCAGCAGGGGTGAAGTGGACTGTTCTAATTCAGGCTTATCTAAATCCCTATCTTTAGCTGGAACTAGTCTGGCCACGGCACTCTAGTGAGGGAAGAGGCCCCAGGACTTCTTTCAACTCTTGTTAATCATTGACTCCAGTTCTGTTACAGATTCTGTTCTCCTTACTAGCCTGGTTCCATCCTACGTTTCAAGTCATTTAGATCTCTAGAGATTTTTGACAACTTTTTTTTATGGAACATGTATCCTATTTGCACACTTCCACATTTAATTTTACTGCATAAATTAGAAGTGAGGAAAATAATGTTTGAAAGCCTCCCTTAGGAAAGTAGCCAACTGGTGTCATTTAGGGGTTGGGAGTTGCAATTCATAGATATATTACCACCTTCTCTCTATCTCACACTTATTATTGTGAATATTAACAAAAATATTTCATGCATGCCAAGTTTTCAAAAAAGAAGACTTTTTCCCCATCCTCTCTGCATTTTCCCCTGTGCATTTTCTGCTCACAGTGTCACCATTATCTCTTCCAGTTCCTGAAACTGCTCCCCTGATTAGGAATATTGAAAGCTCAAGTCCTGACACCGTGGAAGTGAGTTGGGCTCCACCTCAATTCCCAGGTGGACCCATTTTGGGTTATAACTTAAGGCTGACCAGCAAAAATCAAAAATTAGATTCAGGGACACAGAGAACCAGTTTCCAGTTTTACTCCACTCTAGCAAGTACCACCTACAGGTAAGATTTTAGTGGCTCACGACAAATGTAACCAGTGTGGGTGTGGGCATGATAATTAAGAAATATGGCTAGAAATTAATTTAAATGTATTTTGAGAAATCCCATTGAATTTGTACTGTTGGTTTGAGGTTATTGTGGTTTTCCTCAAGTTTGTATGCTTCTATTACACCATCCTAAGTAAAAACATTCTTGAGCATTTCTATTGTATTGAGATAAATATAAATATGGGTTAATAAATATGGGCTAAAGAAGACATCATAAACACCAGAAATATCATTTCTTCATTTGATCCAACATGAAAAAGTAAGGAGGGAAAATTCTGTTAAGAGTATTTTTGTATTAACTTGTTAAGGGGGTTATTTTATTATTGCTAGCTTTTCTAGCATTCACTAAGACCTCTTTAAATTAGGGCATGAATGAGGGTCATGCAGATAGCAAAGTTCAGTTTTTGACCTCAGTGACCCTGAACTATTCTATGGGGAATGCAAACAAGGATGTAATTGATGGTCATTTTAGTGCTGAGCAGTGCAACCAAGTAACCAGATACATGCATTACCACATGGTCCTTTAAATAGAAACGTTATTGCTCCTATTTTTATCTCATGTTCACAGCATGCCATGTAAAAAACATCTCTCCAAACTGTTTTTGGAATAGGTTTTCTATTGCAGCAGTAAATGAAGTTGGTGAGGGGCCGGAAGCAGAATCTAGTATTACCACTTCATCCCCAGCAGGTACAGACCGGGGACGCACCTTTGGTTACAAGGGAACTAAGGGAGTGGCAAGGGTGGGCTCAGATCTCAGAGGTCCTGGGTCATCTGGTGTGCCTCAAGACCCTAACTTTTCTGCCCAAATGGACACTGTCTTTTGAGTACTAGGTAAGTTTTCAATTTTAAGTGAGTCCCAGTATTTGACCAATCAATGTAAGTTGTTAGATGAAAAGTTTTCACACTAGAATTTAAATTTTTTTTAAATTAGGGATTAAAAATGGCCTCAAGTAAGCCCTTGGTTTCAGTTAAAATCACTCAAGATTATGATTCTCATTTATACACTTATGGGACACATATATTCTTTCTGCCCTAACCTCCATTTTATATTATGTATCATCATTTAAAAACCTTTTTTTTTTAAATTACCATTTAAAAAAACACCAGTCTCCCTAAGATTTAAAAATATATCTGAACTTAATAAGTTACATTTTACCATTTGGATATTCAATCTATCAAATCAGTTTTGTTATAATTTTGCAAGTACCATTTTTTTTCTTTTGGCTTTGGAATTTTAACAATTGTATGGAGAGACTGAAGGCTTACTGCATGATGTGCATCTGAGAAAAATAATAAAAGAACATGTTCTAAGAAACACTGGAAATATTTGGGTGAAGCTAGTTAAAAGAGTTTGGAATAACAGACAAAGATTCTGAATTCTAGGAGCCAGTTTTCTGTTTTCTTGGGAAACTCATGTGCTGACTTGACCGCCCCTTCCCCTAATCTGCACATGCGTGCATATGCCAGTGGGTATTAAATGTCATCTATCACTAGCCTTTGGTTTTTTTGGCTGTTACTAGAGTCTAGGAAAGAAGAGGTATTTTTGTTATGCAGGAAGCATCCGAAGGGCAAATTAAATATAGAGCAGGCTTAATATTGTTGTTACTGTGATTATTGCATAACATTTATTAATTACCCTAAAAGTGCTCATCCATGCGTGCTGCGTCCGTCTCCAGTTGAACAGGACGTCAAGCAGAGTTCTGCAGTCCTCAAATTTCATTCCTCCAAGGACTTTTCTCCTGCCTCAAAGGGAGAGATTATTGAAGACAAAACAGAGACAACCAAGGTCTAGCTATATGTGTGTGTTATGCAACATCCCCCTCTAGCTTGGGCTGGACCACCTCTGCCAGTCAAATTCCCATGGCTGAGGATAATCAGCTGAGCTCCTGACTGGGACAAGGTGGTTGAGAATGGTGATACTGCATGTGATGTTATTTTGAGGGCATTTAGGGGCACATACACAGAAATTCTACTTGACTGACATTGCACTTCCCACCCTAATCATAGAATAATGTGATTTATATCACAGTCAAAATACCCCAGTGCCTTCAGAGATAATCTGACCAGCCCCTTCCATGTGCTAGTCCCCTTGCTTTGAAGGGTGGTATTGATCTTTTTTGTGTCAATGTGCATATGGTTGATCTATCTGATGATAAATTGTGGTATTGTTTCAGTTCAAGAAGAGGAACAGTGGCTCTTTTTATCCAGGAAAACTTCTCTAAGAAAGAGATCTTTAAAGCATTTAGTAGATGAAGCACATTGCCTTCAGTCAGATGCTACACGCCGTAATATTACAGGTCAGTGTAATAGAGAACAGTGTTTCTGTAGTGTGAAAGGAAAGATCCCGGGTGGAATGCAATTTTAATCCCATTATTAAAGATTAAAGAAATACATTCTCTTTCATGTAAGTCTTTTTTCTGGTTGCTATGTAATGACACACATGTATTTGCATGGCTCTTCCAGGAATATCAGTTAATGTCCACCAGCAAGTTGTTTATTTCTCTGAAGGAATGCTCATATGGGTGAAGGAAGCTGCCAACATGTCTGATGGGTCTGACCTGAGAATTTTTTACAGAGGTTCAGGATTAATTTCTTCCATCTCTGTAGACTGGCTTTATCAGAGAATGTATTTCATCATGGATAAACTGGTGAGTCTGAGAACAACTAGATATTGATAGTCTTATGATTATCTTGGTATATTTATAAGTAACATAATTCTTTATTTCATTCATTAAATACTCATTGAGGGTTGATTATGTTTTAGACTCTAGGTTAGCAATGAATTGTAGACCTAGTCTTCAAGAAAGCCTAGACTTTACCTAGTATTAGTCCTGACCTACCAGTCAGTCACCTTTACTGTGATTTTTCAGAGCCATGAGTTTATACTAATGATAATTCATTTTCCATAACATATTGGTTACATACTGAATTATCACTAGGTGAGACTGTCCACCGTGATCAAAGTCAGCTGCAAGCATCTTACATTCTATAATAACCACGGGTAACTTTTGTAGGATTCTGAAAATACAGGTTTACTGAAATCTTTGAGAAGACACCGTCTGGATGTGTTTCAAGTTTGCTTCTTTGACAGGGACAGGCTGATCATAATCAGTATGGCTGGAAGCCCATCAGCTTGGATACAGCTTAAACATTAAAAATAGTTGAGTGCCCGTCTCCACAAGCCAGGAGAATAGGTACTTGTATTTCATGGACACCAAGAGGATATGAACTCATTAGGATATAGGATATAAAACTGGTTTTTAAGGGATTTTTTTTTTATGTTTTCAAAAAGTGCTCAATGATTAGCAAAATTCTAAGCACAGAATAGATACTCAAGAAGTGCTGGCTGGCCAAAGCGAGTGTAGAACTAATCCTACTGATAGTACTTTTCTCTAGGTATGTGTCTGTGATTTAGAGAACTGCTCAAGCATTGAGGAAATTACTCCTTCCTCCATTATTGCACCTCAAAAAATTGTGGCTGATTCGTACAATGGGTGAGTGTTAGCCTGGTCAATGTGAATTCTCTTCCTTTGGCAAGAATCTTGGGGACACTTGCTAATAGCACCTTAGTACCAGATAAGAAGCCAATCTATGTACCTTCACATTTAATCAAATCCAAGCAAAGTTTTCATTCTATGGAGCCAAGAAGACATTTCTTTCAAACTTGATCCACAGCTTTCCTAGGTAAGTGGTTTTCCTTTCTCCTTCAAAGTAAAATATGGGCATATGGGAAAGACCTCTTGCCCGAGATTCAGGGACCTGGTTCCAGTTCTGAGATTTGTCTCTATTTTACAGCACAACTCAGGGTCTTATTTCCCCTCAGTGCTCCCCATAGAAGCCCTTCCTGCCTCTCTTTCCTCTTTTCATTGCACTGTTTCTTTTGCTGAGCAAATCAACACCAGTTCATTTTTCTGGTTTAGTTCTCACATCTATCAGGAGGCTGGTTTAGAGAGAATGCTGCTAGCATCCACTTTAGGAAACAGAAATTGATGGTTAATAACAAGTTAAAATTTGCCGTTACAAATAACTATTTTTCCATGCCACAAATGAAATGGACACATTTTAGCTCAGTTTTGGAGTAGGACTTTGAGAAGTAACTTCGTGTCTGTGACCTTTGCTTTATCCATCCGTGTGGGGAAGACAATAATACCCAGTAGGGTATTTTGAGCATGAAATGAGATATTCACTGTGAATGAATTATATGATCTCCAAATGCTCATTAATGTGAAGCAAAGCATATCTTTAGTAAATACCTTTACCAGTTTGCACCGTGGTGAACCCTGTCCTTATCGACTCTGGAGGTAGACGGTTCTGATTGCCCTATAGGTTAAAGCAATGGGCTGAGACAGTTACTCATGCACCCTAGCACTGAATCACCCCAGGCTTCTTTTGCCTCTGTGTCAGGTATATCTTTTATCTCCTGAGAGACGGCATTTATAGAATCAATCTCCCTGTGCCCTCTGGTCGGGACTCAGAAGCCATGCATATTGTGCAGAGTTGCACATTAAAGGACTTTGCAATAAAGCCGCAGTCCAAGCGGATCATTTACTACAACGACACCACCCAAGTCTTCATGTCAACCTTTCTGGACGGCTCCGCTTCCCACCTGATCCTACCTCACGTCCCCTTTACTGATGTGAAGAGCTTTGCTTGTGAAAACAATGACTTCCTGGTCACAGATGGCAAGGCCGTTTTCCAACAGGATTCTTTGTCTTTTAATGAGTTCATTGTGGGATGTGACCTGAGTCACATAGAAGAATTCGGCTTTGGCAACTTGGTCATCTTTGGCTCGTACACCCAGCCACACCCCGTGCCGGGCCACCCGCAGCAGCTCTCCGTGCTGTTCGGCTCCCAACAGGCCCTGGTTCAGTGGACGCCCCCAGCCCTCGCCATCGGAGCCAGTGAGTGCTCTGGCCCCAGCCAGAAGGAGGGGGGAGCTTGAAGGGCTTGACATTGCAACTCAGTTTTGAGAACCCACATGTGACCATTGAGTCATCAACCAGAATCTCTACGTAGCTCACACACACATGCACACACACAAGCACGCACAAAGTATTTACACATTTGTCCTGCATTTGTTAGTTCTGTGTTAAGAGAATCTCTGTATTTCCCAAGTACACCCCAACAGAATTGTTGGAGCATTTATTGAATGTTTCCTGGGAGCCAGGCACTGATATTCCAGTCTGAGGGACTATATCAGCCCAGGGGGATGGAGCTCTGGGGTTGAGATTTTGTACCATAGAGATCTTAATGTGAATTTGAACAACTCCTTAAGACTCTGTGGACTTGAATTTTCATCTCTGGAGAGGCTGTGGTTGGTGGATACGCAGGTGGGCTTCGGAGCCAGCCTGCATGGATTCGTAGGCTGGTCTTGCCATTTATTAGCAGAATGACCCTGGGCAAGTTACTGAACCACTCCGTGCCTGTTTCCACTACTAGGAAATGAAAATATTAATTATATCTTTCTATGAACTCTTCATACAGACTAAATTAAGATCCACAGGTAGAACACTCAGGACAATATCTAGCACAGAGGTTGGCACATTTTTCCTATAAAGGAAGAACCAGGCAGTAAATCTTTTTCAGCTTTGTGGGTCATATGGTCTCTGGAATAGCGACTCAACTCGGCTTTTAGAGAATATGTAAATAAACAACTGAAACAGCCATAGATAATATGTAAATAAGTAACTGGCTGTTTTTCAGCACAACTTTATTTACAAAACCAGGCAGTGAGCCCTCTAGGTCACTGTGGGCTGCAGCTTGCCAAGCCCTGGTCCCCTAGAGTGTTTAGCAAACACTGGCTACTCTTTACTTTAAGACTAAGTTAATTATGCCTGTTTGCTGTATATTTCAAAGATGGCTGAAAATGAATAAGCAAAAGAAAATTTTTTTTCTATTGTTTGGGCTCCTAGGAGGGAGATACTACCAATACTGGGAATTATATTAGAGGTTCGTCATTAAGCATTTGTTTAGTAGGAGCTTGTATAGGACACCCCTCTGATGGTTCCATGCAGCCAATCAGACAGCACGGACTGAGGAAGAGTAGCCTCCTATTTGTTGGGCATGAGATCTCCTTTGATGGGGCAAATTGAGTGTCATGGGTGGAACAGCCACTGTCCCTATCATATCACAAGTTAACCCTGGTAATTAGGGGGCAGCTAGCTAGGAGGCATTCCTGCTCAATTATCCTTCCACTCAAGGTGAAGCTATAGATAAATTTACTGACAAGCTTCTGTTTGCGCTTGCTGATGTCACCCGAGTCAGTAATACTGTTTAACTCTTCTGATTAGGCCCTTCCGCTTGGCAGAACTGGACTTACGAGGTGAAAGTGTCAACCCAAGACTTTCCTGAAATCACTCACATTTTCCCTAATATAAGTGGGACCATGCTTAACGTACCCAACCTTCAGAGTGCTACGAAATACAAGGTTTCTGTGAGAGCGAGTTCTCCCAAGGGGCCCGGCCCTTGGTCAGAGCCCTCAGCGGGGACTACCCTGGTACCAGGTGAGAACACGTTCTTGATTCTGTGTACTCCTGTGACCTTTAACCATCCTCACCTTCAGTGTGGTAGAGAAGGGTGCCTTGACCCCTTGGGTATGTGTTTATTCTCTGAGCTTAGGAAAGCAAATAAAGTACTGTGTGGTATTTATGTTTCTAACCTGCTATTTTAAACATTCCAAGATGTTTCTGAACAAACGATATAATGTCCTTCTTCATGGTTTTCTCCTTTCTTGTGGTTTACTAAGCAGTATCGTTCCTTGAATTCTGAGGGTCTTGGTGAGAGAAGTTGAGGGGCTGTGACTCATGCTGAGTTCCATCCTCCTGGCTGAAAGAAAACGGGAAGATGACTGACCCACTTATACTACTGTTATTGCAGTTGCTTCTGGGTGCTCTGAATAGGACCATGGCAACCAATCGCCAAAGCAAAAAAAAAACAAATTCTGCCATGACCATGACATTGCTGTAGAGGCAACATCACCACACATTCCTCTTCACCTTCAATTTCAAATAGTTACATAAAAATCAGAAAGTATGTTTAATATGATAAATGATTCTGCTAAGCAAATATAATTACTCATATACTTCCAGGGTATTTTTCAAAAATGTTGATTTACTGTATAAAGGAAATCTAAGGTATAAGATGTATATCTAAAAAGTGGGCTTTCTGCGATATTTCTTTCAATTTTTTTCTTTTCTTCTTCTTTTTTTTTTTTTTTTAAACTAAACAGCTACAGAACCACCATTTATCATGGCTGTGAAGGAAGATGGGCTTTGGAGTAAACCATTAAATAGCTTTGGCCCAGGAGAATTTTTATCCTCTGATATAGGCAATGTGTCAGGTAAACACCAAGTCCCCTGTACATGGATGACAGGTTTCTACTCATAAAACTTTCTGAGCTAGTCATCAAATCAAAAGAATTGAGTGTTTTACTATTAGGTCAGTAATGAAAGGAAAAAATATTGACTGAACTATAGTGCCAGTGACACTGTTAAGAAAATGTCAATTCTTGAGTAGGAGTGCTATTTATTATTTCACAGAATGTGAGGTTATTTAATGATTTAGGTGTATTTCAGGAAGGCTTTGATATACTTCTCATGTATTTTAATCTGTCAGTGTCATCTCACAGTTAACAACCTATCTTGCTCCATGAAGTTGGCTATAGTTAAGTAATTTATCAGGAGTTTTCTGTAAGACTGGAGCATAGAATAGCTGTGTGAAGTTCTAAATAAAGTGTTAAGATAGAATTTTGTGATGAAGAAGATTAAGTAACAAATGAGTACTTTTGCCTAGAAGACAAAAGGATGAAGTCTTCATTCTAGGATGGTACAACAGTGATCTTGCCCAAAGGTGGCATCTCCTAGAATTATCTAATTATCTGATCTCTTTGGCCATTAACAATATCACAGCATTTCTGACCACCATTTGAGCTGGACTTTGGGGACAGTGTGGTACTAATGGGAAGAGTGATGCTTTGATGTTGGCTTGCATCTGGGCACCTCCTCTTTTCATCTGTGAGACCTTGGGTAGAATAGATAATTTCAGAGAGTCTTGGGTTTGCCACATCAAAAATGGGGATGATTTTCACCTCATAGCTTTGTTTTAAGAGTTAAGTGCGATATGTAAAGGTGCCCAGGGCAATGTTTGGCAAAGAAGAGATGTCCAATGAATATTAGTTCCTCTCTCTAGTTCCAAGGGTTAAGATTTGGGGATAACATTATTGAAATATCCTTGACAGATCCCTGAAGTTCTAGTGACTGTCTATGTTAGTATGTGCTTTAACATTATGTTGAGGTGCACGTGGGATTTGTTGACTTGCCATGTTTACGTTGGCATACCTGAAAAAATGACCACTATCAATTCACTTTGTTTGGAGACATGGACTGGTATAACAACAGCCTCTACTACAGCGACATGAAAGGTGATGTTTACGTGTGGCTGCTGAACGGGATGGATGTCTCAGAGAATTACCACATACCCAACATTGCAGGAGCCGGGGCTTTAGCTTTCGAATGGCTGGGCCACTTTCTCTACTGGGCTGGAAAAACATACGTGGTAAGTGAAAGCCTGGCATTCTGGGGGCTCTTGAACAATGCTCACCCACTTCAGTGACCTGAACATCATTTTCATGATTTTTTTCATACCTGGGTACCACTTATGCTATTAGTTATTTAATATTTGTCTCTAAACCTACTCACTTTTCAATTAAAATGGATTTATGCGTACAGGAAATTTATATCAGTATTTGGTATATGAGTTACCTGTTTCTGATGATATCTTAAAATAAATCTATTAAAATGTTCACTAGTGGGGTTACTGTGTTGGAGGAAGATGGCCCACTCCAAAGGCATGATTCAAAGAAGCTAAATGAGGGGACTGTTTTCAAAGGTGTGGACAGAGCTAGGAAAAGCAAGCAAAGGGTGGTGAAACATGCCCTGGGCTAGCAAGTGTGGGAGGATGTTACCACCTCCAGGCATAGAGAGTAAGGGGAAGAAGGGAAAGAAGCTGGTGAGGGCTGTAGCTTTAGGAGGGCTGCTGACAGGAAAACCAGCCACTGTCAAAATGTATGGTCTGGCAAGGAGCAAAACGGAGGTATATCCCTCTTTCCTTTGGCCTCTGCTCTTCTGCCAATGCTTCCATTGGCTGAACCTCTCTGGAAGCCAGAGAATGAGGGAGCTAAGTTGGTGCAGTCCATCCACGCTAGGCTCAAGGGGCACCGGGTAGGGTGGAGAGGGCAGAAAGTAGACCTGGGGCAAGATGGAGACATCCTGCCCATTGTCCAGTGGCACACGTTGAAGGAAAGGATGGCTGATGATGAGAATACTGGCCTGACGGGTCAAGAAATACAGTACAGAAGTCATTTTCTAATCAGGATGGCAGTTGTCCATTCATTTATACATTTGTTATCTGTTACCAATGTGTTTAGAGCCTTGAGAATGGGCCTAGTAGAGAATATGAAGTAGATTGCAGACAAGTCTCCACTCTTAAAATAAATATATATATCTCAGCTTTATGAGATATAATTCACATGCCATAAAATTCACCCTTTGATTGTGTTAAGTGCAGTGGTTTTTAGTATGTTCAGTGTTGTTCAACCATCACCACTAGCCCCTGCTCTTTTAAAGAGATAAAAATATATTCACAAATTAATAGAAAAGCATTCAGAGCAGTGTATTTAGAAGCAAAGCAATATAGTATAGTCTGAATTCAAAAGTGCCAATGACTTGTAGGCAGAATGGAGCTGAGTGGGGTTAGAGAATGCTCTCTAAAATGGGTTAGTTTGAAAATAGTTTTGAAGGAGGAAGTGGAAGAGTATAAAAACTAGTTTCAAATATTTGCTCTGTCTCTTATAAAACTGTGTAACTCCGTGAACAATGACTTAACTTCTCTGACCCCAGTTTACTTGGGAAAAAGTAGGAAATAGAAATCCTTTATAGGCTTAATGTGAGGGTTACAAGAGCTAATATTTCGAAGATTAAAAAAAGAAGTACAGAGGGGTGGGTATAGCTCAGTGGTCGAGCACATGCTTAGCATGCACGAGGTCCTGGGTTTGATCGCTAATACCTTCATTAAAAAAAAGAAAAACCTCAACAAAACAAAACCAAACGAAACCAGAAAAAAAAAAAAAAAAAGAAAGAAAAGAAAACCAAAAACTGCAACAAGCTTGTGAATAAAACAGAAAATCACTAACATTAAAAAAAAAAGTACAGTGCTTGGTACGTGATGGAATTCCATAATGGTAGTAATTAATATTAGGGAGATAAACTGGTAGACAGGAAGCAAGGAGAGACATCACCATTTATCGGGAGCCTACCTCTTCTTTGGGAGTCTAATCAAATACGTATCTAGCAGTGTGTTGATTGACTGAATGTATGATTACCAAGTATTTTAACTCAAAATAAATTTATCTCCATTCTCTTTAGAGATATGAAAAGGAATAAGCTTCCTTATAACCTGTAACTTTCTTATAACTGTTTGTGATGTTTCCAAGACTAGGCACATAGGGCCAATCAATATTTGTGGTTGAACAATTGAATAGACAAAGGCAGTGATTTACTAACAATTGCAATAAACTACTCAGAAATAATGATGCCATTTGAAAATCATCAACTGACTTATGATTATGTTTTATAGATACAAAGGCAGTCTGTGTTGACAGGACACACAGACATTGTGACCCATGTGAAATTGTTGGTGAATGACATGGTGGTGGATTCCGTTGGTGGATATCTCTACTGGACCACACTATATTCAGTCGAAAGCACCAGGCTAAATGGGGAAAGTTCCCTTACACTACAGGTGCAGCCATGGTTTTCTGGGAAAAAGGTGACAAATGAAAAATAAGATCTGATCACTTAATAATACTAAACAGTGCTATTGTATAGGTATAATACTGTTCCTGCTTATGGTGAATAGTTACGGTAGAATCTGAAAGGAAGTACTGTTATGGTAAGATCTTGGTACAACCAAGATTTCTCTAAGTCTTACTTGATTGTTGAAATTGATAAAATATATTAAAATATACTACAGAGAGTTTTATAGTCCGCTTTACTTTGAATGGACTCACTCTTTAAGAGCATTTTAACCTCTGTCTGCTTTTACAGTCTTCAGGAATTCTACTGGATATTTTAGAGCTTCCTGTTGGGAGACGATTAGGTGTTTTATTCTTTTCTTTTCTTTTTTTTCCCTTCAGCTAAGACAGCAGAAGAGATGGTTTATTGTACATGTGTTACATTCAGCCACAACTGAGAACAGAACTAGTCCAGAATATTACAGGTCCAGGGCAAAGGACCAAAAGGGCCCGTTTTGATAGGAGCAAGATGGGTCTCTTAAAGGTGGTCAAGGTGATCAGAATGGCAGTAGATGTTCCAGATCCACTGAGACAAGTTCTAGACAGTAGACATGCAGTCCAACAGTATCTAACAGCGTCCCTGGCCTCTGGCTTTCCTTGCTTCTGCTCCTGTGGCTTCCATGGGTGTACAAGTTCACTTGGACCTCTGCCTCATCTTTCTTCTTTTGTGCTTCAGCCTGAGCATTCACTTCTTCCTCCACTTCGCTCTCATGGCGAGGAGACTTCTCAGAAGATGGCGCTAAGGCCGAGAGTGGTGTTTTATTATTTTCAATCAATTTTTGGTACTGACTGCTTTAAAAACTGTGGGACTTCTAGGAAAATTATTTGACTTCTCTGTGTCTGTTTCCTTTTCTGAAAAATGGGAATATTAACAATTGTCCTACCACTTAGAGTTGTTGTGAAGATTAAAGGGGACAATTCTTGGGAAGTAGTGAGGATAGTTCCACGCACATGGTAACCATCACTCAATTGTTAAGCTCGTATTTTTAAAATTCAATCTAACAATACACTGTTATAGAAATGTTTCTTAAACAAATGTTATTTTTACTTCCTCATCATCTAGAAGCAATAACTATTTTTCTTGATCCCTTTAAGCTTCCTTCTAGCTAGCCATATACATTTCTGAATTTTGTCTTTTCTGATTGTCATAATAATATATCTACTGTAGAAAATACAGAACTTACAGAAAAGCATGAAGAAGAAAGAAATATTCATACTATTTCTACCTAGGATATTTCTTAAAATTTTCTTAGTTTTTAGCCTTTTTTGCTGCCAATGGAGATAAAATATGCTTAACACAAATACACCAACAAATTGTTGAGTCACTTGATTCTCAATTCCAAAGAATATATCAGTTATAATTCCTAAGGTTTGCATATACAGATTATAACACAGATATTTAAAAGAAGTAGAAATTTACACACCATATCCAGAGATTAATCATCCTTGTCAAGTAATGGAAACAACCCTTAACTCTATTTTGGGGCTACTTGAGTCTGAATACAAAGTTAGTATTTGTTATGTCTCAATAATAAATGTTAGGGGAAAAAACTTTTATTTTTGTCGAAGCATATTAAGGATAACAGTACCTCAGGAGGAACTTTCTATCCATCCCTGAGGCTTTTGTTGGCAATCTCTCCGCAGTCACTATCTGGTTGTTGGAGGTATTTCTACTCAGGACCGCTCTGGAGTGGCCCTGGGGACTTTTCTGTAAATGAATGAATCATTAAATTTCTCAGCATGTTTGGAGAAATACACTTTTCTTTAAAATCCCACTCCAAATCCTCTCACAGGCTGGCTGGTGGTGTTGGTGCTTGTGCAAATCTGGGCTCTGGTTCCGTGGTTTGATGTCTTATTTATCTGCCTCTATTGATGCTCGTGGGTGTTCTGAAGAAATATGATTTGCTCTGAGCAAAGCTCTCCATCTCACTGTCGTTCCTTTATGTGTTACTCACAGTTTTATCATGAAGTCATAAGATACTTTGCAATATACAGGTATAATAAAATAGATAGCCAATTATTTATAGAAAGACTAATTTGTGTGATGAAATGAGATGATCATCTAAAGTGAAAAGATACTTTTTGCCACATCTGATGTGTTGGGCTCACAGTATGTAGTGCATTTTACCACAGGGTTAAACTTCAAGGTTTTAGTTTTCATCAAAGGGATTATTTCCAAGGTATACATATTACTAGATATAACAATGATTACCAAAGATTTATGGAACACCTCCTGACACTTTTAAAATATGGATCAAAATGGCTGGTGTAAAGAAATGGGGTAACGATCCAACACCTGAATTTGACCTATAGCTTGAATAGTCCGTTGTATTTGAGCAAAGGGAGTTGTAGAATCGCCTTTTTAAGAGATAAACTGGAGTTAATCTGTAATTTAGAACTCTAGTGCATCTCATTATAGACAATCAAACAGTATTAACCTGGTTTAACTTTAACTAAAAAAATAAATAAATCTCTTTCTGCCTGAAGCAAGGACCTGACTCAACTCCCCAAAGGCTAGTGATTGCTAGAATAGTCTTTTACCTTTTGAGAAGGGAATAGGTTGAGTTTTCTTGAAGATGGAAGGCTGTGATTTATTTGATACCTGAAGCTACTTGCAGCCATGTGCCTTGAGATTATTTGTAGCAAGCCTTGGGTAACCTGTTAGCAAGTATTTTTAGTTCTTGGATACTTTATTGTATTCTTTTTACATTTTTCATTGGTTCATTGTTTTCGTTTATATGCTACTGTATCTTGCCAAAGATACAGTCATCAACTTTAATCCTATCTGATACCTCTCAGCTCTAGGTCTGCTATAGAAAGACTCCTCTCTCCGAGGTCAGGTTCCTGGTAATCTCAGCTTAATTGAAAAATACTTATAAAGCCAAAGAAAGCAAAAAAACAAAAACAAAAGCAAAACTCTTGGATTGTCACTTCTATTTCATACACTCTATTTCATAGGAGAAACAGTCTTTCCTCAGGCCTTACCTAGACAACTGGACGTAAAATTAAGACATAGATTGTAACAAGAAGACGAAAGAGTAGTAAGAACTGGTTTTCAGATGTCAGCTAGAAATGGGACTTTATATATACATGGCTCTATTCAATTATAATCACATAAAAATCTTGCCTGTATTATATTTTAGAAATATGTCAGGATGTTTTTGGTTGTAATTAACAGAAAATACGACTTTAACCAAGTTGGTTCTCAAACTTGGTGACACTTTGGAATTATCTGGGGAATTTGAAGACATACTGGAGACTGGGTACCATCTCCAGAGAGCAAA
Source organism: Camelus ferus (assembly GCF_009834535.1). Classification (NCBI taxonomy): domain Eukaryota; kingdom Metazoa; phylum Chordata; class Mammalia; order Artiodactyla; family Camelidae; genus Camelus; species Camelus ferus. Next base: position 35,928,332 of record NC_045703.1, on the reverse strand, counting down.
ATGTAATAGGATGCAGACTGGGAAATGAGATGTTTGAAGAACTCCACAGGTGATTCTAATGTGCAGCAATGTTTGAGAACAACTGATTTAAACAACGATCAAATTCACTGGCTCATGTGGCTGAAGAATTCAAAGTTATGGCTAGCTTTAGGCAGGGCTTAGCACAGTGGCTCCAAGTGTGGTTGAGAATTTGTATTTGTAACAAGTTTCCAGGTGATACTGATGCTGCTGGTCCAGAGAACTACTAGAGCTAAGTATACAGAAGTGAATAACAGTTCCTGCCATTTGAGGATTTTTAGGAAATGAGTGCTTATACTCAAATTATATAGCAGTAGGCATACTCATATAATATTCATATTCAGTGAAAGGTAAAAATCACTAAGTTTATTATTCCAAAAAGGATGTTAAAGGGAAATTTGTAGCGTAAGTGTGAGTTATTCACAAAGGTATCATGTATTTGATTCATTTTCTTATCTTATCTTCTATTTAGGTAATTGCTCTAACTTTAGACCTTAGCGATGGGCTCCTGTATTGGTTGGTTCAAGACAGTCAATGTATTCACCTGTACACAGCTGTTCTTCGGGGTCAGAGGTAAGTAATATTAAAGGCAATTGGCTGAGAATAGGCAACTAACTTGCCCCTTGGTTATAACCGATAGTGCATGAGGATTCATTTATACTTCCAATAAACATTTACTAATTATCCACTGTGTTGCAGGCATTGTGCTTGTAAGGACAGATAGGTTTGAAAGCAACTAATTACTGTAGACTATGGTGAGTACTGTGAGCGGGTATAAAGCGAGTCCAGTGGAGGCACCGAGGAGAATGTTCCTCAAGAGCCCAGGAAGTGGGTGGATGGGTTTTTCTGCTTCTTAACATAGTCTTCAACTATGGTTATAGATTTGCCTGTGGTCCTCTTTAGTTGATGTATCTGTGTGCTTTGTATTTAGTATTGTTATCCATAGACTTGATTATATTTCCTTTTATCACTATAAAATATCCCCACTTATCTAGGGTAATACTCTTCATCTTAAAGACTACTTTGTCTGATATTAGGATAGCCACAGCCACACTTATGCTTAGTGTTTGCACAGTACATTTATTTCTATCTCTTTACTTTCAATCAATTTTTGTCTTTATATTTAAAGTGTGTTTACTATAAACTGCATATAGGATTTTGCTTTCTTATGCAGTCTGACAATTTCTGCCTTTTCATTGAGGTGTTAAGTTCCTCTACACTTAATATAATTATTGATATGTTTGGATTTAAGTCTGCCATCTTGATGTTTGACTTCCAGTTGTCTCATCAGCTCTTTGTTCCTTTGTTCCACTTCTTTGCATTTTTGAGGGTGAATAAAGCACTTTTTGTATTCTACTTTATCTCCTCTCATGACATTTTAATTATGTCTATTTATACTTTTCTTTAGGTTGCTTTGGAGAGTAAAATATGCATTTTTTATATTAAACATCTTCAACTTACCACAGTCAATATTCAAAATATTCTTCACAAAAGATTTTAAAACTTTACGATAATATATTTCCAATTACTACCCTCTACTCTTCGTGTTCTTGTCATATTTTGTTTTACCTACCCTATAAAATCCATAGTTTTTAACTTCAAGGAAACAGTTACATATTTCAAATTAAAATATAGAACATAAAATTATTAGAGAGCAGCAGTTAGAGGAGAATTTAGGGGTCATTTTATTTCATAGATGAGGAAACTGAGACCAGAGATGTGCATAAATTTGCGACTGCCACACAGTAAATTAGAGAGATGATTGGGAAAGGGTTAAAGTAAAACAGAAGGTACTGCTCTGGGGCAGAGATTTCTAATATTGGGTATTGGAGTTCATGGAAGGCTTCAGGTTGAGTATGAATGCTTGGAAATTGAGCATCCATACTTTTCATCAAATTTTTAAGGCTCTAATCTTACAAGGACCAAGAATTCCTGCTTTATGAAGACAATGTCAAGATAACTTTTAGATTAAAAAATACATTTTTTTTGGTTTATAGAAAAGTCTCAATCATAGAAACTATAAAAAAGGAGTACACACACACATATATATATCTATAATGCATACAAGCGTATATACAGCAAGTCTGACCAATCATTTATTTCATAGCAGCTATGCCTTACAGCTCCAGCTAGTTTCCCAATTGTGAACCATAGAAAACTGGTTGTTCCTCTCCCTAGAAATGTGAGGTATCAGCAATCTGATTGTCAAAAGAATCTGTCTGTGAGATATAGACAGTGTTCAAAGAATCCGTATGTTGAAGGATCAGGGCTCGTTCTCCGTGTCTGTACATTCAGGGGACAGGCTAGCTGGCATTGTTTAAGAGCCTAGCTTCTCAAGTGTCCAGAGAATCAATATTATCGGATTTAGGAGATAGAAGAAGTATGTTTCTCCTTTAAAAATGCATTTCATCATCTCAAGGTTAATAATTTTCCTTGTATGCATGCCTGGTGGAGTGCAGCAGATCTTGACAGGGTTACACAAAGGACAGGCACTTTGTGCCCATGTAAGTCTTGCCTTTTTATCACACCAGGAAAAAAAAAAAGAAAAACTGTACATAGAGACAGGAATTCCAGAGCCATCTTACAAGCAGAAATTTTTTTCTAATATATAACCAAAATTCCTTCTTCTGCATTTTAAGTTCCTTATCTTTACTCTAAATCACCATTGTCCAATATAGATAATGTGAACCACATATATAATTGTAAGTTTCCTAGTTGCCTCATTAAAAAAGGGTAAAAAGACATAGGTATATTATTGAATTATTTGACATTATTTTTTCATATTAATTTCATAGAATTTCAAATAAATTCTCATATATTTTACATATACAGCATATCTCAATTTGTACACTAAATTTTCATAGGAAATACTTGATTGTAGTTAGATTTTATAAAATTTACAACTGAAAAATTTTATCCAAAATACTTAAAAATTTTCCAATAAATCATACACATGATTCACAATATATGAATCAAATATTAGTTTTACTTTTTAACCTAAATTAATGAAGATTAAATAATATTAAAAATTCAGTTCCTCAATTGCAGTAGCCACATTTCAAGGGCTCAGGGTCACCTGTAGTTAGTGGCTACCTTATTGGCCAGTGTATTTCTAGCTTATAGTAGAGATGAGATTAGCTGTCTGCTGTCGTTAAGCATATACTGCACTTGACAACTATAATGTAGATGCCTTTCAAACTCCTCTTTCCTCATAGCCATTACCTTTGGTTTATTAAAGAATGAGTCTATTACCAGTACAGCAACATTATCCAACTTGGAGGTTGAAAAGCGTGCATGTGTCATAAAAGTTGAGGCATATTTAGCTATGTCAGGACTGAGTATATTGCTCCAAGGGAGCCTAATCCTCTTCTGTTCCCTCTGCCTAAAATGGTCCCACAAACCCAGATCTCTTGGTTAATTTGTGCTCAGACTGCATGGCTCAGCTTAAACACCGTTTTCTAAGAGAGACTTCCTCTGACCCTATCAGGTCTCCTTGTTAAGGGGACTGTTTTGGGAAATGCTGAACAAACAGCCGTGTGAGGAAGGCTAACATGAATACAGCCCCAGGATCTAGGCTGGGGCAGCTCTGTGGGTGGTCCAGAAGGTCCAGCCTCCTTAGGCCAAGTGCATCCTGCTTGGTGAGTGACCTTCCCTTCCATGTGGAATTTGGTTTTATATTATCTCACCAAGGAGACTGGAAAGTTCTAATGAGAAGTCAAAACAACAAAGTGCAAAATTAGACAAGTGGGTGAAAGTCCAAAAGGCAAACCGGATCTTGCTTTTACAACTGACTAGGTATGAACAAAGTTTTTTGTGGTTTTTTTTTTTTTTTTTTTAACAAGAAAAAGGACTATGGGAATAGCACTGGTGAGTGGATTTTTTCTTTATAAGTTTCACAACTCCCGGCCATGGTCCTTTGAGATAGTTTCAGTTTTCTCAAGGAGGTCTTATGAAACTCTCAAAACAAAACTTTTTATTTTCATTTTAAGTGCCATACTTCATACTTTTCCAAAGAGGACAATGTCAACACTTTAACAAGATTTAGAGATACCATTTTTAAAATAGTCAAATCACCACTCCAAAAGGTTGAGAATCACTGAGATCGTTTCTATTGAGTCCTAGGCAACTGGAGTAATTTTAGAAACAACCAAGCAGATTTTTAAAGTAAAAGCTATTGTAGAACTCCTCGCCATTGAGAAAAAACTTTAAAAGCAATTTCAACAATAGTCTGTTTTCCTGAATTCCCTGGTCTGAAAAGAAGCATCTTGATGGAGCTATGGGTGTTGATAAGTATCATTGAAGCAACGGACAGCTGTGAACAGTACAAAGTGAAGGACCAAACAGCCTAGAATAATGAATGGCAAGTAGATAAGATGACTAACCAAGAACAGGAGGGAGGGGTGCCACAGTGAGGAAAAATAAATCACTAGGTTGTGCCTTTGATACAGCGTGTTACCAAAAGTCACAAGTATTTACTAAAATCTGTGTAACACTCTTGCCATTGCAGTATCACATTCATAAGAAAAGCCCCAGGAAATTTGCTCTAGGTACACTTCATGAAAAATGTAAAAAAAGCAACTTAATGTGGAACTAAGACTAATGGCAATAATTGTTGCAAAGTATTTTCTCTTTGTTTTCAGACACACACACACACACACAGACACACAACACACACACACACACACACACACACACACACACACACTTCTCTCCAGTCCTTACGTGTACCAGCCCTTGTCCCACTCCAGATACACACGCTAATCGCCGTCGTGTTTTAGCAGCACCGGGGATCCCACCATCACGGAGTTCGCAGCCTGGAGTACTTCCGACATTTCCCAGAACGCGCTGATGTACTACAGCGGCCGGCTCTTCTGGATCAATGGCTTTCGGATTATCACGGCTCAGGAAATAGGTCAGAGAACTAGCGTCTCCGTTTTGGAACCGGCCAAATTTCATCAGTTCACAATTATTCAGACATCCCTCAAGCCTCTGCCAGGTACAGTATTTTATTCCTGTTTGCCCGCTCTCCTCCATACTTTCAGTTAAATAAACGTGTAGGTTGGGATTTGTTCTTAAGACTTCTGTTTAAAGAGGAAAAAGGCTTTAGAAGTTTCTGTTGATTTACCTGCAGCCATTTTACTCTTAACTCAAATTTACAGACTGAAAAAAAGATACTCCGCAGGATATAGGAAAGGAAAAGAAAATTTTGTTTCAGTACTGATTGTTAGTAATTTCTATTAATTTTCCATGTATCTGTGAAGATAATAATCCTAAATTCTGTCTCTCTACTCTTTCTTTCATCCTGTAGGGAACTTTTCCTTTACCCCTAAGGTTATCCCAGATTTCATTCCAGAGTCTTCTTTTATGATTGAAGGGAATGCTTCAAGTTTTCAAATCCTCTGGAATGCTCCTCCAGCAGTGGATTGGGGTGTAATTTTCTACAGTGTGGAATTTAGTGCTCCTTCTAAGGTATGGCATTGGTTCTAGTAACTTCCATTTTTCAAACAGACTGTACCATCTGCATCAGCCCTGCCCGTACTGATTTGTACTTTCTTGACTTAGCCAAGCCCACCTCCTTCGTTGTTCCTGTAGCATTTGGTTAAGATTATCCCTGACAGCCAGTCTCTGATTGCTTTGTGGTTAGTGTTAACTATCAGAGTGTTAGATACACTGGTCTATGTGGAATAGCATGGAACTTACCAACATTAGTGTTTCCAAAACTGAAAGTTTTAACTTTACATGTGAACCAAGGTTTGACAATTTTAATTAATTAGGAATAAAAGATTTTATGATTCTCTCCCTAAGAAAATAATGTTTTGTGCTTATATTTTAGTTCCTGGCTAGTGAACAACAGTCTTTACCTGTATTTTCTGTGGAAGGGCTGGAGCCCTATGCCTTATTTAATCTTTCTGTCACTCCTTATACCTACTGGGGAAAGGGCCCCAAAACATCTCTATCACTCCGAGCACCTGAAGCAGGTACAGGGGTTAAAATATCTTTAAAAAAGGAAAAAAAAAAAACCTCACTTTCCATCATCTAGAATGGATAGTTAATAACTTTAAAAAATAACTGTCAGTTTTGTACATGTGTTTAGATTCAATATGCTTTCAATGACTTTTGGAGATTAGGTTAGCACCACTAAAATAAATATGCATAATTGATCCCAAAAGAATATTTCAAAGATTTCTTAAAGACTGTTTCACTTGACTATAATGATATATGTATAATGCAGAAACATGTTTCAGGTAATTTGTGAAATGCTTCATAAGGAAAAAGGGGGTTTCAGAGCAGTTAAAATCTCCTGAAAGGCAGGCTTACTGGCAGATGTTTTCACAGACGGTAACTCAGAATCTTCTGTAGGTGAATAACCAATGTCTAAATTTAATGTTTTTCTTTGAAATATATTTTAAAAAAGGAAAGTACATCTTTACATGTGTCTATCACTTTAAAGCATACAAAGCACATTTCTGTGTATTACTCCTTTATTAAACATTTCTTACATCCCTATCGTGTGTCAGAAACGTTATTGTATCATTTCATTTGATCCTCACACACCTCTGATGTAGGTAGGACAGTGTGCCAGTCCTATACTAGATCTGGGGGGGTTTAGTGAGGAATAAGAGAAGGTGCTTTCTCTGCTTGAGCTCATTAAACAGTGGAGAGATAAATGCACCTGCTGCTGAGGATAACAGAAAGAAGACTGTGACAACTGAGTAGCAGTGGCGTAGAGTGAGTAAACGAGACGATGAGACCTCCTCCTCTATCAAGCTGCCTCTCTGCATTCTTAGCAGAAGGCCGTGCACATGGACGGGGATGGCCAGGGAAGGCCTTGGGGGGTGGAAACTTTAGTTGGGCTCTAACAGGTAAAGCAAGAGGAGGTACCCCATGTAAGTACAGTGTAAGAAGGCCTGGGGGCTGGATAATGATGTGCGTGCCGAACATTAAGAAGCAGTGTGATTGGCATGGCGGAGTGGGAGGGGGCCTTGTGGAGGCATCCTAAGAAGGAAGAAGGATGTCTTGGAGAGAATGACTTGGGAATCAGGCAGAGGAATTTCTCTTAATTAAGAGAGAGAGAGAGAGAGAGAGGAAACTAATCAAAGGACTGGGAGAGGAGTAACTACTTGGATTAGCTCTTGAATAAATGGCCACAGCCAGACCATACTCTCAGGTGACTTCCTGCCTCCCAGGAAGGTTCAAGTGGAGAGGGGCTGGATCCTGGATATGCTGTATCTAAACCCCGAACTGGCTAAAGGCTGAACAGAGATACTGTCTTCCTTACTGGTGACTGCCATTTCCACCTCCAGGGTGAGAGTAAATATTGTATTTTATAAGGAGAACCAGCAAGCTTCCATCTATACCAGCCATAGACAAGAAAGATGTGTCTCTGTGGCAGTCAGCAGGATTTAGGCTGGAGTTAAGGAAGATTTCCTGAAATATCAGGATAGGTATCTGAAGAAATCTAAGGAATATTCTCTCCTGAAGATCTATAAGAAGAAGATAGATCTTAATTGACTAGAATGAGAAATATTTATTACTAAGTTGCTCTGCACCCTCATTATGAGCAGTAGAAGTTGACCTCATATTCTCTATCTCTGCTTTTCAGTTCCATCAGCACCAGAGAATCCCAGAATATTTGTATTACCAAGTGAAAAATACCACAACAAGAACGAAGTTGTGGTGGAATTTACGTGGAATAAACCTAAGCATGAAAATGGTGTGTTAACAAGATTTGAAATTTTCTATCAAATATCCAAAGAAAGTGACACAAACAAAACATTTGAAGACTGGATTGTTGTCACTGTCACTCCCTCAGTGATGTCTTTTCAACTTCAGGGCATGAGTCCTGGGTACACTGTTGCCTTCCAGGTATGAGAATGAAAATGGGGATACAGTGGTCTTCATAGTGTAAACAGAAGGTTGATTAAAGGACTAGGTTAAGAATTCTGCCATTCTGTTGATACTTTGAGGTAGGCTGTGATCACAGAGGTCAAGTGGGCAGCAGAGGTCCAGAAGGGAGAGGGAACAGCTGGGGTAGAGGACATCTTGACTGTTTTCTTGCTTCCAGATTTGGAACAAACGCTGTTTTTTTGACTCCATCCCTATAGGTCATGTACCACACTAGGTACTTTTATATTCATTAGCTCATTTGATCCTCACACTGTCTGTGAAGGAAGAGCCATGTCCTTGGGTATATCAGTGAGTTGCCAAATCTGCATGGCTGGGAAGTGGCTGCTATGGTCCAGCTTCTAGGGTCCTTTCTACCATATCACGTCAACTGCTGTGAGTCATCTGGAGCCCCCCCCCCCCCTTGCAGCTACCAAAGGAAATAAAAGCTGAGGGTCTGAAGTAAAAAGCAATGTCACCTACTTTGACATTTTAAATTTAATGACAGCTTTCCACTTATGATAGAAGGCTTGATGATTTTCACATCCTCATTAAATGCCAGGTTGCTGAACAATGTTGTACATATATATGTACATACATAGAGTTGTTTTCCATTTCTTTTGAGGGAACATAATGTTTTGGGGAGTGTTTTAGAGATCTGTAGTTTTGATACTAATCAAAAAAGAAGTACATAAAAGGTGTTAATATACGTTCCTATTTATTAAGAATTATGTGTGTTCCAGTTAAAAAAATATTCTGGTTAAGCGTATTTGTCTTTATGTTTATATAGGTTCAAATCTCAGTCACCACAGAACTTTGCAAAGTGCTATGAATGGACAGACATGAGATTTACTTAACATGGTCCCATGCAAAAGTGAAGACTGCTTGATATATATGTATACACACACCATGATACACACACACACACACACACACACTCTCAAGACACTTAGTAGTTTATAGAATATAGCAAAATAGATTTAATACTAGAAGTATAATAAAAACAATCCAGTGTTTTGTTGATTGAGAGGGCACTTGAGGGTCTATCTTTCAAGGCTATTATGACTGTGGCAAATTTCTTTCAGGCTATTGTACACAGGCAAGGTTTGGAAGTGGAAATAACTATTACACAGTAAAGGACATCTAATAAAACCTGTTTTAAAAAAACTTTGCTGTTAGGATGCAGTGTGGCACAGTGAGGAGAAAAGCATATACATAGAAGACTTGGTTCTTATGGCGGTTTCTCCATGTGTCATTGTGGATGGGTTTTACTTCCTTTAATTATTATCTTTGTCCAGTTTCTACTCTTAGTGGTTGTGAGGATCAAAAGAGATCATGTATGTAAAAGTGGTTTGAAATGCACAATTTATTTTCAAATATAAGGGTTAATTACTATTTTCATTTTATAAATCTCCTTTTTAAAAAGGACAGGAAATTTATTTATTTGAAGCTTCCAGTTGGTGATTTCATGGTAAGTGGAATTTCACTGTAGTCTATATAGTTTTCTTTCTGTTAAATGTTTGACGTAACCTAATTCTGGAAGTAGCTAAGGATCCTTTTGAGAAATTGAGATCTTTTGCAAGAGAGATTTGTGCCATTATTTTGTACTTTTCTAGACAAAAAATATCTATCAATGTGAGTCTGGGACAATATTTTTCCTCTTAGTGATTTATTGCTATATACTTTGATGTAAATAACTGTTTGAAACTATTCTTAATGTATCTCATAACTGTGAGATGAAATAGTCATTTATCAGTCTCAGAACTTAATTGTCACTGAGGACACTTTTGAATGCACTCTTTTGTATTCTTTTCTTTCTTTAGGTTCGAGTCTTCACATCCAAAGGACCTGGCCCATTTTCTGACATAGTAAAGTCCAAAACATCAGGTATTTATTATCTAAAACCTGAGCAAATAACAATTAGTGACCCTCGGTATTCTCAGGGATACCCTAGTGCTATCTCTGAGCTGAAATTAAAGTCAAATAAGGTAATCAGTCTTTATCATCACCAAACATGCTTAAGCAAACCTAAGATTAGAGCACCTGGGCGGTCTCGATTGAGCGGAGTGTAGGGAGAAAAGCCAAAGGAGGCTCATGGATTTCAGAACGGCCTGATACTGAATCAAGGGGTTTTGCGGAAGTTGTTTTTCTGTACGTATTATCTATGGTTTTTTTTTTTTTGTTGTTGTTGTTGTTTTGTTTTGTTTTTAGAAATCACCCCATTTCCATACCTCATAACTCTTTCTGGCAACAAGATAGCATTGTTAGATATGGATCAAAATCAAGTTGTGTGGACGTTTTCGGCGGAAGGAGACATCAGTGCCATGGGACTACACGGCCGACGATGCAGTGGGGTACTTTGCGCAAGGAGACGCACTCTTCCGTCTGAGCATGCATGATCGGTCCAGCTCAGAGGTGTTTCCCTACGTAATTCTTTTGAAAGGAAGGAAGTGGAGCATTTGTGGATAGCACCATGCTGTAATTAAAACGACTGGCCAGCGGTTAAGCCATTAAGATTATAACTGTGAACGGGACGGATGTTGTATAATGATTTAGTCACAAATGAATTCAGGTTAGGTTTTGGACAAATGTGGTCAGGCTTAATTTAGCAGTTATTGGGTTTAAGGCACTGTGCTACCTGAGATAGAGGTTAAAAAAAAAAGTCACAGTTCTTGAATAAACACAGTCTAGTATTAGTCTAACACTAGGAAGACAGTATTGCTTTGTGATTAAGAGGGAGCGCTTTGAAATCTGACAACCTAGATCTGTGCCCGTCGGTAACTTACTTAACCACTATGGTTGTGTAGTCCCTCATCATAGGGTGAAGATTAATGAGATAACCATGTAAGGCACTCAGGACAATGCCTGGCATGCAGCAGGCATTCACCGAACGTTAGCTAGTGGAGAAGACAGGCAGAAGACAGTACAAGGGCCATGCTAAGGGCAGGATGCAGTGGAATCACAGAGAATGGATGCTTAGTCCAGGTACGGTGGTGGTGGTAGAGGTAGAATGGAAAGACATCTTGGGTACAAAGATGATGAACCAGGTGAAGGTGGGGAAAAGCTGAGGGAGCGGCAACTGCAAAATCAGGGAAGCAAGAGAGCCATAGCCTCTTCAGGAAGCTATAAATAGAAGGATCTTGGAATGGAGTGGAGGTGAGGGCAGGGTGAAGGGCAGCTGGTAAACCTGGAGAGTTGAGCAGGAGCCTTAAACTAACGGACTTTTTTTTGTGTGTGTGTGCTAAGGAGTTGACTGTCAATTAACTGATCAAGTTACGTTTTAGAAAGACCTCTCTGTTAGCAATGTGAATGATGATTTAGAGAAGGTTGCGTCTGAGACAAGTAGGAGGCTGTCACAGAAATCCAAGCAGGAGATGTTGGGCAGGAAGTAAGAGGCAGCGAGGTGAGAGAGGAGAGGACAAATTGGGGAGGTATTTAAAATGGGACTAATTCTCTATGGGTAGTAATGGGAGAAAGATGTCAAGGGTGAACCACAGTTGTCAGGATTGCTCCTGGAGTGTGTTGAAAATCCGTAACAATATAAAATGCAAGGAGAAAAAGGGATTTGGGGGGTGTGGTGATGAATTCTGTTTTCTGGGATCATTCAAGTGGAGATACTCAGTAGGCAGTTTGATATTTGAATCAGTAACACAATGAGGGATCTTGCCTGAAGATGTGGATTTGTAACACTGGTCTACAGATTACAGCTGAAGCCATGGTTGTTGAAATTAACTAGGGGAAAATATACAGTGTGAGAAGAGGACCAGTGTTACAAAGGCACACAATCAAGAGTTGTTGAGGTTTTGGATTATGAAAGAGAATTGCGGTAAATAAGTAATATGGTTGATTACAAAAAGAGCCCTCAAAGTTGAAGAAAATGACCAATATCTTCTTGATTGTGTTTTCTGCCTGTTGTTAAGATTTTCCGGGATGCACTGGTTTTTGATATCACAATGATTACAGTTGACTGGCTTTCAAGGCATCTCTACTTTGTGCTGAAAGGATTGCACAATGGAATGCAAATATTTGATCTTGATCTTGAAAACAAGGTGAAATATCCCAGGAAACTGAAAATTTGTAACAGAAATTCAACAATAATCTCTTTTTCTGTGTATCCCTGTTTAAGGTACGTGAAGTGTGAGTGTCTGTAGTGTAGTATCTCTGGTTTACTATCAGAAGTCAATGATGGCACAGTAGGATGCTTCATGTCCTTGATTCACTACGTTAACATAGTAATTCGACGTATAAATGATGAGCCCACAACCACCAATATGTAAAATTAATCCACACAGGCAATTCGACTAACCTAAAATTAGGTTAATTACCAGCAGGAAACCACAGTTTATTTTTATACTGGTAAATTTAATAATATCCTCAGTTGGTAAGGACAAGAAGGGGTCTGAGATAGTGGCAGGAATGAGCAGGAGATAGACAGGTAGCATGTCTTACACGGCAAATGCTGTTCTGGGCTCATTCATCTTTAATTGATGTCCTCATGAGATGAATTTTAAGGTCTCTACCCAGCAACTGAACAGGAGTTCCTCAGGCTGGAAAGATATATTTTGTTTGTGACATAAGCATGATTATAGTCTATTTTGAAACTAGATTGGTAACTAGTTTAGAAGCAGAAACAAACTTGAGAGGAAGAGAATGGAGATGGTGTTGATAAAAAGTATGCAAATGAATTTCACATTTACAACCTTTAATGAGCCATTTAATACACTGCCTAGGTCATTATAGTCCACGGCTTTCGTTGGAAACACATTTACTGAGAAATCATTGGAAAAGGCTACAAACTAGACTTCTTGTGACCTCTTCCATCTCAGAGGGTTATTGAACACTAGGACATGTTCTCTCCAAAGGTGACATTTGTCCCCACTATCATTAGAAATGATTGATCTTCATTAGGAACTGATATTTGCAATATGTTTTACTCAGTAAGTTGGAGGGTCTTTTTTATCCCCTACAGTCGCCTGTATTGGACAGAAGTTTCCAATTTTGGATCTCAGATGTTCTATTACAGTATTATAAACCAGACCTTGCACCAAATTCTGCAACCCACAGCCATAAACCATCCAACTGGAAGGAGCCAATGTTCCTGCAATGTGACTGAATTGGAGTTAAGTGGAGCAATGACTATTGATACCTCTGACTTGAAGAAGCCACAGATATACTTTGTCAAAGGGCAAGAGATCTGGGCCATGGATCTGGAAGGATGTCAGTGCTGGCAAGTTACCATGATGCCTGCTCTGCTTGGTAAGACACTCATGTGTGCCTGTAGATCTTCACAAGTAGTGGCAGCAGTCCCTATCCTATTACTCCTCCTGTGTTCAGAAGAATGTATACATGGTATTTGCTCTGGACTGTGCCAAGTGGTTTTGTAGAATTCAAATGGTTTTCAGACAAATTGTACATAGGTAGTCACATAGTTTTCTGGATCTGTGGGGGGCTTTTCTGTTGTTATTTTATAACTAAGAGTAGAGTTGCAATTTGTTGAGCTCAACTATGTATTGTAAGCAGGTTACTAAGCATTATCTTATTTACTCTTCAAAACACCTCAGTGAAGCAGATACTAGTATCTTCATTTTACAGATGAGGAAATGAGGATGAGAAAAACCTGTCCAAAGGGCCACAATTAATAGAGGAGCTGGTGTTGGAAACTAGGCCTAACTACAACATCCATGATCTTACTTTCAGTGCTGTCCTTACATTCTGATGATCTTATTGTCTCCACATTCAGCATGAGTTGCTCAATACTTGACATGTTTATCTATTGAAATTCATGTGCTTGTCGAAGAAATATTTGAAAGTCTAAAATGATTTGGAAATCTCCTAATTAAGAGTAATTATAATAGGAAAAAAACACTCTAAATACTGCCATAGAAAGCTGAACAGTTACATGTAAATCAATGAAGTTAGAGCACTCCCTCACACCACACACAAAAATAAACTCAAAATGGCTTAAAGACTTAAATATAAGACAAGACACTATAAATCTCCTAGAAGAAAACATAGGCAAAACACTCTCTGCTTAGCAATGTTCTCCTAGGGTGGTCTACCAAGGCTAGAAATAAAAGCAAAAATAAACACATAGTACCTAATTAAACTTATAAGCTTGTGCACAGCAAAGGAAACTATAAACAAAATGAAAAGACAGCCTATGGAATGGGAGAAAATATTTGCAAACGATGCAGCTGACAAGGGCTTAATTTCCAGAATATATAAACAACTCTTGCAACTCAATAACAACAACAACAAAAACCAGACAACCCAATCCAAAAATAGGCAGAAGACCTAAACAAACATTTCCCCAGTGAAGACACAGAAATGGCCAATAGTCACATGAAAAAATGTTCAGTTTCACTAATTATTAGATAAATGCAAATCAAAACTATAATGAGGTATCACCTCATATCAGATAGAATGGCCTTCAACAAAAAGTCCACAAACAATAAATGCTGGAGAGGGTGTGGAGAAAAGGGAACCCTCCTACATGGTTGGTAGGAATGTAGTTTGGTACAGCCATTATGGAAAACAGTATGGAGATTCCTTAAAAAACTAAATAGACTTACCATATGACCCAGCAATCCCACTCCTGGGCATATATCCAGAGGAAACTCTAATTCAAAAAGAAACACACCCCCCAATGTTCATAACATTATTTACAATAGCCAAGACATGGAAGCAACCTAAAAGTCCATCAGTAGGTTAATAGATAAAAAAGTTGCGGTATAAATGTATGTATACACACACACACACACACACACACACACACACACACACACACACACACACACATACATACATACAAATATAATGGAATGCTACTCATCCATAAGAAAGAATAAAATAATGTCATTTGCAGCAACATGGATGGACATGGAGATGGTCATACTAAGTGAAGTAAGCCAGAAAGAGAAGGATATCATATGACATCACTTATATGTGGAATCTAAAAAAATGATACAAATGAACTTATTTACAAAACAGAAACAGACTCACAGACATAGAAAACAAACTTATGGTTACCAGGAAGGAACAGGGGAAGTGAAGGGGTAAATTGGAAGTTCAAGATTTGCAGATACTAACTACTATATATAAAATAGATAAACAACAAGATCCTACCATATAGCACAGGGAACTATATTCAATACCTTGTATAGCCTATAATGTAAAAGAGTATGAAAAGGAATATACATATATATTTATGTGTATAATTGGATCACTGTGCTATTTGCCAGGCATTAACACAATATTATAAACCAACTATATTTCAATAAAAAAATTAATTAATTGATAAATACCCCCATATATTCTTAAGGGTCTATTACTTACTGTCCAGTAGAGTAATCACTAGTTACACAGGGTGATTTAAGTTTAAATTAATTAAAAATTTAACTCCTCAGCAATGCTAGTCACATTTTAAATGCTCAGAACCCACAGGTTACTAATTGTTACTGTATTGGGCAGCATAGATATAAATTATTTCCATTATCAAAAGTGCTAGTGGTCATTGCTCGACTATATAGTAAAGTTTTGAAATTGCAAGTTTGTGTGTGTGTGTGTTTGAGTGTCTGTGTTTGTGCGTTATAACTGCATGTATGGTTTTGTTGACATGTTACCCAGAGCCTTTTAGAAACAATTCCAGTGTACTTCCAATGGGCTTAAGAGTAAAGATAATGTTTTGAACTTCTCTTATTAGGAGAATGACTTGTTTATGTTGAATCTGTGACAAACACTCTTTCCTTGATCAAACTTTAGTTAGGCTCCTCTGAACTCTATTCTCAGCTAGGCTTCAGACTTGGCCTTGGGTGTCCATCCTTACTGAGTCCAGTTCTAGCAAGCCAAATCAGTTTAAAGAGATTCCCCGACCCTTGGCATCTGATCATGTTCATCCTCCACTCTTGATGTTCTTAGCTTGCCTTTAGCAAAAATCCTATTAGGCCAGTTTAGTAGGAATCCTCCTCCCCTTGATGTCTCCTCTTAGTAATTTCTGTCCATTAGCTCCCTCATTCTGCTTGTTGGCTGTAAATCCCCAGCTGTCTTTGTTGTATTTGGATTGCAATATTGCAATAGTCTTGATTAAAATCTTCCTTACCAGTTTAGACAAGTGTCAGAATAATTTTTCTTTAACATCTGATATGCAAGAATTATCTAATGGGCCATTATCTTATAGGTACAGAACTGGTCAGTCTTTCATGAATCCATAATTGAAATACATAATCCTAAAATTGGAAAATCAGAATGACTTTAGAGATCATTTAGCTGACATATTAGAAGTAATCCCCTCTACAAAAAGTCTTGCTCGAACACATGCTTCTAAAACAATTTACTACCTTGTAAGGAAGTCTAATTTCAGGACAATTCTAAATATTAGATATTTTTCTTATGTTCAGCCAGATTTTTCTCCCCATTCCTCTCATTCATTGGTCTGAGTTCTGACCTTTACATTTGCAAAGAATAAATCAATCACTTTCTGCATAGTGGCCATTCAACTATGTAGAGACAGCTGTCATCATAGCCCGTTCTCAGCATTTCCTTTAGAGGAAAAATTCAAGCGTCTATAACTACTCCTTAGGTGATGTGGCTTCTAGATCTTTCTTTGTCCTAGTCACCCTCCTGAGGTTTCACCCTAGCTGCTCACTGTTGTCTTAAATGTTGCCCCATAAAGACTCACGGTACCTTCAATATGTTCTGGTCAGTGCAGAGGGCCTAGGACTTCCCAAGTTGTCTTTTACTGCAGCTCAAAGTGGCATCAGGTCTTTGGGCTGCTTGCCGTTTGAAGAACCCATCGTCTTTTTTGTTTTTTAATTGCAGTATAGTCAGTTACAAGGTGTCAATTTCTGGTGCACAGCATAATATCCCAGTCATGTTAACTGCTATTAAGCCAGATTTCTTTCATTCATTATTTATAGATTTGACTTTAAACTTGAATTTAGGATGTTACATTTGTTCCTGTTAAATCTCAATCCATTTCATGATTCTGTTGTGATATTTTTGAATGTCAAGTCAGTGACTAAACATACTAGTGACAGTAAGAATCATGCATTATCTGCACATTTGATAAATATGTTTACTATGCATTCATTCCAAATCACTATAAAAATATTGAGCGAGGCACTGAGCCCTGTGCCTCATCCAGTACCTCCCATCAGTTGGCATTGTTTGACTTGGAGTCCCACAGGTAGATTTTAAATCCTGGCTCTGCTCTTGACTGACTTTGCGGCCTTTAGGGGATTATTTAACCCCTCTACAAAACGAGGCTACTAATTATAATATTTACTTTGTTGGCTTGATATGGAGATACAGTGAGAAAATAGCTATAAAATCCTTAGGCTAACGACAGAAAATAAAAGTTATTTTTTTCATAGTGAAATGATAGAAAGATTCAAAATTTAGCAGTTATGCTGCAGAAAAAGGATTTCACGTATCGCTGAGAGTGGAAAACATCAGATATGTATTTTGTTCTTTATGTTCTTTTGGTTTGTTTTTCGTCAACAGGAAAAACGCTTGTTAGCTTAACTGTAGATGGGGAGTTTCTCTATTGGATTGCCACAGCAAAGGACAGCACACAGATTTATCAAGTAAAGAAAAGCAATGGGGTCATCCTCTCTCAGGTAGAGACTCCAAGGAGTAAGCGTATCTTGGTTTACAGTTCGGTTCTGCAGCCTTTTCCAGGTAATAAACTCACTTTCTTAATCTGTTACGGAAACGACAGGCCAGTCAAGAAACAAGCACCACTCGGAGGGTTGGAGTACTCAGATGTATTAAGCCGTCGGGCTCAGAGGGGCTTCTGCTCCGAAGCTCTGAGCACCTCCAGGACGTGCACATGAGGTTTTATAGGGTAAAGTACAAGCTTGGGGTATTTGGCCAATAGGCATGGAACAGCTTTAGCAGCATTATCATCACAAAAGTGGAGGCAGGGAGGCAGCAAACCAACATTCCAAAGCCAGATATGTATCTTTGAAAACCCAGCTGGCTAGCAAAAAACATGAACAGCAAACCAACACTAATTAACCTAGATTTACAAGTTAGTCTAGCAGAGCTCAGATCAGTATTCCAATACTTAGACTTGTGAGTTATCTTGTTAGCCCAGCCCAGCCCAGCCTCTCCTTCACATTCCTAGACCTGCTGAGTTATCTTGTTAGACCAGCCCAGCTTTTCCTTCACAAATCAGCTTGGTCTCCCAGTTTAGGATCAGAAAAGTCCCATAATGTCTCCTCCAGGGATGGTCCTCAAACTCTTTCTTTAACTGAAGTGCAGTGGATTTACAATGTTGTGTTGTTAACCTCCAGTTTTTTTGCTGTGCTCTCAGCGTTGCTCCAGACGGTCAGGATTTGATGGGCACCGCGACTGCCCTTTGCCCTGGTCGCCGTTGATCTCCATGTGTATCCATGGCTTGGGCTGTGACAGGCCACCTTAGACATGAAACCCTGGTCCTGTCATTCTCTCTCTGTCCTCTTTCTCTTCTCAATCCCATAATTTTCCTTCTTTCCATCTTTCTTCTCCTCTGATGCTATTTTAGACCATCTGGTAGTGTCAAAAAGCATTGCATTAAAACTTCGGATCTTTTTCTGGGTAAAGCACCTTAGTTATTGTAGTGTTAAGTATGTCAGGCATTTAACATGTGTATATTTGTGCTACCATGTTTATTAAATTCCTATCTATTTTGTTTAATGTGTCACTCGTGAAGTTGTGCCCCAACTTGATTTCTGCCATAAACTCTCTGGATTTTATTGTGCCGTTTTGTGTAATGCGATGACTTTTAGGAATGCGTGTATCACGTGATGCAGAACGGACTACATATTTTTTTTGCTGAGAGTCATAATAAAAGAATACTTGAAATATAAAAGCCAACCAACCAAAAACAAAAACAGCATTATATAACCTCATGGGGAACATTCAAACCTAGAGTGGTTTCTGAGTTTTTTCAAGCTCTCTCTGCTGTTAAAGTCACAATGTTATTGTAAATTAAGTATAATTCCCTCTTACAAAGGGATGGAAAGGGACAAAACAAAGCCTCTTTGCTTAAATGTATTCAGTTATAAATTATGTAAGTTATACAATATGAAAAGTGGGAGAATTTATAAATAAGCTAAGTTCACATTTTGGTAAAAGAATTCATTTAGGAGATTTAAAAAGTCCATGCCATTTCTATTTGAAGTTGAACACACACGTATCTCTAAAAATAAAAGTCCCAAAGGTAGTATCAGTTTTCATAGCTGTAATTCATTTAAAATATGATTGATATAGTTGCTCATTACTTTCTTCAAAATAAAAGAATGCTCAATTTATATTGCTACTGTCCGGGTCCGTTATTAAGGGTACTTTACCTCCATCTGCTGGCAATTTGAAGTAATTACCAGTTACTTTGCTCTTTCTGTGCAGCATTTAAAGATCTTCAAAATATATGAAAGGCTTGTCTTCCTGTCCTTGATAACATTTCCAGCACTCCAATATATCATACCTTATCAGTTAAATAAATATAAAGGATATTACCCTTGATGTTAAATGAATCTGCTGTTTCTCTCTTATACATGTGTGTATATATTTAATCTTTTTTATATTATTGTTTTAGATAGAGCATTTCTGTCTTTAGCTTCAGATATTGCAGAGCTGACTATACTTAATGCCACTAACACCAGCCTCACAATCAGATTACCACCTGCCAGGACAAACCTCACGTGGTACGGAATCACTAGCCCTACTCCAACGTACCTGGTTTATTACAAAGAAGTTAATGGCAGGAAAGACAGCTCTGAACTGGAAGATAGAATGCTGGTAAGAGTGGAGCTGATTGTCCTTCCACAAGATGCCCCTTTTCTAAAAAGAAAATTCTCAGCCGCATTATTTATTATGTTCTGAAACAGGCCATTATGCAAACTTTTACAGCTGATTTATCCAAAAATATTGTATTTTAGTCTTCTTGTCTGAGTATAAGTTAAGCTTCAAGGTGTATATTAATTCTAACCAGTTGGTGGATTGCATATAGTACCTGTTCGCTGTGTGTACTGAAAGAGCTGGGTTTGTTGCCCTCCCTGATAATCTAATTACCCCAGAAAGTGATAGAGACACTTTTGTGGCCTCTCCAGCAGATTGAGGGGTAAGAAAGGAATTGGACAGACATAGCATTACTGTGTACCTCTCCTCCATAGCATATAGGTAATACAAATATAAAAGTTGTACATTATATTTTTATGTCCTATATTTTGTGAAATGTGCTATTATGCAAGAACTATATCTGTTTTTATTCATTATTGTATTCCTAGCACCCAGCATAGTACTTGGCATTGAATAGGCATTCACTAGATATTTCTTGAATCAGTGAATAGACACAATTCGTTTCATCATTGGCACTGGTGTTTCAGTTGTCCTTGTGATGGAATCAAAGGTATCCAGTATTTTTCTTTGTGTTATTATTTAACTAAATGTAAAGATGAACTTGACCATCATCTATTGGTCGTTAAGCACTGTATACTTTGCCAGAAAGTACACTGATTCTTATTACTTCATTTTATCTATTTTAAACTTTCTTTACATATTTCTAAGAGAAATTGTTTCAGAGACCAAGATGGGTTTTCTGGCATTGGACATTTCTCTTATTACAGCTAATCTATCCTGTTGTCTTCACACTGATTAACAGGGGTCAAAGGCAGTGAGTGGCTTTTAACCTTGATGGCAAATGGGAGCTTTTAATATCTCTGGGCCCACGCTTCACCAGTGCAATTAGTATCTCTGGGGGTGGGACCCAGGCATTAGTATTTTCTTAAAACTTCCAGATGATTCCAAAATATAACCAAAGTTGAGAACCATTGATCTAAGGAAAGCCTTTTTATTTTCTTAAACTTTATTTCTAAAAATGATTAGATAATGTAGCTTAATCTTTTATTGTATTCACTAATATATCACAGCCTTACAATACCTTCTTGCTGAATTTCTAATGCAATGCTAATGAGATAGTGTCCACTGGGAATTTAGCTTCCCACATGAAATGATTATGTCACAAAACTGACTGAGGGTTGCCAATCAATCATTTGGCATTAATTCTTGGAGACATTAAACCACCCAGGTCTGGGCAGACTAGGACAGTGAACATTGTCATTTTTTTTCCTCTTAGATTAAATACTTTCTCCCCATTTGTACAAAAAAATAAGAATCAGATTTTTTTTTAATTAATTACAGGAATTTCAGAAGAGTATAGCCCTTATTGAAGGTTTACAGCCATTTTCAACATATATGATACAGATAGCTGTAAAGAATTATTATTCAGATCCTTTGGAACAGTTACCTCTGGGAAAAGAGATTTGGGGAAAAACTAAAAGTGGAGGTGAGTTATGGGCATGGTGTGGGTTTTTAGAGTGGAATTTTGTGATAATGTCACGTGTGTGTCTATATTTGGTTTTTATCTGGATGCTAAGTAATATTTATTATGTGAGCTCTTTAAAGTTTAGTAAGGAAAATGCATTTTCAGAAAAATATTTTGATGACCTGATTCTTTTATTTTTTATTTTTTAACATTTTTTATTGATTTATAATCGATGACCTGATTCTTACTCTAACACTAGAAGATGATAAATAATATTCCATCAAAACAAAAAGCAACTATAAGGCAAAACATCACCATTGATTCATTGTGACCAGAAACCCATTCTTTGGTCTTACCACACAGTGGCACTCTCTTTACATTTATTTATCCACATTGTACATGTGGTGAGACCTAGGAAAGACAAGCCTTTTCTCTATGTGAAATTTACTGAGGCCACTGAGATTTAAAGTAATCTAACATCATTGCCTTAAAGAAAATGGATCTTGAATCTAAAAAGGTGTTCTAAGAGGGGGCAGTTATTATGAGGTGATGCCATTTCTTTCAGGTGTCTCTGATGGCATTCACAAAACTCACCCGAACTGAATTATTCATCTTTGGCCATGTTCTTGAGCTGGAGTCAGAGAATGAGTTAGTCATTAGGCAAAAATAAGCGAGAGTCTTTCGGGCAGCCTGTGTCAACTTCCCATTATGTAAGAGGCTGGCTTTCCTTCGGAACATCTGTCATTCATTCTGCTCACATGATATGCTTATTCCTCAACCAAGACCCCGTTATTTGTTTCCATCTTTCAGAGCTGTTGCAACATCCCTTATCATGTGTTGCTATTTATTTCAGTACCAGAGGCAGTTTGGCTCATTAACACAACTGTGCAGTCAGACACCAGCCTCGTTATATCCTGGAGAGAATCTCCCAAGCCAAATGGACCAAAAGAGTCAGTCCGCTATCAGGTGGCAATCTCACATCTGGCCCCAATTCCTGAGACTCCACTAAGGCAAAGTGAATATCCCAATGGAAGGCTCTCTCTCCTTGTTACTAGACTGTCCGGTGGAAAACTATATGTGGTAAAGGTATGGTGACTGTATTGGGTACTTTTATTGCCATTCTCAAATGCAAAGTTCTGGAAAGGTTAAGCAATTACTCTTTTTTATGAAAAGGTTTTGGCCTGCCACGCCGAGGAAATGTGGTGTGCTGAGAGTCGTCCTGTCACTGTCGAAATGTTTGACACACCGGAGAAACCTTATGCCTTGGTTCCAGAGAATACTAGTTTGCAATTAGACTGGAAGGCTCCATCTAATGTTAACTTCATCAGATTTTGGTTTGAACTCCAAAAGGTAGATCTCACTTTTAATGCAAATCTTTGTTTTATGACATAGAATAAATTCAAAGTCCTTTTTTATACCTCCAGAACACTCTCTTTTATAAATGAACAATATATTTGACAACATTCATTGATTCAGGTTTGCTAGATTGAAGGAGTAAGCTCTCTAGACTAATTTATGATGGAAAGAATTCCCAGAGAGATTAATTTGCTCTTAAAAGACTCCATGTAAAAGGGTGTAAGTTATGGTTTACTGGTTTCATAATATTTTCCTTGGTTTAGATGTTATCGCCATAGTTCTCTGGTTTAAAGTTCACAGCAATTTGGTGTTTTCTATGAAAAAATGCAAGAAATGAATAAACAAAAACCCCAAACCTTGTTTTCAAATGTTCTTTCAACCATTTAAGGGCTGTATAGCAGCAGGAGAGAAGTAAATGTAAAACTAGTTTATTCCAGACTAGTTTGAGCTTGGTTTGTAAATTTTAAATGGTTCCTTATCCAAAAATCTTCCCGCATTAACCAATATAAAATATCCATTGAATTTTAAAGCATCAATTAATATAATTAATTCACTGCTAGGGAAAGTCTACGTTGATTTTTATATTGATACACTTGGGATGGTATAAACTTATTACGTTTTTATAATTGTGACATTTAATTTTAAAATACTGTATGTTTGTGTGTTCATATTTGTAAAGATTGATTAGGAAAGTTTCCTTCAGTGGGAACTTAAAAATAAATCAGTATAGCTCTGGCTTCACTCTTCTTTAAAAATGAAGGATGTACCCCTAGGATGTTTTAAAAACTTTACTATATAAAATATTTTTTATAATCTTGTACTTTTAAAGTAAAAACTATGAAAAATGTGAAACAACAGTGAACACTGAGTTGATAAAACCAAAGACTGTAGTTTAATTGGACTTTTTCCACTGAGTATGTTTATGATAATTTGTTGCCTATTTAAAACATGGTCATCTCATAAAACTTCAGTTTTAAATTGGAGAGATTGAAGGGTCCTCTTTTTCTGGACATCTATTTTAAGTAAGCTTAATGTGGTTCAGTTTGAAGTCAAGGGGAGGGATGTAAAGTTCACTTCCTAGATCAAAGAAATGAAATGAGGAAGAACCTTAGAGATGATGCCTCTAGCCTCTCATTTTACTGATGAGAAGCTGGAGACCCAGACAGGCGCCACGCTGAGTCAGACATCACCAGCCAGGCAGGGGAGGACCCGTGGGGGCTGACTCATCTCTCCAGCAGTCCTACTTGGGTGCTGCCCATGGAAGGAACATGAGTCATTGTCACCCACCTCACTTTTCAAAGTTCAGGAGAGGGACAGCAGACAAAGACCACCCGGTTCAGACCTCATGACTTCTATGCAATGCTTTTTGTTTCAAAACTTCCTCTACACTTGCTGCATACAGGTTCCAGATAGACTACTTAGGGAATCGTGATGCTAAAAAATGTAAGATACAATCATTTCTACATGTGTGACCATTTGTAAGTACCAATTGATGAGCATAGTAGAAGGCTGTGTTCTGAGAGGGCTGGTGATGACATCTAGTCAGAAAGTTTTATCTCTTTTGAGCAACTTGAGCTTAGCTCATAATGATAGGACAGCTAGAAATGGTCCTGTAACTCCACACTGAAACTCTGAAGGGAGAGTGATGAGGGTGAAGGTCTATCTTTAATGAATCGTTTATTTTTCAGAAATGAAAAGAGAAAAGGATAAACTTCCAGTCTTCATCTTTTCCTTTCATAGAAGAGTGAGGGAATCAGTGCACAAGGCTAAATTTCTATCTAGGTCTTAAATTCCATAGATTCTTTATCACAATGGTGTACAGCAGAAGAATATATTCAATTTAAGGTTGAGGAGAAGCAAGTAATTTCGCTTTGGTAATTTTTTTTTTGATAGAAGTCCATTAAAATTGTGTTTTTCTCAGCTTCCAGGAGAACCCCTACAAGAACCAAACATTCCTGAAGTGCTGGTCTCTGAGGCATTGTGGTCTGCAGCATTCCCCCACACCCTTGTCCAAATAATTTGAAGGTCCTCTGTAGTAGCCTCCTCTCCTGCACTTGTTGGTCTCTGACAAAGGGAAGGTCCTGACTCCCTTGTGATTTCCTAGGGAAGGACCCGTGGCACCTCTCAACTTGGTGGCCTGCCCAGAACATTCACTGCTGTGGTGAGACCAATAATCTACAGTTTTCCAGCAATATCCTTGGTCAGGCATCTCCCTGACATCCCAAGGAGCTCTGCTAATTCCTGGATGGTGTGGAATGTTGAACTATCTAGACTATTCACTGAAGGTAGTTTCTATAGCAGATCATTAAGGAGTCAGGACCAGAAAAAGATAATTTTTTAGGGCTAAAAATTTTAAGCCAGGAGTCAACATTTCTTCTCTCCTCTTCTCTCTTACAGAGGCTTCAGAGTAAATATTATAGACCCAATGCATCTGTTTCATTCAGCTGTATGTCTCAGTGGGATTGATACATTTATGAGTTTAACAGGCAATGTCCCTGACATCAGTATTTCTGTTTTTTTTTTTTTCATTCCTTCTGTTCCCCTTTCTTTCTGTAACAAGGTGGTCTACTTCCTAAGGGTTCTATAGAAAATCATTTCTAACTGAATAGGAAACTGACATAAAATGCCCATCGAATGGAATGACATGACCTTGTGAGTGCTAAAGGAAAAAGGAGATGTAAAGTAAGGTTTATTTATGGAAACTGACCTTCTTAGGAAACTCTACTGGGGAAAATACACTAAGAACCCTTGACAGAATGCCACATCCTCAGTCTTTTCCTATTTGTACATTGAAAAAAAAATCGCCATTTTCAAATAAGATATTAAGGGTCCAAATACACAGATTTTTTTTTAAAGCAAAGTTACAGAGAAAGAAGTTTAAGATAGCTATATTGGAGACCCAGTATCTAAAGTGGAATGTAAGTAACATTTCCTATATTTAACTTGTAACCTTGCTACTTAGTGGCTAAGTGATAGTGGGCAAAATTTTCCTTCCTTCAGGAAACTAGGCTTCCTATATATAAAAATAAGGAATGTTAGTTAGAGGTCTGAAAAGGGTTTGGAGAGGAAAAACTAAATGTTTTAATTTATAAGTCGCTGTGGACTTCTTCAAATAGTCAAAATATGTAAAAGTATTATTGTTTATTTTCAAATGATCAAATCTGTGGAATTGAAAGTATCAGTTCTGAGCCATCATTTTCCCTAAGCTGTGAACTTGCGTCGTTAGCCATCCTGATTTAATAAAGATGCCTATGATTAGGGATAGCGAGGGGTCAAGCTCTGAATCTTCCCTGATGATATATAGTCAGAGGTGCCTGCCCCACCTTGGGCTTGCCCTGAGGACCATCATTCAAGTTAGTTACAACTTGTCATAAAAAATAAAATGGCTGTCGGTGGTGGGATCAAAAATGCATAAAGAAGCTCTTATTTTTTAATAAAAAGTAAACTTTAAATATTAATTGCCTGCCACAGGCTTTTTAATTTCTGTGTTTAAGAAGTTTTTCTTAAAGAAACAAAAATGTTAATTGAGCCTTCTTTTTCTAGTGGAAGCACAATGAGTTTTACCATGTTACAGCTTCGTGCAGCCAAGGTCCTGCGTATGTCTGTAACATCACAGATCTACAACCTTATACTTCCTATAATGTCCGAGTAGTGGTGGTGTACAGGACAGGAGAAAACAGCACGTCTCTTCCAGAAAGCTTTAAGACTAAATGTAAGGACAACATTCTCAACACTCAGAAAACCCTAGACATTTCTCAGTTCTTTTCTCATCGCTTATTTTGCTAATAGAGGTTGAAATTTTTCTTAAAAGAGTAAATTACTATTTTGAGAGCTTGACTGAAGAAATTGAAAAGAGGTAAGGGTTCTTACAGGCAGCAAGGAGAATTAATACTCATCTGGCCTTGCAGGGCCCTGAAATGGATAAAATTATTTCACCTTTCAGTATTCTGATTTCCTGTCTAGCTATAATATTTTGCACTAAGAACTAAATGGAAATAGTGTTACTGAGTGTTCAAATATTTGTTTAATACTATGACCAAATACTTAAAAAAAAACCCAAAACAAAACTAACATATACATTAAATTAGTGTTCTATAAGGTATACCCTAACTCCAAGTTGATCCCTGTTAAGAATCAGGGGAAAACGCTCCAAAACTTACAATAGTCTTTTATTTACATCACTTATTTCCTCTCAAGTTAAGATATATTGCTACTCCTATCACTAATTCATCTAATCCATCACTAATAAAACCTTAAGATACTCGTTTAAAAATATTCTTAGATGAGAGTATTTCTGAACATTTCTTTAATGTATTTGGTTTTCCTTTAGTAAATATAATCTACAGAAAGATGTTATGCAGAATATTTTGTACTTCTAACATATCAATCAGATTTTCTTTTGTTTCCAAAGCTGGAGTCCCAAGTAAACCAGGCATCCCAAAATTATTAGAAGGGAGTAAAAATTCAATACAGTGGGAAAAATCTGATGATAATGGAAGCAGACTTATGTACTATATCCTTGAAATCAGGTATGTCTGTTTGCAAAAATGCTTTGTAAACTACAAAGGGCTAAGCAGTTAATGGTAAGATATTATTAGATCAAAATTAATCATATTTATGCACGTGTGTTTATAAATAAACAAAAAGGATCTTTAGTTTAAGGACCTTGTATGCATCATTACGTTCTTTGCTCAATGCCTAGTGGTCAGCCTTGGCACTCCAATTATAAGGCAGATAACATCATTCTTCTCAGAAATCTGCAACTGCTTGTCAAAACATAAAGTTTTTTTTTTCCATAAAGGAAACAATTCAGTCTTTTGAGCATGCAACTAATATTTACTTAATATCTATTCTGTTCAAGAAGCTGAGCTGATGTTTGCTGTTAGATGATGGTATGCATGTAAATTTCTGATGCTAATTTGTTCTAGGAAGATGAACAATGTCTAGTGAGAACTGGCAATGAGCTAGGTAGTTTTCAGAATGTAAAATCAGGTCAAGATCTGAAATGGTCTGAAGTGTATAGGCAACCTAGGATTCTCTATCCATTGTCAAGACTACAGTTTGTAGTGTGTTCCCAGGGACTGAAAATGTGCCTTTGATGAAAACTATGCAGCTGATGAACATACTGCAACCTCAGATCCGGCCAGTATGGGGAGCTGTGTGGATCATAACTGGCTCAGATGAGCTGATTTCATGCCAACTTGAGGGGAGAATTCCAAATTCCACAGACACTCCCCTCACGGGACTATGAAGCCATCTTTTAAGAAGCTCCAAGGACAAAAGTCACTTCCATAATTATAGTCCTGGCAACTTGAGCTTTAGATCTATTTTTGCTTCATCTTGTTCTGGCATTCCCATAACCTTAAAAATTTTTTTTCCTGCTCATGCTAGAGAATTACGTTGGCCCTATTTCTAACTGAAACCTTCTTGAAATTTCTGTTACTTTTTTTCATGCAGAGTGAAATACATTCTGACCTGCAAATACATCGTGGTGGCCTATGAATGCAATTATGTTTACCAGCCAGGCCACTCCACAGTCTTGCTAGGACCTCTGTAGTGTGTTCCCCTCAGTAACACCTTAAGCACAGCTCCATAAATACGTTGCCTTTCCTGTCCCTGAGTCTTTATTCTCAGGACTAGGACTAGTGGGATAATAGAGTGAATTGCTGTACCTTCAGCATCTCAAAGTAACTTCTTCAGGCAGGTCGCTCTTGTGCACCCTGTGAACTTGCTGGTGGTGCCACAGTGGTCGTGGTGCAGAACGCACGCTCTGGGAGCTGACCAGACTGTAGTAGTTTCCCTGGGCAGCAACGCACCAACAACTGGGTGGCTTAAAATACAGACATTTATTCTATCACAGTTCTGGAGACTAGAAGTCAAATCAAGATGGTGGCAGAACAGTGTTCTAGGGAAGAATCCTTCATTGCCTCTGCCTAGTTTCTGGGGAGTGCCAGAAGTCCTTGGCTTTCCTTGGGTTGTAGATGCATCACTCCAATCTCTGCCTCTGTCATCACATGGTCTTCTCCTTGTGTGTGTCTGTGTCCAAATTTCTCTCCTCTGAAGAGCACAGCAGACGTTGGATTTAGGGACCACCATAATCCAGTACGACCTCATCTTGACTGAATTACTTCTGAAAAGACTCTATTTCCAAATGAAGTCATAGTCACAGGCTCTGGGGGGCATGAATTTTGGGGGGACAGTATTCAACCTAGTATGCAGACCATGTTTATATCCTTGCTTTATTCCTTTTTGAACTTAAGTTTCCTCATCTGTAAAATGGGATGATGCTATCTACCTCTTTAGGTTGTTGTGAAGGCTCAATGAAGTGAAACAACATGTGAAAAGCCCAGCACTGTGTGTTGTAAACAGAAGGTGCTCAACCAGTATCAGAATTCTTTCTCTTCCTCAATGGCCAATATCTGTGAAGACCCACTCTATACATTTTTAAGGATCTCTTTCTACTGGATCAGAGTTGTCTGGGTTCAACAATGAAATTGCCAGGGCGCAATGTGAACTTCACACAACATACAAAAATAGTGCCATAAAGCCTTGCTCAGGGTGGTCCTGGTAACAGTTGTGACCAGCCCTGCTGCCCTGGTCCTCCTGATGTTCCTGCTCATCCCCTGTCCCTCAGAGGCTCAGCCCTCCTTGTCCCTGTCGCTCTTTCAGGACAACCACTCAATTTGTAGGAGTAGAACCGGCTTCCCTACATATCTTCAAGCTTAGCTATGGGTTGGTACCAAGTTTTAAAACCACTGTGGTCTGAAAAGTTTCAGACTTGAAAGGTTCATTGTCAGAAAAGGCATAATTGGAAGGCCTTGAACTTGCCTTCAGTCTATGATTCTGTTAAAAGTCATTTCAGTCATGTCTTTTGAACTCAGATCTTGCTCTCTTTCCACTTTTCACATGAAGAATAATGAGGATTGACTTTGCAGTAGAGTGCAGGCCAATAAAAATGGAAGCAATGAATTTTGGAATCTCAGATGTAGTGATAACTGTGGTAGCTGGACTATTATGTCTTCCTTATCAATTTTATGTTCTGTGTTTTATCTAGGGACAGCATAAGTAAAGTACAGATAGCAAAAGAGACTGAAAATTAAGAAAAATTTAAAAATCCCCAGTTAAAAATTATGAAATAATTGCCCTATGAGTTTGGAATTCTGAAGAAAGTTTACACACTCTGAGAGCAGGAAAAGGACCTTCAGCTTTCTTTTGGCCATTGATTATTCATAACTTTCCAGATGGCCTGAGTTGGTTGGCCTCATGCATTGCTGAGATGACTTTGTAAGACTCTGCTATGTTCTGTAGCCAAACCATGTGAGAGGAATGAGATCAAGGGCAAAGTGTGCAATAGGAGACACTCTGGAGTTCTGTCATTAAAATGATATATGGGCATCTGGAAATAACACATATATTATCTTGTATATTTCCTATGTTTATGATTTTGCTCTTTCTTTTGCAGAAAGGGCACTTCAAATGATTCACAGAAGGAGAATTTAATGTGGAAGGTGGCATTTAATGGATCATGCAGTAGCATTTGCACATGGAAGTCCAAAAACCTGAAAGGAACATTTCAGTTCAGAGTAGTAGCTGTAAATAATCTGGGGTTTGGTGACTATAGTGGAATCAGTGAGGATATTGTATTAGTTGGAGGTATGTTACCATGTCTGTCTACATACTAGCTTATTATGCAAAGGTTCAGAGATAAAAATAAGTGAATTCTTAACATTAGCAATAAATTGAATGACTTTCTAACTTCACCAGACTATCATCCAAACTATTGAACTATTCATTTCATCTGATGTGATCTTCCTAAGACATCAATATCAGCATGTCGTTTTTCTCCTCAGTAATAATCAGCTTATCCTTAATGTCCCCCACATCAGGTCCATGCTCCTAGATGGACTTCCAAGTTTGTCCACAGTCTGGTTTTTATCCAGACCTATTATCCTGTTCTGGTACCCTCATGGCCTAAAATTCTACTTTGTCTCTTCCCCAATATTAGTTTATAATACTAAATTATATGTATATGTGATACAAAATTAGTTTATAATACATCATCTTTCTAATTACATATGCTAGAAATCTCAGTTCCTTATTTGCTTTTTTCCTGTACCCAGTCACCATCTTGATTTCTGTCTAATAAGTTCTCTTCCTATTTCTACCTTGGCTTTCCTAAGTTAAGCTGCCATTTCTTGCCTGTGCTCTTGGCTTAGCCCCACTGCTGACAGTTAATCTAGTTGGAAGTACAAGCTGGATCACTCTGCCCTTCTCTGAAATGCTTGAAATGGCTCTCCATTCACTGCCTTCAGAATCAAGAGCATACTTTTCTAGGGCATTTAAGGTCTTCCATGATTTGCCCCCAGTGATGGTTCATCTTTCCTAATATTTGTCCTTATGCTGGAGCCATACCGGACAGGTAAAAAACTTCCATGACACTAGGTCCTCAGCCTTTGTTTCCCTGAGTCTAGAATGAAGTCTTGCCTCACCTTCCATTTGCCTTTAGCTGGGGTTTCCTTTCCTTCACTTTCTGTCAATTGAAATTCTTCTCATCCTTTAAGGCCTAATTTAAAATGAACCCATTGTGATGCTTAACTGCTGCTCCTTAGGCAAAATGAACTGTTGCATTTTATGCAAACACAGCCCATCAAGCTATACAAAACCTACATCATTCTTATTGGTATTATAGTTAGTCGTCTGGGTAAGAGCTCAGCAAACCTTTTCTGAAAAGAACCAAATAGTAAATATTTTAGGCTTTGCAGGCTACATTCGATCTCTGTAGCATCTTTTTTTTTTTTTAAATCATATTTTACAAATGTAAAAATTATTCTTAGTTCATGGGCGGTACAAAATCCCAGATGCAGCCTGTTTGCCAAGCACTGGTCTACAGGTTTGTCTTCTCTGCTCGACTAAACTACCTAAGAGCAGGTACCATGTTTTCATGTTTGTAATCCTCAGTTCAATATTCATAGAATTAAATGTAGATGAAGATGTTAGAGAAGAAATAATACTCCCAACTATATGGTATACAAAGACTGAGACTTCTTTGTCCCATGTTTCCTCAGCCATTTTAAAGAAGGAGATGGGGTGGGTATATCCCAGTGATATGTTGGAAAATAAAAAAAAAAAAACTTGATTTTGATTTCTCCTGATGTAAATACTCTCACTGTGGATAATTTCAAGTTACCAATGGTTTCGTAACAATTGGCTTGCAAAAATCCAGTAGGAGCTAACGCAGGCATACTGGGCATATCATTGAGACAATCTAGTTTTATTCTTTGAATTAATTGCTTTTTTCTCATTTATTTAATTAGATGGTTTTTGGATACCAGAAACAAGCTTTATACTTACTATTATAATTGGAATACTTCTGGTTATAACAATTCCACTGACTTTTGGTAAGTATAATAGATTTTAAAATATAGGTCATAAACTGTTTACTTGATCATATTAATTGATTTATCTCTTAGTTTATTTAATCTCCCACATGAAATAAACTCATAAAATTCACAATGCTACCTTTGGCTATATATTTTGATAACCACTAACTTCTGTGAATTTTTTTTCTCATCTGGGAAAACTATTTTATGAAAAATATATCTGTATTTATACTTCATGGTACATTTTAGATAAAACTACTTGCAAGATAGTTTTAGCCTTCTTTAAAAAGTATTTACTATGGACTGGCTACATAACAAGTGTTTGGGGGCTTATAGTGTGAAATAAATAAAAGAAAAATAACTCTGGGTATTAAAAAAAAGTATAGGATTAAAGGCAGACCAGTGACAATCCTTGGTCGGGATAGTTTGGGTCTCCAGGCAGACAGCCTGGGTTGGAATGAGCAGGGCCTCTTTTGCAGAAGATCCATTTCTGGCTTACAGGATTCACTCTCGCTTTTAGATGTCTGGCCGGCTTATTTCAAATCTCTGCTCATTTGTAAATGACCAGTAAAGCAGAAGAATTAGGTTAGGTAGAGAAAAGCTAGCTATTTCCTGCCACTCATTTTATACTAATGTGTTAGTCTTAAAAGTCTTTTTTTTTTTTTAAAGATGTCATGTAATGGTGAGAAAATACAGTGACAACCCCAAAAGGGATGATTACGCATTGAATCCATAGAGTTACCACAGTGGGTCATATATCCTGCTTCATTCCTATTGTTTCAGCATAAACATTAATAGTACTTTCTCTCAGTCCCCAAAATGTCATGGTTTGAATTATAAAATATACAGTTACTGTATCGTTATTAATACATGAGTCCCTGACATGCTGAAGCATTAAAAGAAAGACATATACAAGACAGTCATACCAGAAAAGAACACTCAAACAGTTTAGGAAATTGTGGCTTCTTTTTTGTTCATACATAAGGGAAAGTTTAAGGAAAAGTTACAAATATAAAGTTAAACTCTCAGGATAAAGAAAGCCAATATTTCACTAAGTGTTCTAAATCTTTATTCCTTCCCTGAACTGAAGTCATAAGCTCTTAGCACATTGAAGCTTGAACTGAGATTTCTTTTCAGAGATTCCTTACAGATAATAAATGGAATATATTATTCCTTCAGCTAACTTGGAAAGCTAAAAATTTCAGCTGACCCTGCCAGGATTTTAACCTGTGGTTCCAGGGAGTCTACGTATTGCACAGCTGATGTTTGTGCTGCTAAGCCGGCCCCTCCAGAGTTACGCGTATGACTGCAGTATATTTGGCAGTTGGCATATAGGCTTGACGGCTTGTCTGCTCTCCTACTGGGAAGGAGCAGTACGTGAAGGATCCTTCATCTGACCTTTGCCTACCAACTTGTACATCACCATTGTTCAAACCTAAAACTCTAGTGGATGAACATGAGATAATTTCAGCCAACCTATTGTGCTTTCAAGACATCCTATGGATATCTGACTTTCTCAGGACTTAAAGGTCTTTATTCTACTTAAAACTCATGGATTTTTGAGCGTAGCTAAGCTAACCTGGTTCTTTTGCTTTTAGGAGTGGTGCATGTGGCTTTACTGGTAGGATTGTAAGAGTGCATGAGAAAAGATCGAGTGATTCAAATAATGAAAAGTAGCAATTGTTTAAAAATATGTACTGTGCTGAGGGCTCTTACGAGTCATACTCGTAAACACAAAATTGAAGCAAGGGTTTTAAAATAAGCATTGACAGCCTTTGCTTTGCAACATGATGTGCAACATGAGCCGAGTGCTGGGAGCAGAGGGAAATATAAAGCTGTAAAATACAATTGCTTACCTCGGGAGCTTGCCGTTTAACGAAGGAGATTTGACATACCTGCGCGAAAAGATAAATAGGGAGATACGTGTTAAACAACAATAAAAGGCAGTAGTAGTGCATGAAACACACAAGCCAGTGACAAAACAGTGCTCAGAGACGCAAGTGGTCTTGTAAGTCAGAGACGAGAGATCTGCCAAGGTTGCAGAGGTCTCAGAAGGCATCCCTGAGGCTGTGGGGCCTCAAGCTGGGCCTTTAAAAATGAAGAGGGGTGGTGAGGGCATTTTGGGTTTGAAAAATTACATTCGCAGAGGTACTTAAGATCTTTCTCTGTGTGGTCCTTCAGATGGAGTTTCACTTGAGTAAAACTCTAACCCG
The DNA here is from genome assembly GCF_009834535.1 of Camelus ferus. NCBI lineage: Eukaryota > Metazoa > Chordata > Mammalia > Artiodactyla > Camelidae > Camelus > Camelus ferus. The sequence goes on along the minus strand of NC_045703.1, from coordinate 35,894,175 downwards.
TTGAGTACAGAAGCTACTAAGGAATAAAGTTCAAATTTTAATCATCATCTTACCGAGCATCCTTGCTGTTTTCAACTTCTGAGCCAATATTCTAGTATAGATGGGTGATCTTAATGACATAATTGTATTTTAATCTTTGAAAAATACTACTCATGTTTTATGATACAAAAATAATATTTGCTCGTTACATGAAGAAGACAATACAAATCACCCATGATTCCACGACTAGGGAGGACAGCTGCTAATGCGTGGTAGATTTCATTCTAATAACTTTTCTGTGTATTTGACTATGTGTATAGGAAAAACAATGGATAGACACTCTTGTAGTCACATTTTAAAATAAAGTGTGCCATTCTGAACATACTTGGATTCAGAAATGAATTTGATCACTAATAATTATTACACAAATATGTTTTGGTTTATTTTGACTTTATGGGTGATTTTGAGAAATAAGTTCTGATATTAAGATACTTCAGCTTGTTTATAACAGCAATAAGAAATAGATCAAAATTTACCCTGAGAAGTGAGGGAAAAAGTGATTTGGTGTAACTTAACCTGTTTTTTTTCTTTATGGCTTTGTACCTGGATTTAATTAGTTTTTCTATTACAGGTATATTTTTTTCAATCAAATTCTGTTATTCTATCAAGAGTGTTCTTCTATATAAACATTAAAAATGTTATTGTTGGCATTTCCTAAAGAATAGGGAAGCAGTGTTTTATTTTGTAAATTATGCTCTTTTTCTCTTTATAGTCTGGCATAGAAGGTTAAAGTATCAAAAAACTCCTAAGGAAGGGCTGACAGTTCTCATAAACGAAGACAAAGAGTTGGGCGAACTTCGGGGTCTGGCCACTGGAGTAGGACTGGCCAATGCCTGCTATGCGATACAGTATGTAACCTGAGCCATCTCCATGGACACCTGGATGGAGGGTGGGCAGCTCTAGAGAGAGTGCCCGTGCATGTCACATTGTCCAGGGATGTCCTGGTTCATGCCCATCATTCTGGCATATTTTAAAGTAACATCCCCTTTCCCTCTGAAATGTGACCTATGATGGATAGCGAGTTATGTTGTTATCTTATCCTAAGAAAAAGAAACAAAGCCAATTGTTTTCCAGTGTGTTATCACATCATTTAAAAAGAAATAAACCAAGGAGATAAATACTACACGAAAGGGAGTAGATGGTAGCGTGACTGGTTCAACTAGAGGCAATTGAAGAATTTTAAGTTCTCTTGTGTGTGCTATTAAGTCAATCTTATTTTATTTTCAGAAGTTGTATGGTGATTGCCTACAGAACTTCTCTAAAATAGATGAGTTTTGAACTTCCACCATCATTATAATTAAAGAAAATGTATAAGTGTCTCATTGTACATTGTATATTATGCTCCATGCAAAAAGGAATTATGTAGTCATGGGCCCTGCTTCGAGAAATTAATTTAAGGACATAGGAACAAAGGATTTGAAGTAGACACAGAGGTGACTTTTCCTTGAGAAAATATGTCATGCATGTGATATTCGATTCTCTTCTAAAAAAAAGCATTTTAATGGATTTCCACCTGCCTCGTAATACACCAAGTAAGAAGCTTGGCTTTCTAAAAGTTAACCTGATGGACATGGAGTGATTTTGTGGTCATAGTAAATTTTGTTTTACATGAGAGATCAAGTGTGTGAAATAAAGTAAAAGCATCTGAGCTCAGAAGCCCAGCTGTATCTATTACTAATTTTGCAATAGCTTTTTACACAAATTGGTACCCTGAAGGAATTAATTACTGGTAACTTTAACTAAACAAATTATAGTGAAAAATCCTGAGGCAATGCACACACAGGCGTGATGTCAAAATGAAGGTGCCTGGAAGTGTAGTAATATGCTCTGTGTGCATTTTGGAATAGAGAAGGAATATTCTGGATGGTGGACTAGGAAAGGAATAGGAATGCAAACATGTCATTAGATCACATGGAATGCACTGTTGTGTTGCAAAACCATGAGATTTCTCTCCCTCTTTCTCATCCTCTTTCTCCCTCAAACACTAACACCAGCATCCACTTGTAAACCATATGTATTTTGAGACCGAAAATATCGTTATTTTCCAGTACTCTTCCGACGCAAGAGGAGATTGAAAGCCTTCCTGCCTTCCCTCGGGAAAGACTGAGTCTGCGTCTCTTGTTAGGAAGCGGGGCCTTTGGAGAAGTGTATGAAGGGACAGCAGTAGACATCTTAGGAGCTGGAAGCGGAGAAACCAAAGTAGCAGTGAAGGTACTGTGAGTCTTTTAACTCCTCGATGTGTCAGGTCAGCCTATTTCACAGATTTACACGGATACAACTATGATAGAAGATGAGTGATCTTAACCAAAAAAAGAGCGTAGAAGCCTACCCATGGCTACAGAAATCACATTTCCCCCCCCATTTTCTGCATAAGCTCTGTTGTGAACAGTGACCTCTGAGGTTACTAATTAGCTAAGACTCGGCAGAAAGTTTTTCCCTTCAAACATACTACAAGAGAACTGGGGTGCTAGGTACCAGGGCAGATAGCAAAGTTTTAGGCTTGCTGGCCAGTGTCAGTTGCAGTTATGCAAGCCTGCCACTGCAGCCAAAGTGGCCGCAGTCAGTACGTGAATGAGCAGGTGCGGCTGTGTTCCAGTTAAACTATTTATGAAAACAAAAATTTTAATTTCATGTAATTTTTATGTGTTATGAAGTACTGTTTTTTTTAACTTTTTCCAGCCATTTAAAAATGTAACAAGTTAATTATACCTCAATAAAAATGGAAAAAATAAAACAAAAATGGGACAATTATGCTCAGATCTTAAGCTATACGAAAATAGGTGACAGGCTGGAATTGGTCCACAGGCTGTAGTTTGCTGACCCCTGTACTACACAATTATCCATCAGGATGTATTTGATGTAATTTTAAGGAAGCACTGGATATGCTCTCATATTTTTATAAAAACTTTCTTTTGATCAAGGGATGATGAATCTTTTACATGATGAGTAATAATCCTGGTCCCTGCTTGTTAGGAATTTGTTGCTTTGAGCATGGGCTATATACAACCAGAAAAGTTGGCAGAATTCTCTCTACTTCCAATTGATAGCATTTGCAAGCCTTAATTTACTCCAGCCTCAACTGGTTTAAACCAGTGTTTCTTTTTCTCACATAACAAGATGACTGCTGGCTGTGGTGGAGTACTGTGTCAGGTCAGAGCCAGCATGTCTGAAATTCTCTCAACTTTGCACATGCCTCATGGTCCCAAGATGGTTGCCGAAGAATAAGGCATCACATCTTCATTCAGGACACGGAGAGGGGGAAGGATGGTGTTGGGTGTATTTGTTCAGGAAAGTAAAAGTTCCCCACACACTCCTCTCTCCCTCAGCAGTTTTTCCCTTACATCTCATTGACCAGGACTGAGTCATATGACCACCTCCACTTGCAAGGGAGGCTGGACAATTTTAGAACACAATTTTTATGATTAGGGCAGATATTACAAAGCAAAACAGGGGTTGTCTCCACTAACCCACTGAACTCACCAAAACGCCTGCTATTCTGATTCCTGGCTTATTTTTATGTTGCACAGACTTTGAAGAAGGGCTCCACGGACCAGGAGAAGATTGAATTCCTGAAAGAGGCACATTTGATGAGGTATCAGGGCAGCTCTGAAATAATTTCCCCTTTGTGTAGGTAGGAAGCCTTTGCATCTGATTGGTGGATGTTTAAAATGACCTGACATAAGAGATCATGCCCCAGATAAACATGGCTGAAGTTTAAAAGGAGATATGTTTGTAGTGACAAGTATTGCACAGAAGCCAGTCTTCTGAGCCTGGGCACAGGCAATCCTTAGGAAGAAGGGCTTCCTTTCTTTTACCTTCAATAAGAAGCATGTTCTGCAGGTGATTTCAGAAGCTGTTCAGCTTTAATTATGCTTGTGTTCTTCTAAATGTGTAATAATGGGTCAAATAGGCCGAGTAAGGGAGAGTTCTCTTAAGTACAATGATGTCAATGAAGATATCCCTTGTCTTGGTAAACTTGGCTTCAAGGTTAGAGCCAGCTGATGGTCATGAAAGCTACTCAGATACATCTTAATACACCTCGAGGCAGTGGTCGATGAGGTCCCAGGTTTGGAGTTCTAATCGTTAGATTGGGGCTTACTTGCTTTGACATCTTGAGAAAACAGTTGTAGCCAAACCTGTGTGTCTGAATTATTTTTCTAAAAGGGAGAGAATATCACTTACTCATCATGACCAAAACCTAAATGTTTTAAAATATCTTTTGAAGAAGGGTATTAGTTTAAAATGCTTTCTTTTCCAAAACATAAAATACTTAATATAAACGTCACTTCCAAAACTCCCCCTGTGCTCACCATATGCGTTGGCCACTAGGGGCTGCAATATTCCCTCTGTAAGGCAATGACACAGACCAGTACTCGGAAAAGGAGGCTTTCATTTATGAGAGGAAAGAAACAATCAGGGTTTTGAAGGAAACCAGAGATAAAGAATTTCTCTGTTCCATAAAGGCCCTCTGCTAGCACTTTGTGGCCATCATGTCATCCTGCCCGTCTCTCTCCACCCTTTAGCAAGTTTAATCATCCCAACATTCTGAAGCAGCTTGGAGTCTGTCTGCTGAACGAACCCCAGTACATTATCCTGGAACTGATGGAAGGAGGAGACCTTCTGACCTATTTGCGTAAAGCCCGGATGACAACGGTAGGAAACGGGGTCCATGGTATTGGTTCTATAATGCCAATGACCTCTAAGTTCCTTTTCATTTCCTTTCAGTTCAGTACGCTGCAGTTTTGGCTGATGGTGGAAACTTAGAAGACTTCTGTTGAAAAAATCCTTGTATTTCCTTCATGTTGGATTAGTAAAACTAGAACTCTGGGCTAATTTATGGTATTTTCTGGCAATTTGAGCCTGTTTTTAGTATTAATAGAAAAAACAGGACCCCTCCCTGCCAGAATCCTGTTTTCTGGGGAACAGAGAGTGTGTGGAGCTGGAAGATGCATCTCCTTCCGTGCACTTAATCTGTATGCCTGCCTGTCCTATCTTGGTATTTTCAGCCCTTGTGTCTTTACTGAGTACTAGTCTTACATGTTCCTCCCCAGTTGACATTTCCGTGTGGATTTTCGCGGGTATCTCAAACTTCTTTTGTCCAAAACAGAACTCCTGGTTTCATACCTCCTCCATCATGCCATCCATCCAGTTCCTTGATTTGTCTTTCTCCATCCGTGCTTATTGGCCCCATAAGCCCCAATCCATCCTTTTTGTCTCCCCAGTGCCCAGAGCAGCCCCCGGCTCAGCGTGGACACTGGAAATACGGGGAATGTGTGGGGAATGAGGGCTCGGGGGTGACAGCACTCGCAGGAACCTGCTTTAGATCTCAGATGAGAAACACCTAAGACAAACAAGGAACTAAAATTTAAATCTGTAGATTTTTAAATTACGGCTTTTATTTCTATTGAAGTACACATTTGAAATAGATGACAAAGTTCATGGTGAAAAACGGAAGTCCATGCTCTATCTCATCCCCACATCCCAGGCCTCTATATGTTCCTTCTGGTATTTACCTCCACATTCTGAAACACTCTGCTTATATTGCTGCACAGTGAATTTTCAACCTTGGGAGAAATCTGTTGACTGCAAGGATTTAACCTCTTACTCGTGCGCCAGCCCTGACCCCACCAGCTCTGCACACAGAAAACTTTGTTTCCTCCATCCTTTGACAGTTACCATTTGCAGATAAATCAATATTGCAGGTTTACATTACTGACTAATTATTATTTGCAGCTGACTTACTCAAATACTATGATTGTATGTTTTTTCTTGGGTAGTTTAAATACATGCCCCCTTTTTTCCATTTCCATTGCTTCCATTTGCATTTTTCCATTTTTCCATTTGCTTCCATTTGCTTTTTTCCATTTCCATTTCCATTTGCTGTGAGACTTAAATGCTCTCACAGAATTGTAGCCCTGTTCTAATATGGTTAATTATATCAGATAATCCAGCTCCTCCCAATTTTTTTCCGGACACTTCCCTTCTAGAGTCAGTATACAGGTGCTTGTCCTCTGGGCATCTACACTTCTAGATTAACCCTGGTAATTTCCATGTTGGATCTTTGTTTCCTCAATTCCATGACTTCTTTGTTCTGTTTTAGAAAAGAGAAAGCACACAAAGTAAAAATCTTTTTGTTTTCTTTTTGAGAAAATGTTTTTTTCTTCCCTCACACTTCATTAATAATTTGGCTGGATTCTAGGTTGAATACCCCTTTTCCTCAAAAATAAATCTTATGTGTATTTGTTTCCTAGCTTATACGAGTGCCTTTAAAACGTTGTATGCCATTCTGATTCCTCGACCTGTGATCAGTGTCCTGCTTTTTGCCCTCCTCTTTGGAAAATTTTAGGAACTTCTCCTTATCTGTGGTACTTTTTACTCATCTGGACGCTCAGCCTGAAAAAAAATGACTTTCAGTACTGGGATTTTTTAAATATATATATTATTTCTTTGGTAATGAAGAAAACTCTTTGTTCCCTCTGTTTCCTAGTTCTAGAAACCCTATTAGCTGGATAACGGTCAGCTTTGTTTTATCCTTTTTCTTTATTAGCTGTTTTCTTCTATTTACTACTCTTTGTACTTTTGCTCTCAATTCTGGTAGATTTCCTCAACTTTTTACTAGAATTAAAAATTTTCATTTTCCACAGACTCATTCTTATATTTTGACTGCCTCTTAAAACAGTATTGTGATTTTTTTTCCCATACGTGCAAAATCTTTTATCTTTCCTAGGATACTAATTATAGTTTTTTTTTTAAGTGTTAATTTGCTTCCTGCATTGTCTTGACTTCCTTTTTGCCTCTTTGTTCTGGGATCTGTTTGTAATGTGAGAAGCTTCTCTCAAAAGCTTGGTAATTTGTGGCTGGTCTTCATATTTAATAATGAGACCTAAGAAGCTGATTGGAGCCTCTGTGTCTGCGGCAGCTTCCTTTTGGTTGTCAGGTGGGACCCTGCTGTTCTATAGGGGTCCCCTAATGACAGCATCTGGATGTCTTCCTTGGCATATGCCAGCTTCCCGGAGAGGAATCCGCTGGTCTCCTGCCTGGGCAATAAATGCCTGAGCCTCAGTTCAGGGACTTGAGAGCGGGGAGGGGGCTGGAGGTCTCAAGGCTCAGAAGGAGGATGCTCATTTAATTCCCTTCTCCTTTTTCAGCACAGTGCCTTAGTATGGCTAGTATCCTGGAACTTGGAGGTGGTCTGGTTCTCTCTCTGTGTGTGTCTGGTTCTCTCTCTCTCTCTCTCTCTCTGTGTGTGTGTGTGTGTGTGTGTGTGTGTGTGTGTGTGTGTATTTTGCAAGGGAAAGCCTCCTGCTGTGATGAGGAGGTCCAGTTAATCCTTGAAATAAACTTTTAAATATTCATCTTGCTTTCAGTCCTGCCCCTCACTCTGAGTTCAGAGATACTTGCTACCTCCGATTCCAGAGTGTTTACAGGGTCCTACAGAGAAAAACATCACTCACTTCTTGGCTTCTGCCTCTGCCAGCAGCCAGCTTGCATCTCTCTTGACCCTGCTCAATGACCACACCTATGACTGCTTTCCTTCTTCTAAAATGTTTAATTATGCTCGACCTACTCTCCTGATCTGATTATGCTCGTGAGACTTTAAGATTTCCTCTATGTTATTTTGGTAAGGTTTGGGGAGAGAGTGGAACGAAAAATGTATAAATTCAATTCCTCACCTTTAGCAAGAAAGTTTCTCTGCAGATATTATTTTAGGTTTTGGGGGGGAGATGGGCGGAGGAGAAGGGACAATGAAGATCGAATTGAAGAACACAAGGAGCTGCTTTTCCCAAATGAGCCCTGTTCAGCTGGTGTCCCAGGGGTTATGATTGGTTCTCAAGGGCACGTCCATTCTGCTGCTGCCTCTCCTGCCGGCTTCATCTCCCTCACCCCAACCATGCAGGGCAGGGCGCCGTTAGGTGCTGAGTGCCAGAGCAAAGGTGTAGGGCCTGCAGCGGAGCACCACAGGCCCTGAGCCCTCGTCCTACTAAGTTCATTTGGAGCAGCCAGCTCTCCACGGAGAGTGCTCAGAGGCACCTTTCCAGAACTGCCACAAGCGTCCTTCTCCACTTCCCCACTCTGAGACTGCTTTGCTGGGCTGAATGCATAAGAATTGACTGCAACTGGGTTTATAAAGCTTAGTTTAGTCCTTCATTTTCAGGACCTCATTTCCTGCCTCCATAAAATGGAATAGTGAATCAAAAACTTTCTCTGGCTCCTTTTAGCTTTGACATTCTAAGGTTGTACTAAATTAGAAAAAATTTAAAAAAGATCAGTCTAACAAAATAATACAAACACATAGCCAGATACAATTCAGTTCATCACATTTTGGCTAGATGTTTTACGACAGTGGAGGATGTGGCTCTTGCCATGAGGGATCTTGCCACGTGGTAGGGAGGTAAGTCTCACATAGATAACTCTTTAAGGTAGAGAGTGGGAAGGCCCATGAGGATGGAGTAGGGAGTATACGGCTGAAGCTCAGAGGAGAGAGAGATGATTTCCAGCTGGCGAGACATGGGGAGGCTTCAGGAGGAGGTCTTCTGTTTGAGATACAACCAAGGCAGGAGCTCAGTCTCTGAAACTACCCTATGTGAGTCGTGCAAGGCTTTGACTGGGGAATAAGTAGAGATGGAGGTTCAGCATGTCCAAAGGGTTTGACAAGTGTTGACAGGCAGTAGCCCGGGACAGCACCTGGAGCTTTGGAGGCACAACATGGGGTGTTGAGGTGTCCCAGCAGGTTGTCACAGCGATGATCAGAAGCAAGTTATCGTTAGAGATTCAGGCAGGCAGCAGCCTTCTGAAAATCTGTCAGCAGGGAACAGGGCACAGGCCACCAGACTTGAAGTTCAGGAGCATGATTCTTGGTGAAGAATGTCTTCAAGAGTAGGTTTTGCCAAGAGCAAAGCAGAGTTCCACTCACAGAGGAACCCTGAAACAGCTGGGACTCAGACACAGGGCGTGAGGTGGGCATCTTGCAGACCTGAGCAGGGCTGCAGGGCGCTGATTCTTGGGATTAAGATGGAGCCTAGTTACCAGATGTAGGTGTGGGTGAGAGGGACCATGGCAGTGTTGAGTCCCAGCACATCAGATTCTTCCTGATTTGGAGACATGAGCTTGTCAGGGGAGGCAGAGGGAACAGCATTTAAGAGCACCCATCTCTGAGGAATCAAGGGATTTCAAGGTTGTGAATTCTTTGAGATGCTCAGTGAAGGATCTGGATGGAAATCGAGAATAAGGAGGGCATTCCAGGGATGAGAGCAGGGATAAGGGAGAGAGGTTGAGAAATGCAGAGCAGGTATAAGGAACAGCAAATGGGCCAGGATGACCAAGGCACAGATTGTGAGAAGAGAAACTATGGAAAATAAATGGACGCCAAGAGAGGCTGGTGCAGCCTGGGGCTGCCAGGGAGGCTATGCTCAGGAATCCTGTAATAGACTCTGCAGGCAGTGGGTCACAACAAAGTGAGCTAATAAAAGCACAGGAGGCTGGAGACATGGGAAGTTTGGGAAGTGTCAGATAGGGATGACAAAGGATTGAAACAGGGTAATTGCAGGGAGCTGGTAAGGGACAGACAGTATATGAATATAGCCTCCAGGAAGGAACTTTGAATTTTTTCCATATGGTACTAATAAAAACTTCAACTGGCTTTTTTCATGCAGAAATCATTGCAGCCAGTGCAGGCCCAACTGTGTATTTGTGCTGGCTCTCTTGGATAAGAAGAGTAATCTGTGACCTTGAAATAGAGTAGTGCTAGCAGTTTCTATGGGGCTCATGTGGAAAATAAGGCCATTGTCATGGCTGACATGGTAGTGTGACATTGGGCCAATAATTAAACTAGCCAGCACCAATTAAACTATCATTATTACTCCCTATCCGAGCAGCTACCATTTATTAAGTGCCCATTATGTACCAGCAGATTACATATCTTATCTCAAATCCTCCACCGTCAATGATATTACTCCCATTTTACATCTGAGAAAGTTGCTTAGTGAATTAAGCAATGCCAGCGAGTTCACACAGCTCATAAGTAGCAGAACTAGGTTTTAAGTCTTGGTCTGTCTGACCTGACACTCTGAGATCTTTCCCATAAAGAGTCTACATTGCCTCTGCTTACTAGAGAGTCTTATTTATGTATATTTTGGTAGAAAGCATATAAATTGTTCTTTTCCTCTTTGTTTGATTTCTTGGGACCATAACTAAAAATTTCTTTAAACATCATATATATGTGTGTACATGTATACATATGTAGCCATATACATATACATATATATTTTGTACAAACTGGAAAAGTACCTGTAATTTTTCTTTTATTTCTTACAGTTTCATGGCCCTTTACTCACCTTGGTTGACCTTGTAGACCTGTGTGTAGATATTTCAAAAGGCTGTGTCTACTTGGAGGAGATGCACTTCATTCATAGGTACAGCGATATTCTGGCTACAAGGTTCTTATGGGTATTGGCACCATAATAACCTATAGTTTGGGTAAAACGGAAACGATAGTAAAACATTTTCATTCCTTCAAAATAGCAATAATTTCCGTTAAAATCTCTCTTCTCTGCAGACCTGCTAGTGTTACTTCCCTGGTCTCTGGAACTTTGTGATTGTTATTATTACCAGTAGTATTAAACACAGCTTCTGCCACAGGGATCTGGCAGCTCGGAATTGCCTTGTCTCCGTGAAAGAGTATGCAAGTCCATCCCGGATGGTGAAGATCGGGGACTTTGGACTTGCCAGGGACGTCTATAAAAACGACTACTACAGAAAGAGAGGAGAAGGCCTGCTGCCTGTGCGGTGGATGGCTCCAGAAAGTTTGATGGATGGACTCTTCACTACTCAGTCTGATGTATGGTGAGCTCAACGGGAGGACACAGAGAAGTGTGGGCAGAGCCATCCAGTGTCAGAGCCACCGGGGATCGTAAAAGGTCATCTAATCTTGTTTTCCATGTGAGGAAACACGAAACCAGAGAGGTTAAGTGACTTGCCTCAAGCTGAAGTGGAAGCTGGTGGTCAGGAGGGACTGTTCCTGGGTCTCAGCAGTTTACACCCCTCCCTCCAGTTAGTTTTGATATTTGATCTGACTGTGCATGTGAAATAAGTGCATTTTCTTCAGATACCTTACTACTCTCCAAAGGTGTAGAGGCTGTGAGCAATAGGAATTGGTACCTATGAATTAATGTCCAAGTATGGGTCCAAATGCTTACAATTTGGGGATGTTTGGTTATTAATTTGAAAGTAGACTTTAAATCATATATCTCAAAGTTAGGACATGGGGGAGGTTTGGACAGCTCTTCATTATTTGAATAGAACCCTTCATTTTTGCTTGTTGACCCCAAACTTTTGACTAGAGCTGTTCAAAATGTAAAGATTTGTCCAATAACTTTTAAGCTTGACTGGACCTCTGCCAAACTGGGGATGAGATAAAGTTGGTCCTCAGTGTTACCAGTTTTTAATTCATGCCTTCCCTCTCCACATTTACTGGCACTCAAACTCAGAAAAAAATGGTGACATGCTTTTTTGCTCACCCCTAGTGTGTCTGCATAATGAGGCTATGAGAGCTCCACTCCATAGGTAGGTTCAGCCAGGGAGAAGGAGCTGAGTGGTGTGTGTGTGTGTGTGTGTGTTTGTGTGTTTGTGCCTCCACTAAGCCTTCCTATCACCTTTGAAGTGTCACTAGTAGGTAGTTGCTTGTTCTACTTTTTTGTGGGGTCAACTTGCTTTTAAGTCTCCCATTTGCCTTTTATGGGGCCAGTAATGCCAATCACAAAGTAGACTCTGATAGCCCTAGGAATAATTATGTTGCAAAAACCACCATAAACATGATGTTTGTAATAAGTATAATTAAAGCAAACTCTTTAATATCCCTAGGTCTTTTGGAATTCTGATTTGGGAAATTTTAACTCTTGGTCATCAGCCTTATCCAGCTCATTCCAACCTTGATGTTTTAAACTATGTGCAAACCGGAGGGAGACTGGAGCCACCGAGAAATTGTCCTGATGATCTGTAAGTTAATTATATTACCATAAGCACCCAAAAACAAAAACACATGCACATGCACTCTTATGCCTCACTGGTGTGGTATTTTAAAATAAAAACTGGAATCTCTATATTTGTATATCCTACATAAAATGTAAATTGATTGTGGCACTTAATTTACTAAATACACGATGGTATTTATAGGCATGATATTTCACTTCAGAAGCAAAATTTAGAACAGCAGAATATGTTTATACTCTAGGTTAAGTGAATTCTAATAAATAAATAAAAGTTCTTTGTGTGTGTGTGTGTGTGTACACATACTCATTTTATTTTGGAAGATCCGATTTGACTAACATCTTAACCTGCATATTAAAAGTTTCTGTTAAATAAAAATATATTGTTTAAAAATTAGATTGCTTTTGATAAAGCTGATATTGGGGTCTAGTACTACTTACTTATATAGGTTGTTATCTATTTATGAACTTAACATAAAGTGACTAAGTAAGTATTAGTGGTTCTATCAAATTGATCCTGGCAACTATTGAATTCTAATAGATTTGTGATCCTCAGAACAGTAGGTGATTTTGATCTACTTGTAAAGGAAAAACAAGCCAAGTTATTTTGCTGAGTGCTCATCTACCTTCTTGTGAACAACCTTAGCAGAAATATCAAGTCTTGACACTTTTTCTAAGAGGTGTTTTATGCAAAAAGTTTCTAAAAGAAGACATAGACAACTAGGATAAAGTCCTCTGTTCTGGGCACTACACAATGCTAAGCATTATATGGAAGACAGAGGAGTTTAAACCAGGGCCGTGGTACTGCAGCATCTCAGAATGTATTTTGAAAGAAAAGACCCACACATGCAGCAGTTGGATAACAAGCCAACATGTGATAAAGTGCTAAACTGTGTGGTACAGACAAGTGCAAAAGGAATTAGCAGTATGCGGATACACACCATGGTCGTACGGCCTTGACTGTGCTGTGTTATTTAGAGGATTATTCAGACTGGAGCCAAAGGATGATTAAGAACTGGGCACTTTGGTTGGACGTTCTACTGGTGAATGTTGTTGTATTATTTAAATCTTCCAGCTAGGCGAAGATTTGAATCACTGTTTCTGATTTAGCTTTTATAGCCTCTGGACTATTTACAGAAAGATCAGTTATACATATCCCTCAACAAAATTTGGTGGTGGTGGTGCCTAAAAATATGATTCATGATCCGTCTGGGGCAGATGGGAGAATATTCTCTAATTTGGGGGTAAGAAATTTATACAAAATTTGAAAACCTTTAGTTGGGCTTGAGGGAAACCCCCAGTGTACCTAAGTATTGAATACACTTTTATTGAAGGGTTAGCAAAGTCATCACTGTTTTGCGTCTCTTACACATTTGTTGAACACTCAGAAATTTCCCCCCAAATTTCAATTCTACAAAATCTTCCTTGTGCTGTTAGAATTGTGTCTGGCATATCTTCCCCTCTAGGAGCTCATCATAATCATGCAGTTTTGGGGGACGAGCACTTTAGGAATCAATCACTGAATTATGCATTTTGATTGACATGTACATTTGTTTTGTGTGGGGACAAGAAAGGTGGATAATTAATTGCCCTATTGTGGGGAAAAAAATGCAGTTATGTTGAACTTCGCTCTGTTCAAAGGTATCCAACAATTCAACCAGAAGCAGGAGGAAGGAGTGCTAGAAACATGCTAGAAATACATTCCTAATATAAGTGGGAAAAGATAATATTCTGTATAATTTTATCTTGAATAATTATTCAGTTGGATACATTATTGCTCTAATATTTTAAAAATATAGTTTCCTTGAAGCCAAAATTTCCATCGCTGGTTTTGAGGTTCATACGAAAGTAAAAGTAAACCATGCGGCAAGCCCTCCAAGGGCTGCATGCTCCAGTCCCTGCGAAGGGTTAACGATCCTTCCCCAACCAGGAAGACAAGCTGTCCTGAGGAAACAGAGCTCTCGGTGATGCCATCCAATCTGGCCACAGCCTTAAGTTGTCACGATAAAGATTAACTACTCTCCTTAGAGGACAGAGGGAACTGATTTTTATTTGAAGCTGTTCTCTGAGATCACAGTTCCAGCTTAGAGGGTTGAAAGGCTGTGCTGAGCCAGGCTACACCTTCTATTCACTGCTTAAATACTCAGCACCTGGTTGTACTCTGACTCAGGTGAGCCCATAGATGGCTACGCAGTGCTCAGCTATTCATGGAATGTGAGAGTTCAGAGCATTCCTGCTCTTCTTTCCATAGCCTGGGATGTACCGTGGAAAGCCAGGCCCTCAGCATTCTCTTCAGCTTTTAGTTTGCACAACAGTCACATCACTCTCAAGAAGAAACGGGATCAAAGGGCAATCGACATCAAGTGAGAGCTCTTTGGGGTTCTCTGACACAGGTGTCACAGGGCAGCTGAAACGGCTGGAGAGTCTCTCCAATCTAGGAGGCCATGATGGGAGAACATGGAGGCTCACTACCTTGTTCTCATCCCTGAAGAATGTGTATACCTCAGTGCTAATTGGGTCTTTCCAGGATTGGGTATAATAAATAAGGGTGATCTTCAAATCTCCATTTTATGTGCTTTGCTTAAATATCTATAGAAACTCGTCCCCTTAATACTGAAAGATGCCATGGAGTTTTCATCTGTTGAATTTCAATTGCCTTGTGAATGCAAGGATATTACTCATAGAGACTAATAATGAGCATGGGTAATGAGTCTTGTGCTATTCTGAAAAAAACTGAAGCAAAGAGGAGTAAAGGGTTGGCATGGTGAATGAAAGAATTTGAACAGGAATACTTAGTTAAATGAGATAGTTCAAGTACAATGAGTAAGTATCTATTTTGAGGTTGAACAACCAGCCCAGGTAAATTTGAACAAAAGTGAAGGACCTGTCAGTTTATTTAGAGTGACATGCTTGAGTATTTGTAACTATAACTTAGCAGAAGTGTTTAATGAATGATACTGAATTGTGACAAGTGCGTATTTGTAAGAAAAGACCTCCTGCCAAAGGCGTAGTCATTGTTACTAATTTTCCTGAAAGATGTAATAAATGCATTTTTTAGGATTGATAACATTTTAAAAGCCTAGTCATTTTATTTTATTGCCAGTTTAATGCTGTTTAAGACCACACATTGTGACTATTGCTTTATAGAGCACCTCTTTTCTTAATCCAGGACAATTCAGCGCTCATTTGTCCCTGGATCATGGGAGAGAAAGGTTTTCATACCATCAGGTCATATGTTTTTGTCATCAAAGAGTTAAGAATGATGATTGGAGTCAATGTAAATTAAAGCCTCCACTGAGGAAAAATTAAGAATATCTGCTTAAATCACTTGCATAGATTAAATGAGAGGCTGAATTTTGGGAGGGGAGTGTGAGTGGGTGAGGTGCAGAGTGGCCAAGGGACAACTCTAAGGATGGCTTCTCTCTCCTCCCTTCCTCCCTCCTCTGCTTTCTCCTTCTTTCTCACTTTTTCTTTCTTTCTCTCCTTCTAAATCATCTCCTTTAAGTACTGTGAATACTTTGAGATGGGTTATAAATAAATCAAATAACTAAAAACTTCATAACTGAAATGTGACAAGTCTTAAGAGAGCCTATCTATTCTTTGGCAATATCTCTAAGTCACAACTTTATTTTCAGAAGGGAGAGGCTTCCTGTGGCAAGTGACACTTTCCTTTTTCCTCTCACCTCTTAGGACACCCTTAGGTTAGTCATCAAGATTCGACTTTATCTATTGGTTTAAATTCTGTGATTGAATATAAGTTACATGGTGTTATTTCAAAGTCAAATTGTCCTACACTGAGTGCTTTGTATCAACCGTTTCTAAAAGCCATAGATTATAAAGAAATATGTAAAAGAGTATGATTCTAACTTTTAAACAATAGAACTAAATTTGGCACTCCATATCCAGAATGTAAGCTCCTTGTAATATATATGAAAAGAATCAGATCAATACCAAAAAACAGATCAATATTAGGTGTCTCCATGATACTCTGGCATTAACTCTGACCTGCGGTGCTTGTCAAGAAATGAAAGAGATGGAAGTGGGGTTTGCATGATGGATTATTATGGAATAGAGACTTTAAATACAATACCTATGATGATTTCTGGGTCATTGTCACCTAGTGATTGAATTTTTTTTTAACTCTAGCTCCATTGTCATTGCCTTAGTCCAAACCATTACCTCTTATCTAGTCTTCTTAAATAACTTCCTTGCTTCCTACTTGCCCCTCTGCAGTCCATTCTCCACACATATCAGCTAGAGTCATCCTTTAAAAATGCAAAGGTCATGTCTGTTTAGAAACCTTCAAAAGCTTCCCATTGTGATACCGCAGCATCCGGCTCGGAGCCTGGTCTTTGAGACCTGCGTGATCTCGCCTTCCTCTTCTGACCTCATCTCATATACTGTCCCCCTCAATGACTGCTCTACAGCCACACTGGCTTTCTTTCAGATTCTAAAATGTGGCAAGCTCTTTCCAAATTTAGGAATTTACACATGCTTTTCTCTCTTCTAGAGTGTCCCCTGACTCCAATCCCCACCCCATCCCCAGTTCCCATGAGTAGCATCTTATTTTTCCACAAAGTTCTTTGGCTTAAATGTCATCTCTGCAGAGGGTCCTTCTATGAGCCACTTACCAAAAATGTTCTGTCTCTAATTAGAGCTCACATTTAGTTTCTTTAGTACTTTTTTTTTTTTAAAGAACTTATGATTTGTAAATGTGTATTTATCTGTTGATATGGTAGTCCTAAAATTTAAAAATACTTCCCACTTTATGTTTCTTCATCAGTTTTTCTCTCTCTGCCCCAATCTGCCTGACGGCTAGTTTCGGAAAGTAAAAGAAGATGGCAGGTACTCGACCTTTTTTGGTAGTCAATAGACTTGAAAGCCAAGCTCCGAGGTGGAAGAGCGTTACTGTGAATCTTTTAGCTCCTTGTTAGTATGCCAAATGCCAGGTTTGAGTGACTAAACCTACAATTCTGTATAAGGGTAATCTAATAAAAAAAAGAGGGGTTGAGTAGAAACCTCACTCCTGTTAAGCCCCAAAGAAGTGTAGGAAGAAGAGACCTTGACAGATAGAGGTAAGAGCGTAAAGATGTTGGATATTTAGGCCCTGAAACGTCTGTATTCTTCAGTTAGATTAGGTGTGGCACCAAGGGCAGGAAGCAGCTGCCCACTCCTTCCAGTTTGGGAGGATGGCAAGGAGATCACTGAGCAGGGGATCCCTCACATTGACATGGAGACCTAGCATCATGGACAGGGTAGAATGGCATGTCCAGACAGAGAACATGGAGCTTGCATTTCCAAGCCTCCTTTGTTTCCCACGTAGTGTGAACATTTTGTTGAAAGCTGGAGATTTGACCAAGGAGCATCCTGGGGGCATGCAACAGGAATGGATTCCCTGGGCCTTGTCAGTAGATATAGGACATGATGCAGTCTCAGAGAAACCTGCAGCTAGAGAGAGAAAAGGAAGGACCAGTTCAGTGGGGAAGAGCCAATAGAACGGGTAAGGATATCATGGACTGCAGAGAGCAGCCAATGCCTACAGGATGGACCAGACCAGTCAGTCCCTATGGAATTCCTCATTATTCCACTCTGAGACTAGAGAAGGTCTGGAGGGCACAGTGGGGTCCAAAGGCTACTTCACTGTGCCACTCTAAGTTCCATAAAAGTTTCCCCCTACATATATCCTGACACCATCTTGGAGAAGAAGACAGAGGGAGTAGGAATAGCCTAAAAATAAGAGAGACTGAGTTATTTTTCAGAAAAGACTGAGTATTACCTAAAAAGAGTGGTTTAAAATATTGGAACAGACTAGCTTATAAATGGCATTGTACTAAATGAAGTTAATTTTCTTTTGCTAGCTGGGGCTCTGAGAATTAGGTACAGAAATACAAAAGAGCTCTGCTCCTATGAGTTGGAGTGGATAAACTTTAACACCTTCTTAGATTTACTGTATCTATCATATGAGGACAGGAGCCACACCGCCACATCTCTATCTGTTGATACATTGCTCATATACAATGTCCAAGAAATCTTAGCTAAAGGAATGAATGAACACTAGTTGAGTGCTGCACAGACATTTCTTAGGAAAAGATAATGTTTAATCAACCAGCTACTTATGTCTAGGGTAATTGAATCTCTTAATTAACCTGACAGTGTAATGAGTAAAAAGCATTAGAACTGAATCTGATTTCTACCTCTGGTTCTGCCACTAAATATCTGTGTGGCTTGGAGTAAATCTTAGATTTTGTTTTAGATATCAATGTATGAATGTAAAATTTAATCTCAGCTTCTTCAATAATTTTTATATCTGTTAGTTCCCTTATGTGTTCAGTAAACATTTTCCAACTGTTTATCTATCTATTCATTTGGATTACTAACTTAAAATAAATATCAACTTTTCAAAAGAAAGATGTTTCTAATAAAGGTAGTAATATTGCCAGTCTCTATTAAACAAGAAACAAAAGCTTTTGTTCTGGTTCAGTGATATTAATTACAGAAAACTGGCAATAACTCAATTTCTTTTCCTTCTAAAATGACCTTCCCTGGGTTATCAGGAATGATTGCCTAATGATACCCAATCACCATTTACTTTCGTGTCTTTACCCACACATCCAGGTGGACATTAATGACCCAGTGCTGGGCTCAAGAACCTGACCAAAGACCTACTTTCCATAAAATTCAAGACCAGCTTCAGTTATTCAGAAATTTTTCCTTAAATGGTATTTCTCAACGCGGAGAAGAAGCAAAACCTAGTGGAGTCATAAATGAAGGCTTTGAAGGTAAGTTGGATTCTTCTTCAGAATTTTTGTGTTTTCTCTCCAGTGTGAACAGAACAAGGTTAAAATGGGAGGTGCGTGGAAGACATCTTATGAAGACAAATATACTGGCACCATCCTCATAATTAAGTACTTATTATACTCCTCTTTGAAAAGAATTTTGATTTGTTCGCTAAACTAAAAAAAGAATAACGACCTAAATAGACATTTCTCCAAAGAAGACATACAAATGGCCACAGGCACATTAAAAGATGCTCAATATTGCCAATTATTAGAGAAATACAAATCAAATCCACAATGAGGTATCACCTCACACCAGTTAGAATGGCCATCATTAAAAAGTCTACAAATAATAAATGCTGAAGAGGATATGGAGAAAAAGGAACCCTCCTGCACGGTTCGTGGGAATGTAAATTGGTGCAGCCACTATGGAGGACAGTATGGAGGTTCCTTAAAAAAACTAAAAATAGAGTTACCATATGATCCAGCAATCCCACTCCTGGGCATATATCTGGAGAAAACTCTTAATTCGAAAAGACACATGCACCGCAATGTTCAAAGCAGCACTATTTACAGTAGCCAAGATATGGAAGCAACCTAAATGTCCACAGACATATGAATGGATAAAGAAGATTTTATATATATATACACACACATATATATATATATACACATATACATATATATACACATATAAATGTATATATATATAAAATGTAATGTTACTCAGCCATAAAAAAAGAATGAAATAATGCCATTTGCAGCAACATGGATGGACCTAGAGATTATCATACTAAGTGAATAAGTCAGAGAGAGAAAAATAAATACCATATGGTATCACTGATATATGAAATCTAAAAAAAGCTATGAATGAACTTACATACAAACTAGTAATAGACTCACAGACATAGGAAACAAACTATGGTTACCAAAGGGGAGGGGGGAAGGGATAAATTAGGAGTTTGGGATTAACATATACACACTGCTATATATAAACAACAAGGACCTCCTGTATAGCACAGAGAACTATATTCAGTATCTTGTAATAACCTATAATGGAAAAGAGTATGAAGAATATGTATATACATATGTGTGACTGAATCACTATGCTGTACACCAGAAGCTAACACAACACTGTAAATCACCTATACTTAAAAAGTTAGACAATCTAAACACTTACAGGCCCATTAGTAAGGGAATGATTAAATAAATTTGTTTCATATTGTAAAATGGCCATTTAAAAAGAATGAGATAACAGATACTGCCATAGTTTAAGGTTGAATAAATAAAGAAATTTGGAGGATATGTAAGAAAAAAAATAATGATATGACCCCTGGATTTATAATCTAAGATAGCAAGGAGGAGAAGTAACATGTTAGACTATATTTTCATGAGGTCTGTTCTCTCTGTCCTCCACCACTCATGCCAGTTTGGACCTCAAGTTGCCTTAATTATAGACTCTTAGTTGATGGTAAATTATCATCGTTGGTCTACGCAGTGCTTCTCTTTCATTTTGTTTGTTTGTTTAGTCCCTTTATCTTTATATTCCTCTCCTGTTCTATTTCCTCCCTCCACTTATCAGGCAGCCATTCTAATGTATTTAAAGTGTATCTTTTTATTTATGTATTTTCCTACAAAATGTGTATTGTGTTATGTAATGCTTTTCTTTCTTTTTTTTATTAAGCACTATCTTTTAAAGAGCCATCCATGTTGCTATGTATAAATCTAGTCTGCTGCCTCTAACTGTTAAATAATTTTGCTATGATTATTGTAGTGGGTCATGCCTTGCTAACGTCTAGTGTGATTTCACTGCAGTATTTTGGTATTAAAACACAGTAGTCACTTAATTCACTTCCAAAACCAGATTTTATAATACATTTGCCCAATTGGCTGCAGACAAGTGAATTTTAAAATGACCCTTCCCAGGTGTTCTAGAACTCCTTCCCATGTTTAAAAGTTTGCTGGACCCTTTGTTTGTTTTTTAATGCAAACATTCTTGCTTAGAAATAAACCTGTCAAGATGGACCATGACTCAGAATCTCTCAGAAATTAAGCCTCGTGGTCTTTGCAATGATTGATTATACACTGGCTGATGGCTGTCCTGGAGTCATCTCTCTACAGTGAGACCTTCACCTTGAGTGATACACTTGACTAATAATAGCAGGGAAAATAAGAAGCCCCAGGACAAATATCTGCCTGTCTTGTTTGCTGTGTTTCTGGCTACACGTTTTGAGTAACTTTGAATCCATCACATGAATGGAGGTGATGCTGATCTTGTGACTCCTTTAGTGAAAACAGCTAAGTGACAGATTGGAAAGGGCTGTGTGTGCTTTGAAAAGCACAGCTTATAATCCTCATCAGAATAACCTTGTTGATAGTCTCAAATTGGCTCTACCTGTGTTCTCATCATGGAACTGAGCTGATTCCAGGAGTGTTGATGGTGGAGCCCTTAGGAGTTACAACTGCAAGGAACTCCCATCCTGTTGGAGGGTTCTGTACGTAGTTTTGCCTGTGTGAAGATCACACAGGTTAAGGCAAAACATACCTTAAGCCATTCTACATACTATAAAGTCCTTCTCATTTTCTAAACATTTCCTTAATGTATTTCTCCAAGTGAATTTTTGATAAAATTTAAAAAAATTATTTCAACAGATAATTATTGACTTTTGTACAAGGCATAGTGGTAAGCACCCGAATTTAATGTGTTCCATTGGGATGCTTTAAAAAAAAAAAAGAAGGGGCAGGAATATATTATTTCCCTTGAGAAACTAGAATCAGTTTCTTTAATTTTGTATGTAAAGTGTAATAGTGAGCTCTGCTTCTACTGGAGATTTCAAGAGTTGTCCTTGTCATAGGACTGTGTCTCTGTCCACAGGAAAGGTGGATCTCACCAGTTTACTGTTGAATAATACTGTTCTGCTGAAGCCATTTGAATCTGCTCCTGCTCTGCCTGGTTCTTATTTGTTGTACCTTCATGTATGGAAACTTTAGAGGAACCACAATCTGGAGTGGTTTGACAATATGTGAAAAGAAATCTTTTGTTCCTGAGATAGAGGAATGGCAGTAATTGGGTTGAGTTGACTGCATAGATGTCTGAAAGGCAAGGAGAACATGGTTTTGCTCACTGGGCATTGAAAGTATGATTGTCTTACCAAATCGCTGTTCTCATCTCTAGAAAACAACACTTAACTGCTAAGCCTCTGATTCAGGTTTGCTTGTGAATATCATTTTTGTGGCCCTTATAAAATTAAACACAACCATTAATTGTCTTCTTAAATGTTTAAAAAAGAATTTTATGTTATTTTATAATCAATCAAAAGTGACTGCTGATCCTTTCTGATTTTTCTTCTAACTTTTCTAGTAATTAATCTCTGTAAAGGAGCTTGCTATATTATTTTATAATTGTATTTAAAGATCTTTACTATAAGAGTTATTTTTATTGTTTTAAAAACATAAAAGTATCTAAGCAGAGTAAAAAGTCAGAATCTCTTACTTGCTCTCTGTCCTCACTCCCCAGTGATAACCATCATCTGCAGTTTGATTGTATACTTCCAGGTACCTTACATGCATATACAGCCATTTACAGATAATATCATTTGTATGTGTTTGTATATGTACTGACTGGTCATCTAGAGGAATGCATTGGATGTAGAGTCTCTGGTCAGTTCTCCACCATTTTTTTCTTACAAATGAGCTTATTTTTTTAAAAGATTTGTTGAACAGACGATTTAAAACTGTATCTTCTGCCAGAAGCTGGGAGGTATTCTATGTCACCACTGAGAGGGAATCCATGTTCTGTGGTAGTCCCAAGGAAGGATGACAAATTTACACCCGTGTGTCAGAGGAAGAGTCAATAAAAGTCACTGAGAGGTTAATCCTAAACTGAGTTCTGCAGAGACGTGAGAAAAAATTATCTCAGCATAAAAACAGCAGAATGTATAAAGGCAGGGAATAGTAAAGAATAGGGTTTTCACAGAACTGCTGATAGTTGATCACACATGAGGGTGGAAAATGGCAAGTGATGAAATTGGAAGGATAGTGGTCACACTAATCAGGTAAGAAATGAAAATTAATGAAAGCAGAAATAACAAATGGTGACAGGTACAGGGAGAAGGATATGGAATCCAGACTTAGCACGGGGGTAAGTGCTGTAGGATTTGGCATCTAATTGGGTGAAGAAGAGAGAGGAGACCACGGTGAATCCCAGTGATTTGACAAACTAGATGAAACGCAGCGCTCTTCGCAAAGATGGGGGTGCACAGGGGGAGGAACAGCTTTGCACATGTTTAGTTTGAGTTGAGTGTGGGAGAAACGAAGAAGCCCAGAATTCAGCTGGAAGGTCTGTCTTGTAAATAGAGGTAGTTGAAGTCAGTGGTGTAGATGAAGTCATTCAATTAAAGTGTATAGAATAAGAAGAGAAGTAAGCAGTGCATTGAACCCAGAAAATAGCCAGTATTTGAGGGACTGACAAAGAAAGATGGTGGGCACTGGGAGGAGAAGTCAGGACGGGAAGGGGAAAGTTGTCATGGAAACCTGGAGGAGCAAGGCTGGCGGAGTTGGGAGCGGTCCAGTGTTGCAGAGATGAAAAGCTCCGTAGGGATGCAAGGATTTTACAGTTGACTGCTATTATATTTTAAAATTCAACTCTTTGCTCCTGGAAGCCATTCCTTCTAATGTGTACAGACCTTTTGTAAAAATCACAGAGGCAGACATGGTGGGTGTTAGAGGGCTTAGCTTTACCGTAGGAAGTCTCCATGAACCCTTGAGAAAATCTTTTTTACCATGTCGCACTACCTAGTTTATCTGTGAGGCTGAGGTAAGTAACAAACAATGCTCACAGCACATATACAGAACAAAATCCTTTTTTTGTGAACAGCTTTTCATTGCAATATTAGCTAATTTTATTTTAGCACTTTTAAAGTGCCCCTCATGCTACATGGGTTAACTCATTGAGTCCTCACAATAGTCCTATGAAATGAGCATTATAATATCACCATTTTACAGATGAAAAGACTGAGGTTTACTAACTTGCCCATGGTCACACTGCTGATATGGGGCTGAAGTGGGACTTTGCTCTCAGCCCTCATGGACACACAGCTCTGGTAAGGAAACTGCCCCCACTCTCTTCCCACTTTGATATCTTAGGTGTGCTGTGGACCTAGGGATAGTGACTTAATACTTTTGGCCTGCTAGAAAACATACACTAATCTCTCCTGGTTATGCCAAATTTATCTAGGTGCCAAGTTGTTGACAGACTGAATTAAAATTCTAAACAATATTCCAAAAAAAAAAAAAAGCAGACATAACTAGGCAGAATAAGGATGTAAGAAGAGTTCAACGGGGAATATAGCCAAACTTTGATACTTTAGACAGAAACAAGCAATTCTGTGCCGTAACAGATATATAATTCTAGTACAAGAGAAATTCTCATTCTGTTATTTACAGTGAATGGAAATCCTGAAGATAAGGATTGGAAAGAGATACGGGAATCACCAAAAACTCTGATAATTTCAATGCGACTGAACAAAAGCAGCAGGGAAGAGAGAAGAAATAGAACGAAAGGCAGAGTGTCCATATTTGCAAAGGATAGAAATCATGGAACAGTCTCTTTGAGGCAAGCCTAAACTCAAACTTCTCTTTTTAATAAAAGAGAATGTGTTTAACAATAGTTTGCTGCTTTGCAGACTAGTGGGCATATTTAGCAAAACTGGGAGAAGTCTGTCTTCATGTTATTGTCAGAGATGTGTAAGAAGATAAGAAAACCATTGGGAGAACTTTTGTGAAAAAAAGAAATAAAGTGCTTTAGGATTACAGGGGGTAATTATACCAAGCCACTGCTATGGTCCTACTGACCTAATGGGGTGGAGAGGGGATAGAGAGAGAAGATTAGTAACATATCTGGGCATCCAGTAAAAATATCCCAGTGACTTCATCCAAACATTTGTGTAAACATCACCTCATCAGTCCCAGAGAGTTCTACAGGAAACAAATCTAAATGCTCCTCTGCTGTGCTAAACATAGCCAGTCAGCCGGCATATGTCTCGTCTGTAAATACCCTATCTTACTTGGAAGTCTTTAGTTTAATATTTCCCTCTTAAATCAAGAGTTGCCGTGTTTGTGCTGTCTTTGTTCAGGATCTTTGCTTTAAGGACCTGCAGGTTTTCTATTCAGGAGTTTTTAAACAAAAATAAACAACCCACCCCATCTCTCATAAATTCTTTATGTAATAAGAAGATGTAGTAATTGCTGAAAGCTTGTCAGGTCAAGTTACTAAATATTGCCCTGAGTACTATGAACCAATGAAATACTTAGCTAATGGTTTTTTTTTTTTTTTTGACATATGGCACCAGAAATTGTAAAGAGAATTTATTTGCCTTATGTAAAACATTTTTTCCCAATAACTCAATATAGGCAAAAAATTTAATCATGTTTCAGTAGAAAGTTTCCCAGTATGCTATTTAATGGGCTAAAGGTATGACAGCTAAGTAGCTGATGACATGAATAGCTGGACCTATATTGTAGATGTACGTTTTTGTCGAAATTCTAAACTCCTGTAGCCTAATTCCTTTAATCCCTTTAGGCATATCATCTTAATTTCCTCAATGATCTGGGCCAATAGACCATTTAAAGTTAAATATCCTGCTTCTTTCATTTTTTGATGCTTTCAATTTCTGTTATCATGTACAGCAAGTTCTTTGGAGCTTCTCAGTGGCTATCGGTACATATTGACAATAATCTTAACAGTTGGCTCTTTCCATAGATATTCAGCACTTAGGCACTGGCCAATCTTGGCATCTGATGAAGTTATTTCTGTGGGAGAGGTATTGTACAACACTGTCTGTCTGTTTGCGTGGTTTGCAATATGCTACAGTGAAGTTTAAAAGTGAAGGGGAACATGAGATGATGCCAAAGAGCCTGTGAGCCTGCAGCGCGGCCTTCTCGTTCTGCAGCAGTGGGGGGTGGTCCTGAAGCGAAATGAGGGCATTCTAATAAGACAGAGCAAGGACAGTAGTTCATGTGCTTTTATAATAAAATAAGCTTTTTAGTTCAGGTTTGGAACCTAATAAACAAGCAGGTCCATTCAATTCCTTTAGGGAAAAATAGGTGCAATTGTGCTTCCCTTTGTCCTTTGACAATGTTTAGATTTTCCCAATATTACAACTTAAATACATTCCAAATAAACCCAGTCTGGGTGTAAGGCAGGGCTAAGCGCTTGGCAGCCCAGCAGGCCTCCCCCTCACATGTGGATGCTCTCCTGCTGGAAGGATGAGGAGGAGAAAGGGAAGGACCATCATCTATTGACTGAAAGGTTTCTGATTTGTAAAATGTGGTGCTTTATGAAAGGACAGTAATACTTCTGATCATAAATTTTTCATGCAGGTAGTAATGCCCAGAGACTGGAAAGCATTGATAAAAACAAATAATTCCCACGACATACATTTGCATATTTATCTTACTGATTCCCTAGAATTTTGTGGAATGTTTTGGAAACCTTGCTATTAGGTTTCAACAAGGATTCTTACACTTCTCTAAGTAAGAAGGTCAGTTTTTAAGTACAGTAAGACAGGAAAAAAATGAGCATAACTGTAAAGAAGGTCAGTTACCCTCTGGCCACCTGGTTTTCTGCTGCCACCCACACTGCACACCCATGAGTGTCTGGAATCCGTGCTTCTCAAGGACTCCTGGAGGGCACCCTGCCTACCACCTCCTCCTCACACAGCGCGGCAGCTCCACCCTCCCCTCAAGGAGGTAAATGTGAGGACACAGACTAGAGCAGACAGTATGGGTTCAAATTCTAGGTGTGTGACCTTGGGCAAATCATTAAACTCCTCTGCGCCTCAATTTCCTCATCTGTTAAACAGAGATCATACTAGTACCTACTTAACAGGAGAAGAATGAGTTGATATATGCAAATAGCTTAGAATAGTGCCAGGTACGTAGCAAGTATCTGTAAGTATTAATAACAACATCGACAATTATTATTACTATACTCCATGTCATTTTTCCTCTCCCTCAACCCTGCCACCAAAACTTGCCTGTGTCCGTTCCCTCCCTAACCTTGCCTTTGGAGGTCATAAGTCTGTTAGTTCTAATGTATACGTCAGTTAGTGTTAATGATTTCATATGCCACTCGTCCAGGGAGATGACTGAGGGGGACCAGCCACACTGGCTGCCTCGCCCTTCCCCCGTCCACACCCAGCGTGCTCCTGCCTCTTCCCTGACCTCTCTGCCTTGAATCGTCTTCCTAAGATATTCACGTGACAAATTCCCTGGCTTATCAGGTCTCTCCTCGAATTTTGCCTCATCAGAGAGGACTTTGCTGACCCCTCATCTGAAATAGCAGCCCTCTCCCACCACCACCGTTCTTCTCTTGTCCCTTTTGTTCTGTTGGATTTTCCTTCGTGGCGCTTATGTCACCTGACACATTTTTAGTTGTCCACTAGTATATTGTCTGTCTCCCCCCCATTAGAATGTCAACCCCAAACAGCAACAGAGTTCTTTCATTCATTACTGTATCACTGATACTGAGATGACAGCCTGGTATGTAGTAGGCACCCAGTAAATATTGCCCCAATAAATGATTAAATCACTTGACCTATAGAAATACATCTTTAAAGGTAGATATTTTAGTTGATGTGGCATCTTAGACAAGTGGGGTTATCCTAGGGCCACTTAGTTCCTGTCACAAAGACTGTGACCCGTTTCACCTGTCAGGGCAGAGTCAGTCACCTCTGTGCTCTCACCACTTATATGTTCCTTTCTTATGTAAGCACACACCACCTTCTGTAGCACTATTTCTGCTCCCCTATGAGACCTCGGTAGTGTCAAGGACAGGGCACATGTCCTTTTGACCTTTGTGTTCCCTGAGTGGTTGCCACACATGTTTGTGAACCCACGTGTAAGGCTGGTGTGGTTCTAATTCTCATACAGCCAGGATGTTACAAATCAAGGAAATCAAATCGATGCTAGAATAACTTTTATATTTTTTTCACAGATGAAGATGGTCATGTGATTTGTTTGAATTCAGATGACGTTATATCTGAAGCCAAGAACCAAGAAGGGTTAAACTATATGGTACTTGCTACAGAATTTAGCCAAGGTGAAGCTAATTCTGAGGGTCCTGTAGACTCCAAAGAATCTGACTCTCGTGGTCTGAGGAAAGAAGAGAAGGAACCACATGCAGACAAAGATATCTGCCAAGAAAAACAAGTGGCTTACTGCCCTCCTGGCAAGCCCGAGGGCCTGAACTACGCCTGCCTCACTCACAGTGGATATGGAGACGGGTCTGATTAATAGCTCTGTTAGGGAAGCGCAGAGTTGAGACAAACACTCCTCCCATTAAGTAGTCACTGAAAGAAAACCTGGTAGAGTGACAGATGTGGTGGTGTGGTGGTCTATGGCTCCTAATGAACACCGGAAAGTGCCTGAATTCTAATCTTGGTTCCAAGAGCCATTTGGTTTTAGTGTGACAATCCCCACGCCAACTGTGTAACCTTCAGCAGAATTCTGGGGTGAACCTTTGAGCATTTGGAAAGCTTAGTAAGACTCACGATTCTGGAAGGGAAACTGCTTCTCCTTACCCCAAGGGCCCTTAGGCCATTGCCCACCCCCTTCAGTCTGGGCTGTAACAGAAACAGTTAGATGGTTAGAGACAAAGCAGGTTTGTTCTGAGACCTGAAGGAGGAGGGTAGAAGCCTGCTCAGGGGAATGACTGAACTACAGGCTATCCCCAAAGGGACAGAGGAAATGACCAAACAACTCTACCCACACAGAAGGAACCAGCACCTACGACACGAGAAGTCATTTGGAAAGAGATGACTACAATAAAAGATGGTCTTTCATGACTCCTCTAAAATATTTTGTATTTTGGAGGCTTGGAACAGTAGCTTCAATCATTGAAAATAGGACAATGAAGATCTCTGTGTCCTAAAGTTTAGCATTCCGTGATCTTTGGGTTGTACATAAATCGCTCTGTGATTTGTGTGCTATTACAGAAATTAGCTAATATAAAGATTGTTTTTGTTTGCCATATCTATTTTATATATAACATACTTAGGATTACACTTACTATCAAATTATCCTTAAAATTAAATATAAGTGATTGTATAATGTTAATTCAAGCTATGTGATTTTTAGCGACCATACAAAATAATAAATACCTGAATGAGAACTATTAAAAAACTTCTTCAGAGAAACACTCTGATTTAAAGCCAGTTTTTTGGTTTTTTGTTTTTGTTTTTGTTTTTGCAGTTACCTATTTAAATCTGAATGCCTCAAATGCTCTAACAGTAACACTAATAAAAATACTCTCTGTGTTATTTAGTTGCAGTGTACAGGATGTTCACGAGATACAAAGAACACTTTGATTATAACATTTGCTAAAAACTACTGTGGAAGAGGATCACTTATCCGTTTCCACCTTGGATCACTTAGTTCATTTTTAAATTTGCCCAGTGCCTGAGAAGCTGCCCAGATGATGGGCTGTACAATAAGGATGTAGATGCAGGGAGGTCTGTGGGTTGGTTCTGCTGTGAACAGCCCCCAAGTAAAGGTCCAGGATTTGTGGCCACTCAACTGCACCTTTTATTCTGCTAAACAAGGCAGAATATTTTCCCTCTAATCTTCTGACCTTCTAATGAGCATTGACCATTCTTTTCAATAGCCTAGCCTGTGACGCCCCTTCCCGTGTTGGGGATTTCCTCTACCTTTATCTTTGGAGAGTGCGAGCCAAGATCTCTTGCAGCAAGAAGGCAGGCACCCCTCAGACACACCCACCCCTCAGACACACCCACCACAGGCTACTAATTGAAGCGAAGAAAGCAAAGAAACAGAGACCAGGGGAGTCTTCCCTGGTGACAGTGGCAACTGAGGTTGGTCTGGCTCCATAGTATGCAGCGTCTGGGCCTGGAGCCTGGGCCTCTGGCAGCCGGGGTAGCCAGACTTGACTAGTTCTGCTGTCTGCTTCTAGCCAGGGCCCCTTGTTCCACAGCTGCCAGGTCGGGTTCTTAAGCCCTCTCAGGGATTCTGTGACTTACCTCCATATCCTTTTAATAAGTGCTTTTCTTTTAAATTAGCCAGAGTCAGTTTCTGTTTCTTGCAGCCAGGACTTTTGCTCTGCCAGTACCACGGACCTTTATTTTGGAATACACAAAGGGATCAGAAGTGTATAGGAGAATTGGATTTTCAGTACAATAACATTTGTACTACAATTGGGACAACAGAGAAATTTATAGAATATCTGAGGAGAACAACCTATAAAATATCATGTTTCAGCCAGGATATAAGTGCAAATTAGTAGTCTTTTAAAAATTCATAATAAATAATATTGGTAGAAATATTTAATGCAGCAAAAAATAGACAGTGGCTGAAATCCCATAGGTAAAGTTATAGATCAAAGTAGTTGATAAAATATAAATGACTAGTAATACTGAAAATTATGTAAGTTAATTCTGGAAAAATTAGATTTTGTAATCAAGACGGAAAAAGTTGGCCATGGCTAAAATTGGCACTTGTTAAAATGTGTTTTTCACTAAAAATTAACAGAAGAATGAAATCTTACTGATAAATTTTTTTCTCTGCAAATATGGCCTGGGGATATTAGACTTGGGAGAAATTGCTCCCAAAAGCATAAGTTATAATCGGTCTAAACAGAAAAAAGCAATGCAAAAACCAGTCAATAAATCTCACCTTCACTTTAAATTATTCAAGGAATATAAATAATCCATAAGAAAAATGTTTAAGTTGAAAGTGAAAAATACTGTTTATAATTTAACATTGTCAGTTCAACAAAGGTTTACCTAGATAAAAATAATATGTTGCTACAATTCTGATGAAAATGCTTTATTCAAAATGTCCTGGAGAAGAGCCTGTCCCTGGTCCCAGATATTCTCTGTGCTGCAAACCCATACTGGTTTTCCCTGCCTGTTGGAATGTTCTCACCTTTTCTTCCCTACTTATCTAAATCACAGTCATCCTTTAGGATCAGCTCATATTCCAGTTTTTTGGAAAGGCTTGTCCCTAACTCCCTCCCCTCTCCCTTTGCAGAATTACTGTTGCCCTTCTTGCCTTTACATCTCATTTGCTGGCAACCACATATATTTCCATCCTGTTTCTATGTATTTTTGCCTACTCAAATAAACTGCAAGCTTTCCAAAGCCAGGGTGATGTCTTTTAACCCTTTGTATCTTCTTTAAGCCAAAGCAGGTGTTCATATTTAATGGATGAATTGGCTGATTTTCTCATCAACTTTTTTCAACACATTTCACATGTCTTCCATTTTAGCTCATGGAAAGGATGCCAGAAGATTGGTCTGTTGCCAAGGGGGACTTGAGAGGATTCTTTTGACCCTGACTTATCTCTTGAAACCTAGATATATTATAGAAGTTGGGGGACTGCTTTGAGGTTCAGCTCAGACTTAGGTGAGGCCTGAAATTCTGGAAGCCCTTGAAACGATGGTAAAGGGTGTTAAAGGAGGCAAAAATTTATTTTATTGTTATCATTTCTTCTCTTTCTTAAACCCAAATATATCCACAGAATGGGCTTATGGAGGTGGCCTTGACTTCTCTTTGACCTTCTCTCTTGGGTAAAGACCAGCCCATCCAATTTTGCTTTTTGCATTTGGTCAGGGATATGGGGTGCCCAAATCAGAAGACCTGTCCCAGTCCTTCCAGGCTTCTTTACAACCAGAAGAAGCAAGAGGCCCAAATATATGACCCAAACTATTATAAATATTTTCTTTTTTTAATGTTTTAATTTTTTTGTAAATATTTTAGACTATTTCCTTCCAGATTTGTTTTTATTCACCAATGTGAGGGTTTTTTTTTTTTTTTTTTTCATGGCTGGAGTAGTTACTGTATCTCTCCTGGTTTTCTTTTTCCACTTAACATTATTGCAAATGCTTTCTCCCTTATCATTAAAAATTCTTTGTGAATGCTTCTAATGGCTGCATAAAATCCCTTTGGATGGATTTACTGTAGTTTACTGCTCCCTTATAGATTCATTCACTCATTCAATAAATAATTACTGAGTGTTTACTACACAGCAAGCATTTTTACAGGTACTAGGAATAGAACAATAAAGCCAAGTCTCTGCCTTGTTGGAGATTACATTCTAACATTCTAGATGGGCAAGAAGACATAAATAACCACCTCCCTCAAATATGACAATACATTAATAGGATAATACACCATGATCAAGTGGAGTTTATTCTAGGATGCAAGGATGGTTCAAATACCCACAAATGAGTCAATGTGTTATACTGTTTAACAAAATGAATAATAAAAATCATAATCATTTCAATAGATGCAAAAAAAGCATTTGACAAAATTCAACATCCATTTATGATAAAAATTCTCAGCAAAGTAGGTATAGAAGGAATGCACCTCAACACAATAAAGACCATATATGACAAGCCCACAGCTAACATCATACTCAGTGGTGAAAAGTTGAAAGCTTTTCCTCTAAGATCAGTAGCAAGACAAGCATGTCCACTTTCACAACTTTTATTCAACAGATTATTAGAAGTCC
Source organism: Camelus ferus (assembly GCF_009834535.1). NCBI lineage: Eukaryota > Metazoa > Chordata > Mammalia > Artiodactyla > Camelidae > Camelus > Camelus ferus. The sequence goes on along the minus strand of NC_045703.1, from coordinate 35,861,849 downwards.
TACCCAGAGTAATTAGGCAAGAAAAAGAGATAAAAAGCATCCAAATTGAGAGGGAAAAAGTAAAACTGTCACTATTTGCAGATAACATGATATTATATACAAAAAACCCTAAAGAATCCATCAAAAAACTATTAGAACTTGAACAAATTCAGTAAAGTTGCAGGATACAAAATCAATACACAAAAATCTGTTGCCTTCCTTTACACTACCAATGAATTGTCAGAAAAAAATTAAGAAAATTATCCCTTCTTACAATTGCAACAAAAAGAATAAAATACCTCAGAATAAATCTAACCAAGGAGGTGAAAGACCTGTATTTTAAAAACTGTAAGACATTAATGAAAGAAATTAAAGAATACACAAATAAGTGAAAAGATATTCCATACTCATAGATTGGAAGAATTAAAATTGTTAAACTGTCCTTACTACCCAAAGCAATCTACAAACTCAATGGAATCCCTTTCAAAATTTCAATGGTATTTTTCACAGAAATAAATAATCCTAAAATTTGTATGGAACCACAAAAGAGCCTGAATAGCCAAAGTAATCTTGAGAAAGAAGAACAAAGTTAGAGATATCATGCTTCCTGATTTCAAACTATATTACAAAGATATAGTAATTAAAACAGTGGTGGTGTTGGCATAAAACAGACACATAGATCAATGGAACAGAATAGAGAGCCCAGAAATAAACCCACACATATATGGTCAATTAATTTATGACAAAGGAAGCAAGAATATACAATGGGGAAAGGACAGTCCCTTCAATAAATAGTGTTGGGAAAATTGGACAACCACATGCAAAAGAATAAAACTGGATTGATATCTTATACATAAACTCTCTTTAGTTAACAAAAGTTAATGCATAGTGGATTAAAAACTTGACTATAAGACATGAAACTGTTAAACTTCTAGAAGAAAACATAAGTGATAAGCTCCTTGACGAAGGTCTTGGCAATGATTTTTTTTTTTTTTTTTTGAGTCTGACACCAAAAATAAAAGCAACAAAAGCAAAAATAAACAAGAGGGACAACATCAAACTAAAAAGCTTCTTCACAGCCAAATCAAAAGGCAACCTATTGGATGTGAGAAAATAATTGCAAACCATATATCTGAAAAGGGGATAATATCCCAAGGATATAAAGAATTCATATAATTTGATAGCAAAAAAAAAAAAAAAAAGGTGGGGGGAGGAAAAGAGGGGAGAGTGATAGTGGGGGTTAGATCATGCAGGCAATTGTATGCATTAGAAGGACCTTGGCTTTTTTCCCTGATAGGAAGTCACTGGAGGATTTTGAACATATGAGAGACACGATTTGACCTTGGTTTGAAAAGGGTTATTCCAGAAGCCATGGGAAGAAGAGACTGAGAGTAGGGTGGGACAGGGAGGTGGAAACAGGAAAATCAATTAGAAGGTTGTGATGATGATGATGGCTGGGCAGGGAAGGTGATGGAACAGCGGAGAGAGAGATGAAAGTGGTTGTTGGGCGATTCTTATGAAGGTGGTGCTGACGATTAGATACGGAGCACAACGAGAAGGGAAGATTAGCGTTTTTAACCTAAGCAGTAGGAAGAATGGAAGTTACAGCCTACTCAGATGGGAAAGCTGCAGGAGAGATGATTAATTTTGAGAGGCGAGGTGGCAATTAGAGGTTCAGTTTGTGATATTTAGTTTTAAGATGATTTGCAGCAATGTAAGGGGAGAGGCTGAATGTGCGGTTGGAGAGGGGGTTATGGAGGGGGGTTCAGACTGGAGAGTTGTCAGTATACAGATAAGGCTGAAACTAACCATGAGTCTGGTTCAGCTCGACCATGGGTGTGAATAAATAAGAGAGAAGGTCCAAGGACTGAAGCCAAATTCATTTCATGTTTAGACATTAGGGAGCTCATGAGAGACTAGCAGAGGTGACTGAGAAGGAGGGCTCAGAAAAGTAGCATGAAAGTCAAGAGTGCGTGGAATCCTGGAAGCCAAATGAACAAAGCATTTGAAGAAAAATGGAATTATGAACTGTGTCAAATATTATTGACAGGTTAGGGTAACCATATGTCCCAGTTTGCTTGGGATACTCCCAGTTTATGCCATTGTCCTGGATTATTACCAGTGTCCCTTTTACACTTACAAGTGATCTTGTTCAGACCATAAATTTTACGGTTCCCTGTGGTGGATGTGGATAGAGGTGTGCTGTTGAGATCATCTTTCAAGAGCACCTGCTATGGGGAGCATGGCTAATTGACACCTCCAAGTGCTGTACCCTCACATTTACTGTGACATTCATGCCAGATCATGCTTCCAGTGGGCCAGTTCCAGCCAATGACCGAACACAGGGAGTACCAGGAATGGGCCACTCCTGCCTGATGTGGACGTTATTTGGCCACTTTGACCTGGGGAGTGACTCCCTATTAGTCTGGTTGAGGCTTTCCCAGAACTGCACTGTCACCTCAGCCTATCCCTACCCAGTCCTTCCTTCTCTCTTAACAGGTGTCAGGCCAGCATTGCAATCTGAAGGCTCTTTTCACCTACATTCTCTCCCTCTCCCGTTATCTTCCCCAGGCATTTCTCCAAACAAATCATTTGCATGTCTGTTCCTCTTGGCATCTATCTCTTCGAGGCCCTTAACTAATCCAGATAGTACCAGGAGTGGCCTGAGAAAACAGATAGCAAGATGGGGTTTGGGGTCTGACTCACTCCTCACCCAAGTGGCTCAGAGGACCTCATCATGAGGGGTATGTGGGCACAGATAGTTCTGGGCACAAGGGGCAGCCTACATACTAAGGATGAGCCAGGAAAATGTCCCGTGGAGGGAAACACCTTTGCCAGTGATGATTCAGGGCTTTGAAAGACAGAGAGGTGATATAGCCCATGAGGACACTGTGGAACTGGCTGGCTGTTACTAAGTTGAACTGATGACCTGCAGAAGGATAATGAGAAATTAAGGGTATGTAGCAAATAAAGGCTAACTGTGAGAGCTAGAGGGGGCCTCTGACAGCTCAGATAGAGGCCTTTATAAACTGTAGAGTAAGAGTAGACACAAATGAGGAGCAAGCCCAGCATGTGTCAGCGCTCCAGAGAGGTCCAACTGCTCAGTCACGGTAGGTCTGTTGAGAAAACCTGCCACCCTGAAACGCTGGGTGGGGGCAACAGGATGGATGCCCGAGGAATTCAGCTCAGCAGACCCCTCTCATCCCTCACTGCTTGTCGAGTTGGCTCACACCTTTAATGTCAGAGTGAGCACTTTCTCTGTCCAGGAAGATACTCCCATGGCCTCTCCCCAGCAAGGCAACAGGTGCCCCCTTGGGATCTGCCCCCACCTCCTCTTGAGATGGCCAGGTTGATAACCAGCGTTCAATCCCAGCATAATCTGGCTTGGGATATGCTGTGTCTGATGAAGAAGGAAAGAGATTACATCTCAGAGCTCCAAGAATTAGCTAACATCTAATGGTGGAAGCCAGTGGAGTACTGCTGAGATTACATGCTGAGGGTACTTGAGCAAGAGGGTGGGATGGTAAGACTGGATATGCAAGAATTCATCCACTCACTGGAATATCCTGGAACGTGAGATTTTTAACATCTTGGAAAAGGCCCAAGAAGATGGGGCAAATTTTTGGCTAGGGTAGCCTTGGAAGCTTGGAGAAAGCAAGGGCCATGCTGAGATTCCCTGTCAGATGGGAGAGGATGGAATAAAAAGGCTGAGGGAAGTCAGACTGCTGGCTTGCACATATTGTGTGAGGCCAGAAGACCCACCAAAGGACACATCAAGGTCATCAGGAATAAGCTGATGAGAAGGGTGCCTCACTAAGCATCACTTAGAAGCTCAGTGATGAGCTCCTCTGCAGGCCAGAGCTGATGGGAGGAGGGGCCCACCTGCACTCTTCAAATGTGTGATAGGGATTGACATACTCGGTGGTTGGATCACTGGATCCTTGGCCTGGGGGGTAATATATATCATAGTGTGGAAGGCCAAGTGGAAACCTCTGGAACTGCTGCCCTCCCCTAGCCAAGACAGGAAGTCGAAAGTAAAATAGAATCTTAAGGAATTACAATGATTAGCGATGTTTGAAAGGTTGCAGGGTCCATGGTTCCTGCGACACCGCCTTTAAACTCACTAGAGCTCCTGCGGAAGCTGCAGGGATCCTAGGGGATGGGTGGCTGCAGCAAAGAGCGAGTTACAGTGAACAGGGGCCCCAGTGCAGCTGTGGTGCCAGGTGTAGCATCTTCGCTAGAACACAGTAATAAGACCTCAAGTGCACGGTATGTGTCTTGGCATCTGCTTTTCAGAGGCTCTTCACTGATGTATGACCCTATTAGTGAGACAAGTAAAAGGTTGCTGAGAACTGATCTTCAGGTTTATATGGAGCTAACTGATGGCCTTGACAAGTGTGTGTGTAGCGGAAGCTGAACTAGAGTGGGTGCAAGAGAAAATGGAAAAGGAAGTGGAGAGAGCAAGAAGATGATTCATTTAAGGCTCATTGCCATTTACAGGGAGCAGAGAAATGAGTTAGTAACTAAAAGGAGATGGGGTCAAAGAGGGTTGGTTTTTTTTAAAGACAGGAAATATTGCAGCCTGTTTCATATTAGTGGGAATGATCCAGTAGATGGGGAGGAATGATGTTGCAGGAAAAGCGTGGACAATTGTTGAAGTGATGTCCTTGCGCAGAAGACAGAGACTGAGGATCAGGATACAAGTGCAGGAAAAAGATACTGGACACTAATTGCTTCCTAAAGTTTCAGAAGCTCTCCCCGCTCCTTTTAATAGAGGGTTTTCTTTACCAAAGCAGGCTTCCACAGTTTTTTTTTTAAACTTATACATTAAGCCTCATATCAACCTGTATTTTAAAATTTGTTTGCACATGATAAAATAGAAGAACTCAATGCAATAATGTGTGGGTTTTTTTCCATACTGGTTGGTGGTACCTGATTAGTATACTTAATATCGAGCTAAAGGGTAAAGAACGTAAGTCAAGAATGAATAGGATGATATTTAGGATTACTACAACCTTTTAAATCCTGAACTTGTGTCAGAAGACATTATGTAATAAATGCTAAATCAATGGCATAGACACTAGAAGGTAAGAGTTCCAGTACGGGTGAGACCACTCACTGTGTCTGGTGTGGAGACAAGGCTTCGTCCAACAGGCAGAACTTAAGTTAGACTTTGAAGAACAGATAGCATTTGGATGAACGGGTAGTCAGGGTGAAGGTTTTCTAACAGAATGGGAGGGAGGAATTTACAAGGAACCTTCTGTGGTGTATGAGGACAACATTGCTGACTGTGCTAACTTAAGAGGCACAGTCAACTACAATTGTGCTTAGGGACTCTGGTCATTTCTAGACTAGGTACTGCTGAGCTGAAATCATCTGACGGTGAGCTTGATGTCCTCCTGAGTGACAAGATAGCTCTAGCTTCACTCTGAACACCCAAATGGACATATGGGATGAGAAAGTGCAAGAACCAGATCAGGAAATGGACAACATGCAAAGCATTTTCTGTAATGTCACTTTTAGAACCTCTCTGTTTAGAGTAAGAAGGAGAATAAAGGGTGCGTAACTGAGTTCAAATTAGAAATTCCTCTAATAAAGGAAGTGACAAAATCAAATATGCACTCTAAAATAGCAGTAAAAATGTGGTCAGAAGCGTTTATGAACTGAAAAAAATATACTATTAAGCTGTATAACCTTGCTTTAATGTTTAATTCTTGACCTTGTTGCTGTTCTGTGACACAGGGAGTCAGTGGCACCTATACTTTCTACCTCATTCTCTTCAGACCCAAAGCCTAGACGAACCTGTAGTCTGGTACATTTTGTGGTAATAAAGCATTGTCTGTTTTTCTCTTTCAGTACATTTCATATCTCAAGCAAAAATGGGAGATGGCAGTATCCCAATGGTCAATTAAAAATTTTTTTCAGTCCTTAAACATCAAATAACCAAACATTCCAAACTTCAATGTAAGATGATGGGGCCAGTATTATTATTATTATTTTTTAATTTTAGTAAGTAGATCATTTGAAACTGCTAAGTATAAAATTTAAATAATTTTCCTTTTCCCCAATCCCAATTGAATAAAACTTCATCATGGTTTTGCCTCAGGATATACATCTGACATCTCCCTAGACTCTTTCCTTACTCCTTTCAAAAAGTACGAGCAAAGAATGTGTTTTTAGAAGAAGTCTTTGAACAAGGAAGAACAGATATCAAAAGCTCTGTTCTTTACTTTTCTTACCAAATCTGTCAGTCATTGCCCTCTGTCAGTTTCTGAGTGCGGAGGAGAAATTGCCTGAGGTAAAGATAGGATTCCACTCTCTACAAAGCAAGAGGGGATAATATCCATAACACAGAACCTTTAGGCAGTGCTTCCAGAGAGATCAAGAAACTTCGTTTAACAAGCAGGTACAGTGAAAAAAAGTAACATGATACTAGAGGAAAAAGTATCCAGTTGTTTTCTGAGATAGAATACACACTGGGTAAAATGTGCTAGAAGAAGGAAAAGAGAAATAGGATCGTACCTAGTAAAAATAAACAGTAATAACAGAAAGTAATTGTTTTGTTTTCCATCCCATTCCTTGAGAATGCCATTATTGGCACAGAGCGGGTAACATAGTTGCCGAAAACAAGGGCAAGTCTGTAGTAATGAGAATTAGCAGGAAAAGAAAGAAGCTCTGATGTTCCCATCAATTATAAGCCATCTTTTAAGCAACTGTGTTTAGAATTTTAAGATACTTGATTTGCTTTTCCTGAGTGAAAACTATTTTTATTTGAAGTATGGTAAAGAAGCTTCCAAATTATCAGGTGGAGTATTTTCCTAGTTGTAAATACACTTCTTCAGTAAATGCTGGTGAAAATTTCTAGGTGATGACCAGATCATGAGAGTCATGCAAATACTGATTAGGAATCAAAAAAATTTTAAGTCTTGAGTTGTGTTTTCTAAGTTTTAGTCTACCTTTTACCTAAATTTCTTATATGTACTGATAATTGTACGTTTATTAATTTATGCAGTTTTCATAGGAAAGGGAAATAATGATGACAGGATAGTTTGAGTAAAATCACGTTAGTGATTCTGAACTATTGGGAGACAAGCAGAACTCAAGCTTACTAGGAGATTCTAACAACAAAACAGAGGAATAGGAAATATGCTGCTGCTGCTTTTCCAGGTGGAAGAAATACATTTCGCAAGACAAAGGAAATTTGGATGTCATTTCTGTTTTAGAAACACTGAGTCCCATAGGAGTACATTGGTAAACTCATAGAAACACTGTAATTTGAGATAGACATGACACTATGTTGCAGAGGACTTTAGATTTTTCTTTTATCGGTTAAACTTGTGTTTTAAGGTGAAAAATTCCAAATAAGAGGGTAGTGTTTTACCAAAGAATTAATTACTCCAGTAAATTCACTGTATATTTCTCTAAAGAATGTGTGTTTCTCTAAAGATTAATTTTTCAGTAAAATCTTTCACTGTTTTCCCTCAAAGGAAATTTGTCTATTTTTCTTAAAGGGAGCTTGGATGAGAAGAATCACCTCTGCAGACTCTGCCCCTGGCCACACTGCCTGGAGGCAATGTTTCCCAGGGGTGGAGGTCAAGGCTGGAGACAACTGGGAGCACCTCTTGAAGGCCGCCTTGCCTTTTTAGGTTATGAGGGTCTCTCTGGGTTGAGGAGAACATGATGGACAGCTCCATGCCAGCTCCAGTTAGCACCCTCTAATTTATTAGCTTCTGCTTTCAGATTATGCGGTAACTTCACAAATATTTCAGCCACGGAAACAGCAGCTATCAAGTGTCTCTTCCCTGACCAGCCCTCTGGGGCTGGAGTGAAATACAAGGAAAGAGCAGTACAGTTGGTCTGTCAAGTGAGAATAATCATTTGTGTCTGTGCCTGTCTGAGGGACGGTGTTTCTGACTTCTCTTTAGGCCTGCGTTAGTGGTGTATGTGTGTGTGTGTGTGTGTGTGATACTTATAGATAAATAGATTCTGTTGTGTAGATACTGATTTGTATAATGAGTTTCATTTATTCATGGGAGATGAGGGAGTTTCATATATTCATGGGGAATACTGAGGAAATATGAAATTTACATTGTTTAACCCTGTTGTTTGTGTAAATGTCAAAACTTCAGTTATGGGCAAACAGCAACTGTAATAATGATATTGCCTTTAGGACATTTTCTCCTTAACTCCAGATTTCAGAAATATGCAACAAATACTGAATAATAATAAATCCTAAAAATCTTGCAAGGAAGAATGGAATACAGGGAGCAGACTTTCACAAGTATGATAAAATTGTGAATTATCTGCCTGTAAATTATCCAAAGACTGTTAGAGCAATTTTAGAAAGGAATCTATGGTTTTTGGTTTTGTTTATTTTTAAAATCTTTTCAAATATCCTTCCATTTTCCTTACATGCTTGGACACTTAGTGAATTATGTTTAAAAATGCAATTTATGGAAATCGTATTTATATGCAAAGCAGTCTGTCTGTTTTATTTTTCTAAATCTCTTCCAACTCTTAAGTAACAAATCACTAAGTGCTTAAAAAAAAGAGCTTCTCATTTATTTTGATAGACGGTGTGTGGGTGCCGGCACATAAACGCAGAATTTGTGATTCCAAGCAAATGGGAGGTCAAAATGACCTTATGAGTTGCTTCCCCCAATTCGAAAGGGCACAGAGAATGCAGCACTTACCCAGAAAGAGTGGCAAGAGAAGCTTCCAGTTAGGGAGCCTGCGTTGCAACACCCACCACGCCTGCCCTCCCCCACATCCAGGCCTGAATCAATCTTAAGTTATTGCTAGGATTTGCCACGCATTGAAATAGAACTTCAAAGGGGAAATGAGACAGGATGGCAACTCCTATTAAAGTAAAGGAGTAGAACAGATAGAGTTCCCTGCAGTTGGGAGACTGAGTTCTCAGCCAAAGGGCAATCGGCAACAGGATTACTTGGTGGCAGAGAGCTGTCTCTCCCCTTTTCGTCACCTCTCCCTCAGCCGAGGCCAAGTGCAAAGGGAAAACCATGGGTGAGGAGGACACCAGTGCCAACCTGGATGATCAGAGGAGAATTTAATCTCTCAGACCCCCAACCAGGTATCATATATGTAAAAACATCATCTTTACCTTTTCTCCTGTCATCCCTCCTTCCCTTGAACATCCTTTTTTCAACTACTAGGGCCTTCTCTAATCTGCGTGGTTGCACGAATGTTAGCAAGACAAGCATGAGAGTTCATCTTTTACATGACTTGGTAGGCCTAAAAGAATGTCAAAAAAAAAAGTCAGTTAGGGCTATGAATCCACCAAAGTTCCCTTTGAAACTCTTCTTACGCAGAACGAATGATTACAGTTCTAGGTGATCTTGCATTTCTCCTTTGGGAATGTACAACACGGAGGCAAGTGCTCTGCTCCGAGCGTCCCGTGTGCCGGGTCACTGGAGCCCTGGACATGTGTGTTCAGGACTGCCCCAAAGGCCAGTTCCAGTGAATGAATCGTCTCACCAGCAACCTGATATTCAGGTCAGACGCAGCTCAGGAGAGAGGCTTCAGTTATCAGAACCTCATGGCTGGGAAAAGTGTCCCTATGGGTTCTGATCAGAGATCTTGTGAGTGTGAACGTAGGTGAAGCACAGGGAATGCCTCTTTGGGGGGCAAGGGAAATACTTGGAAAAGATGTCTAATGGAGAATGCACCACTGGGCTTTCTTCTTCCATCCACCTACTCAGTGGCAAATTTTAAAGAGTTTTCTGGAAGCTAATACATTTTATTTATGCTTGTCTATATCAGTAATCCATGCCAATGGAACACAGATTTAAAAAATCCACAGAGAGGTCCAAAGTTAATTTTAGTTGTTGCCTCAATGTCCAAACCTCAGACTAATGCTTAACATGACTTGGTTAGGTTGAGTGTGAAGAGCTTCAGGGCAGAGAAGCCTATAAACACTGAAATGAATTAATGAGAGAAGCAGTAATAATTCCTTCCTGGAGATGAATGGAAATCTGCATCTGGCTGAATAGTCTACAGGTAGTGCCATTTGATGAAGGAGTCTGGACAATATCCTATGATGCTTTTTCTGAGACCTGGGATTATGTAAGTTCTACAGCATGTTAGTCTTTGCTGCCCTGCCTCTTTTCCCTTCTTTATTCATCTATTGTGGAGGAGAAAGTAAGCCCAAAGTTGAACATCTCAAGACAAATCGGAAGTGGGCCAGCAGTTACTGCAGGGATTAACAGTGCAGTCTGTGCCCCTGGGCTGCCTGGGTTGGCATCCTGGTTCTGCCACTTACTAGCTATGTGACTGGGCAGATTACTTCTCCTCTGTGAGCCTCAGTCTTCTCATAGGTAAGGAGACCATAACAATAAGTACCACACAAAATCGTTATGAGGCTTAAATGAGTTTGCCTATATAGACAGTCCTCAGACTAGTACCCAGGCCATGATCAAACAATTAACATTAGTTATTATTATAGGTAATGCAATTAACTATTACTAATTGCTATCACATCTGGTACAATATAATCATATGGTACCTTCCTTCTGAGCAAAACCAGTAGTGGGTTCTTGTAATGATCATAGTTTACTTCACAGGTACCAAAATGATGGAAAGAGGGGATGGGTAACTCTGCTAAAGTCATACTCTGAGGAAGGCCCCTTAGCTGTCTCCAGCTCTTGAGACAATTGCCCAAGATTAATTATATTTGCCTCTTGTGTTAGAAAGAAGGTCAAGATTTAGACCAAATATTTGGACTATTTTTGCTTTAACATAAAGGGTGATTTGGGCATAATACTAAATCTCTGTCTCTAGTGAAAGAACACAAATAACTTTGATATCAAAGGAAAACAAAACCATTAATTTCTTAATAATTTCTTTTCACTTTTTCTTTCTTTCTTTCTTTTTTTTTTTTTTTTTGCCTAGTGGTAGGTTTGGTTTCTTAGCCTAGCTGATTAAAATATAAAATAACCCAAATTTCCAAAACATTTCTAAGCTGATGACTCTATTGTCTTAAGAGTCTAGAATTTAGGTAATAACAATAATTCTCTTTTGGAGAATAATAAATGTGTATGTGACTGAACGGTGTCCAAGCAGGGCTTTCCGTACCTCTCTGCTCTTACTCGATGAGGGCTCCCAGATAGCCTGGGCTCCCGAGGGCCCCGTTTTCTCATCTGTAAAACAGAGGGGGGTACCTGACTTCTTCTCTCCAGGGTTGATGTGAGGTGGAGAGGGGTTTACAGGTTTCGCGGCATGGCAAAACAAACACTTTGAAAAAATATACGAAGTAATTTTCCTTACTGACATCAGATCTTACTACCATAAACTAGTTTATTCTATTAGAGAAAAACCAAGACATTTGTTTTCCTTATAAGAAACAGCACAGCGACCTCGTGGTAAACAAACATCTTTAATGTTCGTTTCCTCTTCCTCATTCTCTTCAGCTTTGCCCACCACTACCCCTTCCCCTGTCCCAACACTAAAGTGACCAAATCATCACCACAGAGACTGAAAAATCTTTGAGGTCCTGGAGACTCCACGGACATCTCTTCCCCACGTGGTGATTCCTAGTTCTTCACGGAGACAACTGGGGTCTCCTAATGCTTTCCTTTTTTCATCCAGAGGAGGATAGAGGGAGGGACAGAATTTGTGGGAGAGAAGGCAGAGAAGGGTTTCTTCTTTCGTCGTAAAATGTTCTTTGTAAAAAATCTGATCTATGTACACACACACACACATATAAAATATATCCAGTGCAATTGCAATTGTTGTGCCAAACACTGGGAAGTGCCACCTTGGTCGATGTATTTCTGGAGTTTTAAACAGTTGTCCTACAACAGCTGCATTTTAGTAAGACTAGGGCAGGTGGCTCCAGATAAGCCACTTGCCACTCACATTCAGGCTGAGGCTTCTGCGTTCACAGTCCGAAGGAAAAAGTGTGTCTTTGTTTCTGGAGTGGGTGCTGCAGGGAGGGAGTGGGCAGGCGGGAGCTGGAGGCTACAGGTGAGGAAGAAGGAACTGGCTTCTTTTTACTTCTCTACCACCATCTTTGATGCAAATCCAAATCCATTTTCAATCTGAGGATATTGACATCAGCAGTGCTATGATCACACTACTTAAGGAGATAATTCAAATCAACATAAAAAATATTCACACCAAAATGTCTCTTTTCCTTTCCCTCTTTTCAAGAAAACTAGGATATCATGTCACCTAGGTCATCTCACCATGAATATTTCCAGTGATTGTCCCAAAGTCATTAAGCATCATTCAGAGTCTTTGGATCTGCTCTTTGGGCAGAAGGCATTATTTTTAGATGAAATTTCTGGAGATGTGTGTTTTAGTTTTCCCAACACACGGAGGAGTCTGAAGTCTCTGCCTTCCCCCATGTCCTCGTCCATGAAGTGAGAGGCACAGGTGCTGAGCCTCCACCGCTGGTCAGAAGGGAAAGGGAAGGGGAAACCCTGGGTCAGCGGATCAGCTCAGGAGGGATGCACCACAGAGGGAATAACGACGAGCTGCAAACCAAGATCAGAAGCTGTTACAAACCCACTCGATTGATTTCAGCTCTGAGTGTCACCAATCATGCTAAGCAGAGACCTACAGGGAAGAAGGTGGGTTGTCTAAAACCAGTACAGATCCTTGCTTTTGTCCTGAGGCTGCAAACCTGAAAACAGAGAGAAAATAAAAGGGGGAGAGAGAGAGGGAGGAAAGAGAGAGAGGGGGAGAGAAGGGGGTGAGGGAGGGAAGGCACAAGATATTTAAGGAAAGAGAAAGACAAATACCGCTATTTTATTGTGAAAGTCACAGAATTCATCTAAGGGGCACCAATGAAAGTAAAAGTAAAGCAAACAGACATGTCAAATCTGCACCTGAGGGAAGGGCAAGCGGGCACGACTACAAGCCAATAATTGCATTTATTATATAACTTTTTTTTTCATTTGCCCTGAAAATAAAGCAAACAAAAAAGCAAACCCTGATTTGAATGTACCCTTCAAACTGAACTCTTTAAGCCAGGGGCTCAATAATATCATTCAGATCATATTCCTGCTAAGTTACATTTTTAAGAGTCCTATTTAATTTGGCAATTAAGTTGATATCAGAGTCATGAGTCATAGTTTTCTTTCCCTGTAACTACCGCTAGGTGACAAGAGACCCCTCCAAGTTGTAGAGGATTTTAAACTACACTATTAGCAAGTACTCTAGATCAGCACTATCCAATAGAAATACAATGGGAGCCACAGACATAATTCTAAATTTTGTAGCAGCCACATCAAAAAAAAAAAAAAAAGGTGAAAAAAAACAGGTGAGAATTAATCTTAGTAACATTTTATTTAACCCAATGTGTTCAATATGCAATGTGTTGAAAGTACTTCAACATGCAATCAATATAAAATATTAGTAGACGAATTTTACATTCCTTTTTTGTACAAAGTCTTGAAATCCAGTGTATATTACACACTGACAGCACGTCCCAATTCGGCCTAGCCACATTTTACGGGCTCAACCAACACAGGTGGCTGGTGGCTATGCTACCGAACAGCACAGAGCTAGAATCTTTCCAACAAATTTTATTTTAAAAACATCCTCCAACATTAACCAGCCAAGTTAAGGCAGGGTCCTACTTTCTCATTCTGCCCACACTTATGGCATTGGGTCATCCGTCTGTTGAAACACAACGCTCCCCCTACCCCTACCCAGACAGACCTTCAGGCCTCAGGGGCCCTGGGGTCTCCAAGGAGAAATAACTGGGGTCCTGGGCTCGGCCCAGGTTTGGGCACAGGGCAAGAGGTGCCCGAGGATGCCACGTTCCCTCTCCCGCTTACCTGAGTCCACGCTGAGGCCCAGGCCCCCGGCCACGTCCCCCGCGGGGCTCCCGAAGGGTCCCCCGGGCGTGGCCCACGAGGCGCCGGCCGGCTCGCCCTTGGCCGAGAGCTCGCAGGGCGGGCTGCCGGGCGCTGGGGCCGGGGCGGGCGCGAGGCGGGCCGGGCGCCCGGAGGCGGCGGGCATCAGCAGCGGCCCGTAGCGCGGGTCGAAGTGCGGCGCGTACACCTCGTGCACGGCGGCGGGCCGCGGGTAGGCGGCGGCCTGGGTGCCGAGAGCGCCTCCCAGCGCATAGGGGTGGTGCGGGTGCGCGTGGTGCGGGTGCGCGTGGTGCCAGGGCTCGGCCGCGCCCTGGTGCAGGTGGCCGTGCAGCGCGGCCGGCGAGTAGGGGTCGGCGGCGGCGGCGGCGGCGGCGGCGGCGAAGGGCAGCTCGGAGTGCGCGGCGGCCAGCGGACTGCCCAGGGGCGCGGGCATCGGCGTCTGGTACGCGCTGTTCCAGAAGGAGGCGGGGAAACTGCGCTGGCTCATCGGGAAGGAGCCGTCTGCGGACCGGTGAGGCAGAGGGGAGAAGAGGGAGAGAGGCGCGCGTCATCCCCCGGAGACGCGATGGCCGACCCGGCGCAGGTGCCTCAGAGCTGAATGCGCGCGGCGGGCAAAGGGCGGGAAAGGGCCGGAAAGGCGCGGGGCGGGTGGGCGGCGTCTCTCGAAGCGGGCTACGGCGGAACGAGGAAACCCCTTGGGGAGGAGCGCCGCAGCCTCGGATTTTGCAGACGCGTCCCGGCTGCTGGAACCCCGATACTGGCCGGGAGAGGAAGGGTGGAGAGACTTCCCTTCGCAATCCCAGTTTCGGGGCGCGGAGAGATTCCCTCAGACTCCCGGCCGAGCTGCTGGGCGGCCCCGGGCAAACACGGCCTCCCCTTCCCGCCCCGGAGCCTCTCCTCAAGCTAAAGATGCCTCTTCCCACTCTTGGTCGGCCGCCTAGCGATCTCACTTCCCCCTCTCGCGTTTCAGCCTCCTTTGCTCCAGAAAATGTGCCCCTCCAAGGCATCTGATGGACTGGAAGTCCATCGACATATTTCGAAGTCTTGCTGTTATTAGCCTCCTTTCTAGAAACCTTCTTTCAATTTTTTTCCCCAAGAACTCAAGCAAAAGAGTAAACTTAACCTATTAAAAGGGCAGCTGTATTATTTGCACAGAGGGACACGAAGGGACAGGTCTTTTCAGTTTTAATTAGCAAACTTTCAGCATCAAAATGTGGACGACAATAATAAAATAATAACAACAACAACAATAACAACAATAATGATGATTATTGTCAGTATCATTGTTGACCCCCTAGTGTCTGGAAGCATTTTAAGAGAACAGAATTTAGATCAAATTTATTGCTTTTAGTGGGGAGGGAGGGAAAGAAAGACATTTAATTAAAAAGACCTTTACTGAGCACTTCCTCTGGAGAAGTCATCTACACTTCATAGTGGAGAATTTAAAATGCTTTGAAAATGCATTCTCAAGTACCGAGTAGTCTTCCTATTAAAATATTTAATGCAACTGGAGAATAAAAAGAATGTTTCGTATTTAAGTTTTGGATCTTGTCTAGCCAAGGCTTGTACAAACTGTCAAGACTCTTAAGAAAAAAAAAGAGAGGGTGAAGGTTGTCATTTCTCCCCAAATATAATACTTATTTTCCTTTTTAGAACAAAGTCCTCATTTCTCAGCTTGATATGCATCAAAAACTAAGATTAGTGAGAAAGTTTACCAAATAGTTACCTCCATCCTTGTCTTGATAGTAAAGGGAGGTCAAGATTTCAGGACAGAAGGGAGATTTAGTTGACTTGTCCAAGAAATCACTGTCCCAGGCAAGATAAAGCAGTGCTTTGTGGGAAGGGTGAACAATAAGGAGGGGATGTGTTTGGGGGAAAACCTTTAGAGATGTTTTGGCTGCATCCAAATTCTTATTTCTTTGTTATTTTACTTGCTTATTGAAAGACATTTTCTGCTTTAAGATTTCCCAAGTTATTGAAACCTGGCAAAAGGCTTAAGTAGATTTTAGGAGACATTCTTCAGCCAATTTTGCTTGCATTGCATTTTAGGATTTTTTTCCTCTGGGCAAATCTTTACAAACAGGATAAGGGTCCTGTAAGCTGCTGTAGGTGAAGATCCACTTTCCCCTAATCCCCCCACCCCTGACACCTGACTTGGGAGACTGTTGGAAACCTATTTATTTCCCTAGCACACTTACATACATTTTTCTGTGTGTCTTACAGCCATCTCCGGGGTTACTTAAGAGGTCAAATATTATTCTAATTTTAGAGGCCAGTAAATAGAGTGACCTCCAGGAGGTTAAGAGACTTGCCCAAGGTCATATTGCTGGAAGTGGTGGAGCCAATACACAAACCTAGGCTTCCCAATTCCAAGGCTAGTGACTTTCTAAGTCGCTGCTCTGCTCTGCGCCTTCAGAGATACCTTATGCCTGTGTCTACTCTTCCTTTGATTTCTTTATCGTCCCCAAATGCCTCTCCTCACCTCCTCTCTGACACCTAGCATTCTTTCTACGGCATCTCCTTGAGTCCCTGTAGGTGGACCCCAGGCTGTGAGGGCTCTCTATCCTCCGTTGCGGGTGGGGCCCCATACTCACCCCGCCAGGGCCCGGAGCTCCGCGGGGCTTTGCTGCTTGTACAGCTTGGGGAATAGCTGCTAGGCTGGCTCAGGGCCCTGCTGAAGTGCTCGTCCACCACGGAGCTGATGTCCCCCTGGAAATAGGTGAAGAGGACGCAGCGGGAGTTGATGTACTCCGCCTCTGGTGGGCGCTCTTTTTCCGGGCTGCCTTCTTCCTCTTTTATATTCGCCGGAGTCTGGCTAGAGAAGGAAGAGCTGCCGCTGCCGCTGCTGTTGCTGGGGCTGGCGTTGCACTCCTGGGCTTCCTGCATTTTGGAGTAATAGGCTAGTTTCTGCCCAAAGGAGAAAGGGAAGACAAGTCAGTTTCAGAAGAGATGGCCAGTTGGGTTCAGACTGCACGCCCTCTTCCGGATCCCTGAGGTATCCAGGCGCAACTGACTCAATGCCTATGTTCTGTGCTCGATAATGTGGGCGGCAGTCAGCAGGTCTCCTAACCTGCAGCTGAACAAAGCCGGGTTCTTAAGAGGCAGACTGCCCTTCTTGGAGCCTCCAATTCCCCGAAGTTGCTTCCAGGACACAGGGAAAGCTCTCTGAAGGTGTCAGGGTGAAGGTCCTGGAAGATGCCTAAGCAGTTTGACCGCAGAGGCAGGCTCAAGGCAGATATATTTTTAAAATCAGCCTCCAAGGGTAAAGGGCACCCAAGTCCAGTTAGGGCCTGACTGTTCCCTGCCTGAGAATTCAGGGCAGACGTACAAGATGAAGGATTAAGCATCCTTACAATGGAACATGAAAATAGCAAAATCCACTCCACACAACCAGGATGTAAAGAACTGCTGCAGAGGGTTTGAAACTGTTCCACGTAGGGAAGACTGATGTGGGATAAAAAGGTGGACTCACGCTGTGACATGGATCATTTTAATAAACGCAAGTTGGTATTTGGTCCTCCATAAACTGGCCAGTTAAAGGGCTCGGCTTTTAAAAAGATAGTCTTTTGAGTAAGGGAAAAAAAAAAAAAAACCAATGGGCTAAGAGAGTTTCTACTCTTACCATGTCAATGCACATTGAGGAAAAGAGTAATAAAAAGGAGCAGAAGATGATCTTGGCTGTGAGGCTGGGTAAATGGTGACTGATAGTGATTTTAAAAACCAGGTGTAGCTGCTGAAAACATTTTTTAGAAATAAGCAATGGACTGAACGCAATGTTAAAGCATTTTGAGGTGGCCTTAAAGGGGTGAACCCGATCATTCAAAAATGAACAGAGATCTTGGTGCAAAAGATTGGTACAGGGGCAGGGAGGAGAAAGGATCTAACAGAAAACCAACCCACCTCTCCTCTTAGCAATACTCCCAGCCTGGGAAGGAAGCTCATCTTAGACACTGAAGCCAAAAGACTGGAGTATTTAGCAGTCTCACCACCTCTACCACATTCCCACAATGAGGGACTCTGGTGATTCCTAAAATTAACATTAGGACTAAACAAACTCCTGGTCTGAAAGTTTTTTTAAAAAGGAGAAGAGGAAGGAAAAAGGCAAAACCCAAACCCCCAAATCTAACCACTGCATCATTAATTCATCAGGAAAATTTCAAATAGATATTCTGCAAGCAACATTAGCAAATGCATGGATTCGGGACGTTGAGGGTGTATTTCCGTTTCTCGGAAGCAGGAGTCTAGGCCCTCACTTTTGAACCTGGTCCCGACTCATAGGGGGCCGCTCCTCCGTAAGTGCGATCTTATTCATTTCCTGGACTACTGTCCTCAGTTTCGACTACATCAGCTGAGGAATGAAAAGAAAAACTGTTCGACAATATACAGCCCCAAGAAAAGAAAACTTGTATAATTAAACAAAACTTGAAGAGTTCGCAGAACCGGAGTTGAATGGTCTTCTTAAGAGTGGGTTTGTTGTCAGGGACTCAGGCTCGCGAAAGGCGAAGTATTACCTATGAAGCTTGCCTCTGCCGGGTCAGTCGTACCCAATAATATTCCCCCAGAGCTTTGCAAAGCAGAGATTATAAAACCAAAGAGTTTCGTGCCCTTCTCGTAACGAATTAGTGGGTTCTGGAATTAATTGGCCTGATCGTCCTGAGATTTGAAACGGAAAAAATATGCCTTGCAGGGATGAGAACTCGGGTCTTTGTATCTCAGAAAGATAGAGGCAGGCCTTTGCTTTTGTTTTGTCGTCACTCTCACCTTTGGGACCAAAGCTTGTTTTTCCCTGCGTGAGCTTTGTTCGCATCTCCCAGCGCCAGCACCGGGCTCGGAAGAATCTGGAATCGGATAAACTCTACGAAAAGAATGCAGCCCGCGCGATCCTCATCTGATTATTCCCAGGAAGACCTGAGCAAGCATTAGTAAGACTTAGCTGTCTTCCCGAAAGAGCAAATGGGCAAGCTAAAGGGGTTAGCTCAAACTACTGGGTAGCCAGGCAGGCAATCCAGGCATCCGGGAGGCCTCGGCCGCTGGTCCGACGCCGGGGGCCCGCGCGGAGGCGCCGCGGACCTCGAAGTACTGGCGGTGCTCGCAGAAGCCGGGGCGCGCCACCTGTCTACGAGGCCCCGGCCCGGAGAAGACACATACCTGGTGGTAAGGGGTGTAGGCGGCTGCGAAGTAAGGCTGGGGAGGACCATAGACTTGGTACATAACATCCAGACAGCTCATGGCTCCCCGCAACGCAGACAGTTAAGTGTTTTATCATCAAGTCTCGGTCGGCGTAGGGCAGGGATGTTGCATGGGTGGCACTTGGACCCGAGCTCGCGAGTCATCAGCGGCAGAGCGAGGGGCAAGCGCGCTCAGCGGCTCGGGATCCCGCTCGCACGCTCGCCTCCCACCCCTGCAATTCTGGCCGCCAATGTGCTCCGGGATAGAAGCGCCTGGGCTCCCGCTAGTGGGCATTTAAACCCCACGCGGGGCGGGCGTACTGACGCCACTCCCAGGCCGCGAAGGGGGAGGGGTGGGAGGCGGGGACGGGAGGGGCAATGGGGCGCTAGGGACTGGGACCTAGGGGCTGCCGGTGCGTTTCCCCAGGCTACCCTGCGGCGAGCCTGTGGCCAAGGGTGAGGTGAACTGCGCAGCCCGGAACTTGGGCCCTGAGGCTTCGAACCCGGAGGAGTAGGGATTTCCCCGGCTAAAACAGGAGAGAGTTGTGGGGGACAGAATAAGAGAGGGGGAAATGGAGGCTCTTACACTTGGAGAGAGAATGTTGTTGTGTGGTGAGGAAAGGTCTTGTGGGAGTGTTCCGGCCTCACACTGGAGAGTTGAGTGTGTGCGTCCGGGGGTGGCGAGGTGGGGAAGATTCTTTGCTCTCGGTCCCTTCTGATATGCGGGAGGAAGGCGCTATCCCCAGGAATCCCCTAGGAGATCCGGGTCGTCGCAGATAGGATGTCAGAGTCCGGGGACTCCTCTGCGTGCGGAGGAGCTCCCTCTGCGGGGAAATGGAAGCGGCTGAAGCCTGTAACCACTGCCCTCTGCACCTCCTTTGCGCCGCCTCCGAGCGGATCAACCCGCCGTCAGCTCTCCCACCTTAATTCCACTCAGTGGGGCCGCTCCCTTCTGCCCCTCTAGAGTACAGTTTCTCTTTGACGTCTTTCATCCGAACCCGCGTCGTTCGCGCCCCGCCTCCGGCTCCTCCCGGTACAAGCTGCTTTCGAGGAGTCCAGGAGGCCTCACTCAGCCCCCGGGCGCCCCGAATCTCCACGGCCGGCATCCTTTAAAAAGTTTCGGTAACTTTGGGGTCCAAGGACTCTTTGGTTGCAAGAGGAATTATCCTAGGAACCGCAGGGGGGTCAGAGAGGGCTTTTGCTGACTTTTCAGCCCGTAATACAGCAGCTACGATTTTCTGTTTCAGTTCTAGAGGTGAAGGAGGATACGCTCCGATTGTGAAACGCGCATTGCGCATCCCCGTTCTCTTTCTGGCCCTGAGAGCATTCCTGGCTCTTGCTTGCTGCGACGCTTTCCATTCTTCTCAAGGACTCCTCCCCGAGCTCTGTGGGGAGGAGGATTAACAGTGGAGTCCTCCGTCCTTAAATTTTAGGAATAATAGAGACAAGGCTCTCTGTATGTCTGGTCAAGGATGGGGAGGACAGAGGATGGGAGCATTGAGACCAGACCCAAAGAAGAGGCAGCGTGGATTACTGACACGAACGGACTCTAGTCATTCCCTGGTTTAAATGCAACAAAAAGTCCGACATCGATTCGCAGGCTAAAAACTGCGAACAGATGCACCCTTAAAGACATTTGTCTTCAATACGTGAATATTATACACCAAATAGTTTCGAGTTAAATTTTTGGTTTTGCCCAGTTTGTAAGTGGGCAAAGGGCTCCATGTCTCCAGTGTATAAATGGTGAGAGGTCCTGAGTGAAGTATTTCTTTAATTAACTATCATGCAATCTATTAGAAAAATCTATTATTTTCTAAAGAAAATTAAAACAAACAAACAAAGACACCCCTGTAGTATAGTTTAACGCAGTTTAACTCTTTAGGGGCCGGGCTGCCTTGTGGTTGAGTTCGTTGGCTTCTGGAGCCTACCACTATCCAGGCGCACAGGTGAAGCAGAACATCCTTCCAACCACTACCCAAACCCTCCCTCTCTAGGAGTTCTGGAGGAGGGCAACAATCGCTTTATCCGTATTTCCTCTGGGGACAAAAGAGCGAATAGCCAAGGGAAGAGCCACAGTGCGTGCTCCTGGATCCAAGAAGTGGGCGTGCAGGTCCCATTTCGCTGGAGGCCACAGCACACCCTCACTGCTGGGGACCGCTCTGTCCCGCCCCGCTCCAGGCCATGGGTGGGTCGGGCCCTCAAGCCTCGGGTCAAGTGTAAGGACACCGCGGGACCCGAGGTGCCCACGCAGCCTGCTCCCGGGACAGATTCCTGCCAGTAGGAGCGGCGTCCGTGGGTCACACTCCCCTATTTCACCTAGGTTCCGCTGTCCATCCTCGGACGTAGAGGTTCTACTCCAGCTTCTTTGAGTCAGGGCATCTCCAGGAGCACCTGTAGCCTGAGCGTGCTCCTTTCGGTGCAGCCCGGGCTGGGCGGCGTGGCTAGAGGCTGGCAGTACTGTACTGTGTGGGGATTGGGGAGGGAGGGAACCACTTGTCAATATTCACCTCCTATTCCCTGTACCCGCTCACGTTGACATTTTAAATTTGACTTTGACCGTAAACTTTAGTTTTCACGGAAATTCAAGAGAAAATAACAACCGTTCCGAACCAGTAAGGCCCAGCAAATCGTTATTTTTGAAAAGGATTACAGGAGCAGGGATTTCCCAAATTTTGAACGAAGAAAATGAAGAGGATATGATGCCTGTTGCCTAAGGCTCCTTTCTGTTCGCATTGCTCAATCTTCTCTTACTTGAAACCGTTTTTAAAAACTTCACTGAAGCTAAGGGTACTGACAACACAGGAGTTCAAAGGAACACAGGGGATTGAGCCAGTGAACATCAATCCTGAGTTTAGGCAGAAAAAAATCTCCTCCCCCCAAATTCGAATTGAAGAGAGAAAAACAGTCTGCAATTTTAAAATACATCCAAAGATTGGAGCATGTTTAGTCTTTTCTGTGTATCTGAAAAGCTGTCATTTACACGTGGATGGTATTTATCCACCTGATGAGGTCGCCTCTTATTTCTGTGTTGAGGCAGAAAGTAAAACACAGCTAAATTTAACCCCTTTACTCTCCTAGCCATTCAAACTGCCAGGACATTAGCAGGGTCAAAGAAGTCAGGTTTTGATTCAGAGCTTTGGGGATGGGCTACAGGCTGAAGTAGAAAACTGGGGGGAAATCTCTCTCCTCCTCCCTCTCTTTCTTCCTCTCCCCCAGTTATTTTAAGAGAGGACACTGCAAATCAGTTAAATGTCCCAGAAATTGGGTCCTGTGGAAAAATGTACCAACATCACCAGAAAGATCAACTATCAATTGCATCTAATCATACTGATTTTTAACTTCCTAATTGGGCCAAGGGAATTTAAAAACTTCTTTTGGAAATGAATTTCACTTTACGATAGCTTATGGCAGTTTACTGAGCTGCCAGGGTGGGTGCAGGGGGGAGATGGGAGAGGAGTTTACTTTTGGAAATAAGGTTCATTCCACAAAATTCCCTTTCAGTACCCTAATTCTAGTGTGCAACTCTAGCAATATCTAGAATTATGTAAAAATAAAAGATACCTTTATTCTCAAAGTTAATAACTGAAGTCAAATTACTTTTAAATGAATACATACATGTTTCAAGGTAGCATCACAATGAAATTATTTTCTCTCCAGAAGAACTGCTTCTGATATTTTTAATAAGCTAACTGACTTCATTACCTTCTGAATTTTTCCTGTCTGCCTGTATCATCTTATTCTGAAAATGGCAAAGTCATTTTAAGGGAATGATGTATGGAATAGAACTAATTTGAAGTACTGACCTGCAGCAGCCCAGCCTGCCCTTGTCCATGGTGTATTTGGATCATTGAGCACTGGCATTTTATGCTGCCTTATTCTGCCAGCCAAAGAGGATGAACATGATGGTAATCTTGCAGACTTTTTTTTAAACCCCTAAACCCATCATTGCCTGTTTTACAGAGCAGAGATGTGTTTGGACTTTGGAGAGTAGCTGATAAGATTTTGTGGATTCAAGCTATTAATAGTATTAGTTGAAAACATATTTGTGGAAGCCAGCTTTTTCAGGCATGGTGTGTTACTTAGTAATGATACTCTAATATTTAGTGGGCAGTCTGAATGATGATTTTATTTTAAAGAAATAAAGGATAAAGGAGCAATTCTTGTTCTCTGAAATCTCACTAAAATGCTTAGTGAAGGAATTCCAGTTTAACTTAGTGAAAAACCAAGAAAAAGAGGGTTCAATTATTTTTATACAACCTAGAGTAGCTCTTAACAGTGTTTTCAAGTAAAACTCCTCCATGGTCTATCCTGATGAATAGATGAGACTACTTTGTGATTATTATTATTTTTTAATTGAAGTATAGTCAGTTACAATGTGTCAATTTCTGGTGTACAGCATCATGTCCCAGTCATGCATATATACACATATATTCATATTCTTTTTCATTAAAGGTTATCACATGATACTGAATATAGTTCCCTGTGCTATACAGAAGAAATTTGTTTTTTATCTATTTTTATATATAGTAGCTATTATTTGCAGATCTCAAACTCCCAAATTTGTCCCTTCCCATCCCCTTTCCCCTGGTAACCATTAGATTGTTTACTATGTCTGGGAGTCTGTTTCTGTTTTGTAGATGAGTTCATTAGTGTCCTCTTTTTTCTTTCTTTTTTTGTTTGATTCCACATATGAGTGATGTCATATGGTATTTTTCTTTCTCTTTCTGGCTTACTTCATTTAGAGTGATGATCTCCAGATCCATCCATGTTGTTGCAAATGGCATTATTTTATTCGTTTTCATGGCCAAGTAGTATTCCATTGTATAAATTGTATAGATATACCACTACTTCTTTATCCAGTCATCTGTCAGTGGGCATTTAGGTTGCTTCCATGTCTTGGCTACTGTATAGTGCTGCTATGAACATTGGGGTGCACATATTTTTTTGAATTAGAGCTCCCTCAGGATATATAACCACTGCTTTGTAATTATTGACATATATTTGATTATTATAAGAAAGTTCAACTTTTCCTCCTTTACATCTTAATGACTTTTCATGTTGTGTGCAAGAAAATTTTAGCTTAGTGAAATAATCACAACTTTGAATTTAGTTGTCTCTTGAATTCATGTTGACAATAATGTCCAGTTCCAGGACTGAGACATATATTTAATATCAGATTCATCTCTCAGAAGTGAGTTCTTTTCAGTGAGTCTCTATGAAATGCTTAGTATAAAGATATTATTATACAAATACAATTCACATGACTCAAATCTTTAAAATGATAACAAATGGGGAAAAGGAGATCTGGAATGGTTGTGTGTGAAATATTTTGGCTTGTTAGATTTTTACAAGAGAGGAAAATTTAGAAGGAAATGTACATTCTCTGATATTTACTTGAACACAAAGAGTTAAGTCAAAGAGCATGTATCGATTATTTCTTAATGGGAAGAAGTTGTTTTTCATCTTTACTTGGCTGGAAGTCACCCAACTTACCTTTAATTTCTGACCACAGTGATTTTTTTTCTTCTTTAAAGACATGCAGTCTGGAGATAGCAGCCTAGAAACAAACTCATGCTAGAAACTAACCTATGTGTGAAACTCCTTTTGTAAGATGCAGGAACATAGAGGAATTTACAGGTTCAGAAGGTGGAAGTATACCAATGGATTTAAACTGTTGGTTTAGATATTTTACATTATTGGTGTTGATCCATTCCCAAACTTTTGTTTATAAACTTCATTTCAGCAGGGTGCTAAAGGGATTAAAAGGAGAACACAGCAATGACAGAAGGTGAAGATATCCATCTGAGTGTGATGTCCTGTCACATGCTTCAAGAGGTCTTGAAACAGCTTCTTAGAAACTCACTCATAGGAAGTTTCTCTTGGCATGTGTGGAAGAATTTTTAGCACTGACTCCTAGACTGGCATTGTCTGACTCTAATTTCTTTGGTTATTGTGATGGGTTTTTAAGTAAATTTCATGATGACCCAAATAAATTAGGCTTAGCTATGCCTTAAGTATAACATGTAGAATGAAGTTTGGTGGTGTATCAGGACACTTAGCCTAGCAGATCCCAAAGCAGACTACACCTTTTATTTTTGTTCTTAACTTTATACTACAAATACTGTGCATCAAATTTTAAGGTAAACATCCAATTGTTGACTATGAAATTTAAACCCCACCAGCTGGTATTATTTTTCATCTTTCTTTAAGAGGGGGATGAATTTGTAAGGTAATCCAAACTGTGACGTTACCTGAAAAAAAGTGTTGAAGTTTTTAAATCTTGAAATGTAAAATTTAAAGACAGTATGTCATTTTATATGTTTCATGTAAGATATTGCCTGAATCAAAGTGGAAATCTGGCAGTTGTTCAGCTAACCTGGAATGAAAACCAGCTACATGTGACCATGTAAGAAATCCAACTGAAAAATTCAGGTCTCAAAGTGGCCTTTCACCAAGGAAACGTCTTCCCATATTAGTAAGTGAATGCTCCTCAGTATAGTTTGATTCTTTCTCCAAACAAGTTATATGTGCTCAGAATATGACCGTGACCACAGTAGTGTCTGTTGGTCTTTGTAAATATTTTAAGAAGATGGTGATTCTGAAATGGTTCAAAATGAACACATATTTTTACCCTTTAGCTTTATTTTTCTCTGTGGGGATTCAGTGGCAAAATAAATTTGGAGCCCTAATCTGCATCAGTGTATATGGCTTTGTTTCTGGGTATATGAGGGAGTAGCTAATTGCAAGGTACCACCCTTCATTATTTTTGGTAATAAATGTGATAAAACAGACTTTCAGTAATGCAGCAGAATAACTCTATTACTAAACAACTACTGTTAGAAAAACAGGCTGCGTCTGTGCGTTTGAAATAAAGTGCTAAATTAAGGAAACCCAACAAGTTAAAGAGAAACATAGATCTTGTTTTTTTTTTTTTTTTTTTTTTTCTTTTTAACTTTGGGAAGTAGATCTGAAAACTACAGGGTTATTTCTGTAGAAAGAAAATCCCAATAGTAGGTGTCAAAAAGAAGACATTTCAAAGCACATGTTGTCAAATAGTTATGTAAGTAAGTGGCTGAAGAACTGGAGAGAACCCCTAGCTCTTAAACAGAGAGGGGAAAGGTGGAATGGCCTGCTGCTGATCTCCACCTTTAAAGCACACGAGGTGGCAGACTTAATCCCTCAGTGCCTGTAGCTATAAAGGTCACATACTTTGGGATCTCAGCCCAGTGACTGCATTTCATGGGACATTGCCCTGTCTTCTCTCTGAAAGTAATACACCCTCAGCCTGATGACATTATCTTAGTTACCTTCTTAAGAATGGAGGAGGCTGACAAATAGCATGGAAGGAGTGATGGACCAGATATCAAGACACTGTGAAATGTTGTCAGCCTCTGTTGTCAACATGTTCTCTGCATACAGGAACACGTATGATTCTGAGCACATGTGATTTGTTTGGACTCGATATACTTGCTAAGGATGTTTATGATTCCAAACTTTGAATTTGGAACAAACCCACATTTGATTTGAAAGTAGTGTATAATGTTTGTAAAAATTTCCAGTCTGGGTGTTATTTCCAATTGAAGATCTTTCTTGAAGAATAGCACATTACAAACTTTCCTTAAAAATATTCTGTGTTCCCCAAATCTCACCCACCAGGGCCTATTCTTAAATGTTGGACAGAATTAGCTAGCCAGGGATCCTTTAGAATTCCAGGGAAATGTGATACAAAAGGGAGCTGTGTCTTCCAAGTGGCAAGTGAGTGAAGCTGAGATCTCCGGTACGCAGTATCGGAAGCAAAACTGCCCAGTACGTTTGCTTTCTGTGGGCCTGAGGACATGTATGTACACCCAGTGTCTGCTCCTTGGGAAATAAAAGTTCAGCTTTCCTGAACTTTCATGTGATTTGGAACAGAAGATAACAATTTTATTTGGTAAAGTTGGGCCTTGAAACTAGAATTTTTTCATTTTTATCACAATATGTAATTACTGGATATTTTAATATGCAGTAATATATAGCTTATTTAATGGAAGAAATAAATGACTGGAATTATTAGCCATAACTTCCTATTTGGTGATGAATACCCACAAATCCCCCTGCTCAGGACAGTTGAATGATTAAATAGTAGATTTTTGGAAGAAAATGAGCAACCATGCACACTGTTAGGAGTCTTAGTTTAGATCAAAATTTTGTTATTTTGTTTATCCTAAAGAATATATGAAAATTACTTCGTGTAGAGATGAGAGTGAATTAACCACTAGATTCACCCCTTTTGCTTCAAATACATACAACTAATAAAGAAAATGTAAAAAGAGCTAACCAGAAAACATGATTAGACCCAAAAGCAAACATTCTAAGGCAAAAAATAAAAAATAAACCCAAAGCCATGAGTGGAGTCGATGCTGTGGGCATGCCAGGTTCTAGGCTGGAAGTTGGCAGTCAGGCTCTTAACTTCTGCAGGCACGTGGGACAAAAAGTTCTGAACTAGACTCCCTACCTGAAAGCAAGACTCGTTCCAGGGCTTTCATGCCCACAAAGAGGCTGAAAACAGAAATGGCTGTTGATCTGGTGCCCTGGCTATATCTTTATTAAAGCCTCATGCTGGCAAGGCAGGGGGAAAAACAGCCTCATGACAAAGGACTGGGCTAGATGACCTTTGACTCAGCTCCTAGACTTATACTGTCTTTGTAATCACAGAGGGGCAGGAGCTCTGAAAAACACACCTAAATCCAGGTTGTGGACTAGGATGTGTATGTGGTGATGGGAAGGGTGGGTGGAGGCAATTGGGAAAGTGTTAGCAGGGCGAGCAAGGCAGTAAATGCTCACATACTCATTATGTGAGGTAAAGGTACCTCTCAAAACAAATATATGTAGTATATGTATGTGTAGTATATGTATGTAGTATACATATGTGTGTGTGTACATATGTATATGTATACCAACAAAACCAGGGACCTCTTAGCGAGAAAAAAAAAGAGGATGATATTGGATAGACAAGGGTATCTTGTATAAGGTAAAAAGACATTTAAGATTGTATCGTTTCATTGAAAAGATGACATATAATATTGTTCTATAGAATCTACCTACAAGCATCACCAAATCCTCTGTTTCACAAAGTATTTGAGAGAATAGAAAAGATCTTGATACCAAAACTGGGCAAAGAAACAAGAAAATAAAGTTAGTGATCAGTGTCACATGGAAACATTGATGCAAAAATCCTGAATAGAATACAATTCATTTGGTTTCAGCAACATTTAGGGAAAAACATATTGTAGCCAGACAGGAGGGTTTTATCCTAGGAATCCAAAGGCAGAAAACCTATTAACTGAAACATACTACATTAGCAGATAAAAAGAGAGAGAGAGAAAAAAAAATAAAATTATCTCAAAGGATGAAGAAAAAGCGTTCAGTGAGATTTAACTCTCATTCATTATAACAATCAAAATAGATATGAACGTTACTTTGATTAAGGATAGTTGTCAAAAATATACTGTAAAAATCATACATAATGGATAAATTTTAGAAGCTTTTCCACTAAAAGTTAGAACAAGATAAGGATGCTTCCTATCATTACTTTTCGTCAACATTGCATTAGTTATCCTAGCCAATCTTGTAAGACAGGTGGGAAAAGTAGGCATGAGAATTTGAAAGGAAGGGGACGTAAGTCCTATTTGTAAACAAGATGGTTATATATTTAGAACCTTTAACATATTAATCTTACCAATAATGGTAACCAGAGTAATGAAAGTCAAACTAACTTTTATAACCAGTTGGACTGGAAAAAAATTTTTTTAAGTCTAAAAAATCCAAATCTTTGCAAAGATGTGGAACAAAGGAAAATTTCAAACTCTTTTGATGGGAACATAAATCAATATAGTAGATTTTGAAAGAACTTTGGTAATATGTAGTAAAACTTTGAAGATTCACATATCCTCAATCCAGTAATTTCATTTTAAGATGTATATTTCAGATAATTTTATGCACATGAACACAGCAAAATATGCCTAAGAAGTTTCTCTGAAATATTACTTGTAAGAGCAAAACCAAAGCAAAACAAAACAAAACAAAATCCCAAACAAAATAAAGCAAAGCAAAAACCAAACAAACTTACAAAAGTGGAAGGATAAATAAATTGTGATACCTTAATACAATGAAATACTCTATAGCAGATAGAACTGATAATTTATAACTACATGTATCAACATGGCAAATATCAACAGCTCTGTCAGAAAATAGTGGTTGGCAAAACAGAATAATACTGTTTATATTTATAAAGTTTGAAAACCTCTGAAACAATGCTTTATACTTTAATGCATAGATAAATAGGTACAGTTGTCCCTCAGTAGCTGTGGGGGATTGGTTCCAGGACCCTCATGGATACCAAAATCTGTGGATGGTCAAATCCCTTATATAAAATGGTTTATTTGCATATAACATACTTACAGCCTCCTGTTTACTTTATTTTTAATTGAAGCATAGTAGATATAGAGTAATATTATATAAGTTACAGGTGTACAATATAGTGATTCACAATTTTTAAAGGTTAGACTCCATTTATAGTTATAATATATTGGCTATATTCCCCAATAGGTTGTACAATATATCCTTGTAGCTTATTTTATACCTAGTAATTTGTACCTCTTAATTCCCTACCCCTATATTGCCCCTCCCTACTTTCCTCTCCCTACTGGTAACCATAAGTTTGTTTATGTCTGTAAGTTTGCTTCTTTTTTTGTTATATTCACTAGTTTGTTGTATTTTTTAGATTCCACATATGAGTTCTATCATACAGTATTTGTCTTTCTCTGTCTGACTTATTTCACTTAGCATAATGCCCACCATCCATACTCCATCAATATTGTTGCAAATAGCAAAATTTCATTCTTTCTATGACTGAGTAGTATTCCATTGCATATGTATATATCACATCTTCTTTGTCCATTCATCTGTTGATGGATACTTAGGTTGCTTCCTTATGTTGGCAATTGTAAACAATGCTGCTATGAACATTGGGGTTCATGTATGTTTTTGAATTAGTGTTTTTGTTTTTTTCAGATATATACCCAGGAGTGGAATTGCTGGGTCATATGGTAGTTCTATTCTTAATTTTTTGAGACACCTCCATACTGTTTTCCACAGTAGCTGCACCAATTAATATTTTAATCAACTTTGTACAAGGGTTCACTTTTCTCCACATACTCAACAACATTTGTTATTCATTGTTGTTTAGTGATAGCCATTCTGACTGGTATTAAGTGATATCTCATTGCAGTTTTGATTTGCATTTACTTGATGATTAGTGATGTTGAGTATCTTTTCATGTGCCTTTTGGCTATCTGAATTTCCTCTTTGGAAAAATATCTATTCAGTTCTTCTGCACATTTTAAAATCAGGTTTTTTTTTTTTTTGATGTTGAATTGTATGAGCTGTTTATGTATGTTGGATATTAACCCTTTATTGGTTGTATCATTTGCAAATATTTTCTCCCAGTTTGTATGTTGTCTTTTTGTTTTGTCGGTGGTTTCCTTTGATGAGCAAAGCTTTTAAGTTAATTAGATACCATTTGTTTATTTTTGCTTTTATTTCCAAAATTAATTAATGTTATGTATGCACTGGAAGCTTATATTCATTTTAATTTCCTTGAGTACTTATGACAATTAGCCATTAATGTTTCCTCTTCCGTGAACTATCTGTTATGTATTTTGCACATTTTATCCTACTTGGTTGCTTGGTTTTTTGTTTTTTTTCTTTCAGATTCACAGAAGTTTTACATATATGTTGAATACTAATCCTTTGTTATATGTGATGTAAATATTTTCTCCCATTTGTGGCTTGTCTTTCTACTCCTTTATGGTTTCTTTCTCTTTCTTTTTAATGGAGGTACTGGGGAATAGAACCCAGGACCTCATGCATGCTAAGCATGCGCTCTACCACTGAGCTATTACCCCTGCTTTCCATGGTTTCTTTTGATAAACAGCACCTCTTAATTTCATGTTGAAAAATTATCATTTTTTTAATGTTTCTGTTGCATTTCGCTTATTAAACTCTTCTCTTCCCTGAGATCATAACAATATTATTTTATACGATCTTTAAACATTTTGAATTTTTCCTTTCACATTTACTTCTCTAATTCATGAGAAATTGATTTTTAGTAGTTTTCAGTAGAGTGTAAGATAGAGGTTTCAATTTATATTTTTCTATATGGATAATCTACATTCCCATCAATATTTATTGAATAGTCAGCTCTTTCCCCCCTGACATGCTGTCTGCCAAAAATCAAGTTTTTATACATGCATGAATTCATTTCTGGCATCGCTCTTTTGTTAAATTGATTGTTTCTTCCTTTGCAAATACCATACTATCTTACCTAGTATAGCATTATAATAAGTCTTTATATATGTTCAGGTGTACTTCCATAACTTATGGTTTATCTTTAGAGAATCCTGGCTATTTTTGTATTTTGAATTGCCATATAAATTTTTAAATTAGCTTTCTAGGTTCCATGAAAAATCTTCTAGATCAATTGAGGGATAACTGACATCTTTTTGCCACTGGGTTTGTCTAGGCAAAAACATGAAATAGCTCTTATTTATTTAGG
The DNA here is from genome assembly GCF_009834535.1 of Camelus ferus. Taxonomy (NCBI): domain Eukaryota; kingdom Metazoa; phylum Chordata; class Mammalia; order Artiodactyla; family Camelidae; genus Camelus; species Camelus ferus. Next base: position 35,830,266 of record NC_045703.1, on the reverse strand, counting down.
TGTTTTGAAATGTCTTTCAAGTTGTATTCCTAGGTATTCTCCTTTTTTTTTTTTTCTTTTTTTGTTACTCTTGTTAATGGTATCTTTTTAAAATTAAAATTTCTAATTTATTGTTGCTAGTAAAGACAGATACAAGTGTGCATTTTAAAAATATCCAGCCACTATGCTAAATTTGCCTGTAAATACCAACAATTTACTTATAGATTTTTTAGTGTACTTTGTGTGGACAATAATGTCATCTGTTAATGATGATGATTTTACTTTTCACATTGAATGAACTGAGATGACCAGAAAATTTTTCTCCCTAATCTGTTAATGTGAATAATTTTATCAACTGATTTATTAACCAACCATGGTGGTGAGGTCTCATCTTTCTCATACTTTTTGGATTTGGTTGTTAATATCTTGTTTAGGAATGTTTATCTATGTTCATGAGTAAAACTGTATTGTATTTTTCCGTCTTGTAGTATGTTTAACTCGTTTTGTTATCAGGACTATGCTAACTTTGCATAAAGAGTGGAAGATGTTCCCTCTTTTTTATTTTCTAAAATAATTTGCTTATGATGGAATACACAAGCGAATATTGTTTGCAGAGGTCAACATCAAAGCATCTGAACCAATTCTTGCAGTCATTCTAAAAGACATTGTACATGCCTGTATAAAGGAAATTTATATCTTTTTGTTTTTAGAAGATTAGAGTCTGGAAAAATTATAGCAGTAGAGAAAGTATATCCATGAGTTGGATCTAATATTGTTTATTTTTTCCTTTCTTCCGTTATCTAGATTCTTCTTTATGATGAAGGAACTCACATCTGTGCTATGGAGTAATTTATATTTGTATATGAAGTCTAATAAAAATTAGATACAGGAAAAAGGAGAGATACTAATTCATCATCTCCTCACTGGTCAGTAGTTTTGGAAAGTATCCAGCAACTTGAGGGAAAAAATGTCTGCTTGTTAAAATTTGGGGATTTCCTTGCTGGGGAGGGTGGGTAGACTTGCAAGCTCTTTGGGAAAGGGGTTTGGGGAAATAAGAGTTGTACCTCAAGTCTTATGATCCTCAGCTGCTGGAAAAGGAAGTCTACTTTAGCTTAGGTAATCAAATACATTTCACCCTGAGAGTCAGGGAGCACAGAGTATAATTATCTTCTTCAGGAACAAGTGTTCTTTGTTTAGCTATCGCATGGTCGAAGCTCACAGATGTTAACTTGGGTCACCGTATCAATTTATTCCAATGGATTATCATGGCAGCCAATTCCAGACACTTTTCCTCTAAACCTTTATTGTAAAATAAAGCTCCTTACAACTGCCAGAAGATTAGGTTACTGCTTGTAGTAACTTCTCACTTATGTTCTTCAGTCTCATAATAAGGACTTTCAAAATATTTTACTTAACACATTCCATTTCTACATAAAAAGACAGGCTTCAAGTGAGATGCCTTTTTAGTCTGGGTTAAATCTGAGACATAAGTATACATTAGAATTTAAATGGAGTGGAATAAATAAGTGAAACATGTAAGAGCAACCCAACTTGCGTTTGCATTTCCAGTCTAACTGCTGAGGTTTGTCAAGACAGTCTGAAGATACACCAATTATTCATACTTATTCTTTTTAAAAAATTGAAATAAACTTGATTTACAATGTTTCAGGTATATTGCAAAGTGATTCAGTTATATATATATATATATATATTCTTTTCCATTATATGTTACTACAAGTTATTGAATATAGTTGCCTGTGCTATACAGTAGGACCTTGTTGTTGATCTGTTTTATACATAGTAGTATGTACCTATTAATCTCAAATTCCTAATTTATCCCTCTCCACCCCCTTTCCCCTTTGGTAACCATAATGTTGTTTCCTATGTTTGTGAGTCTGTTTCTGGTTTGTAAATAAGTTCATTTGTATCATTTTTTAAAGATTTCACAAATAAGTGATATTATATGATATTTATCTTTTCTGTCTGACATTTCACCTAGTATGATAATCTCTAGGTCCATCCATATTACTGTAAATGGCATTATTTCATTCTTTTTTATGGCCAAGTAATATTCTACCGTGTATATATATCACATCTTCTTCATCCGTTCATCTGTTGATGGACATTTGGGTTGTCTCCACGTCTTGGCTATTGTAATTAGTACTGCTATGAACATTGTATCTTTTCCGACTAGAGTTTTCCTTTTTTCCAAATATATGGTCATGAATGAGATTGCTGGATCATATAGTAACTCTATTTTTAGTTTTAAAATAAACCTTCATACTATTCTCCATAGTGGCTGCACCAATTTACATTTCCACCAACAGTGTAGGAGGGTTCCTTTTTCTCTACACCTTCTCCAGCATTTATTATTTGTAGGCTTTTTAATGATGGCCAGTCTGACCAGTGTGAGGTGATACTTCACTGTGGTTTTGATTTACATTTCTCTAGTGATTAGTGATGTTGAGCATCTTTTTATGTGTACTCATACTTACTCTTCACTTCTAAACTTGCAGTTGTGATCTAACTAAGTTTCAAAGAGTGAGTAGCGTGTCAAAAACTGAAGGTGCAAGAAGTTGGAGAAAAATCACCAACCAAGTTACAGCATTGCAACGTTTCAACATTTCTTTATTTTCCCCCTTTTTCTTTGGGTACATTAAAGCGACTTTAAAAATTAAGGTATACTTTGTATACAGAAATTTCACCCTTTGCAATGTGTAGTTATATGAGTTTTGACAAATGCATACAAGACTATAACCCCCAACAAAATTAAGATATAGAAGTGTTACCACTCAAAAAAATTCCCTCATACCTCTTTGTAGTCAACCCCTGACTCTTCTCACTCCTAGACTCTGGCAGCCACTGACATCTTTTCTGTCCCTGGAGTTTTGCTCTTTCTAGAATGCTATATAAATGGAATCATGCAGTATGTAGCCTTTCTTGGTGTGACTCCTTTCACTTAGCAGTATGCATTTGAGATTCATCCCAGTTGTTATTTGAATTAATAGTTTGTTCCTTTTTGACCACTGAGTACTATTCCATTATATTGATGTATCACAATTGTTTACCCATTCACCTGCTGAAGAACATTTGAGTTGCTTCTACTTTTTGAATATTTCCTTTTTACTTTCCTTTTTTTTAAGATCAAGAAGTAAGCCACGATTTATACAAGAATAAAGCCATCTAACCTGTTATTTCCTAGTCACAGAGTGGGTCTCTTTTAGGGCTGCCTGAGATGTGAGCTGTCTTCCCATCTGAGCCTTACTCTCATTTGTGCTTTCGTTTGGTTTGTCTGCTAAGTTCGAGAATTTCTGTATTATGCTGTACTTGAGACTGCTTTTTCAGACCTTTCCATATATTCTCAAAATCACTAGTCCTCTATTTGAGGGAAGCATGACTTTATCTCAGAACTCAGGTTGAAATAAAATATTCAGTGGCATGAATATTTGATCAATTTCTATCCCACCTGCTTTTAAACTCCATGAGGAGGGACTATGTCTCCTCTTGTTTGCCATTATTACCCCAGGACCTAGCATAATACAGAATTCACAGAGACTTAAGTTAGGCAAAAATACATGACAGCTGGATTTAACTATTATCACACACACTTACGGATTCTGTCGATGGGTTGGTGATGTTGGGATGAGTAACAACATAGCAAAATATGACAAAATGTGTATTTTCTTGCCTTCATTTCAGCAAAATTACTAATTACGTTGTTATGGAGAAGTTAGAAATTTTTTTTCTATTAGCAACAGTGTTGAACTAAATAACTTTCTTTGTATCACTGTAGTCCTTTGATAGTTTTTACTAATCTCAGTTTGGAGAAACATTGCTCTACTGAGGCAGTAGCAGTTGGAATTCTCAATAAGGTTCTTAAAGGAATAATTACATTTGGAAATGAACCATGAATTTTACAAATCAGGTTCAAACATTGTTATGGTTTAGAATATGAGAAATTATCATTATTACAAAAATATTACAAGATATTTTAATTTTATCATCTATATCGCTCTCATTTATATAATGATATTTACCATCTCTAAGAACAATATCTAGGTCAAATACTGTGTTCAAGTTCCTTTCTTTCAAAAAATTTAATATCAGTATATTCCAAAAAATAGCAGTATATTGATCAATTATAACTAGATTAATAATGGCCAGAAAATAGGGTAAATGGAAATTCATTCCACAATTATTTATATGTGAATCAACTTTACAGTCATGTCAACTTTCCCTTATGTTTTAATTTCCTTATCATTTATTGTAATGTTACTTTTATAACATATTTTATATATATTTTTTAATTTAAATACTGTCTTTAAAATTTTTACAGTTTTAAAAAACTTTACAAAGTGAAACTGCTAAGGTTATATATATACTTTTTTGGGTAAATTTTGCTAACATTAATAGCAAGCAACTTATACCAATAACTGTGGCTACTACAAGTTTAAAATTAATTTCAAGTCCTGCTAGTGTCCATGATTCACTCTTAGAGGACCTTCTTTGGTTTGGCTTAACTCTTTCTGTGCACCTCATATCTCAACTAAATTAAATTTAATTCCTTTAACAATTTGGGAAAGTATTCTGTTATGTGGGAAAAATACTTTTAAAGTCATATAGATATGTTTCATCAAGATGTTTTATCTTTGAGCAGATCTAGAATATTATGTATAATTGTTAAATTGTTCCCACAAGGTCATTACTATTTGCACAGTTGAAGCCATGTCTCTTAATAACATGTACTTGGCAGAAAGAACACTTCCTGGTTTTCAAATAAAACTGTGTCTTGTTCACTTTTTTCTTCACCAAAAATGTTAATGTCATTTTCCTACTCTTCCTCTCTAAGTTTTAAAAATTAATGTCTAAAACATAAAGTTATTGTTTCATTCCTCGTATAAGTCAAAACCTTTGGTTTTTCATTAGGTGTAAAACCAAGGAAATACTAATTACTTGTGATGTCCTTTTCCCCTTCTTTAGTAGATCAATAATACATAAACTCAATATTAAATTTTCAACATAATTCTGGTACAATTTAACTGAAGTGAGTAAGAATTTTTCAAATTTTATCCATGATTATTTTCTTTTGTTTTATTACTCATTTAATGAATAATCCCACTTTGAATTCTCCATATTGGACAGTGATTCTTTGCTTTATTATAAGTTTTCATCTACCTTAAATGTTTGGCTATTCTAGCATCAAACTTTGAAATCCTTTCTAGTAAATCATGTAAAGCAGTGATTCTCAAAGAATAGTCCGCAGGCCAGCAGCATCAGCATCACCTGAAAACTTACTGGAAATGCAAATTCTCAGGTCCCTCCCCGGACCTACTGAATTAGAAATTCAGAGGGGCATTGCCTACCAATCTGTTTTCATAAATCCTCTAGGTAATTTTGATGCAGGATAAAGTTTGAGAACCACTGCTCTATATACTGTAGAAATTTATATTTGGATTACTTTTTAAAAATTACAGTCCCTCACAGAGGGACTGTAATTTTTATTAAAGGGCTATTGAATGCTAGTAGTCCTTTCTTTTTTTAATATGGACAATTTGAATAATATTGACCATACATTATTCTAGAACTCCCACTTAAGCTTATTTGAGAATCCAATATAATGACAATCTTTGATTATACTTCAAGAGACACCTAGTACTATAACCTCCTGCTTACTCCTTAATAAGAGAGTAAATGATGTAATTGGTTCAATACATCTTGTGGTTTATTTGTGCTTGCAGGATGTGGCTATCTGCTTTAGGGCTATGGTTTTTCATTTTCCCCTACTTCCCCCCTCCCCCCCACACTCATCCCTCTGTTTGATTTCTGTTCTTCATACACCTTGAGAGGAAAATAGATTTGAGGGTGGAAGACAAATCTGAACTGGGATCAAGTTTGGGAAAGACTGAAGCCTTCATTGCTCTTCTAGTAAAGAGAATAATTAGAGTCCTGGTGGAATTTCTATTTTTACACATTCACAATTGTCTTATTCCATATCCCTAATCTTTCTGACAGTTATCTAAAGAAGATCAAGAATTGTTATTCTTTCTGGGCTGATGTGCTCTGCGGATGGTTTTTGTTGGGTGTCATGCACTCTAGGGTTTATGAACTAAAATTTGCTAAGAGTTACTGAGAAGTCTGTCCATACCTCAGTGTCTAATCCAAATCTCTTAATTGGTGTGAAAAGTCAAAACAGCAAGGAAATTGTCCTCAAAGTAAGGAGATCTTGGTTGGTCATGCTATTTTAGTTTATTTGGTTTAAGCTAGTGATGGAGTCCTTTTTTCCTCATATATTTTCTGAGAGGATGAGGAAAAAGATTTTCTCATCATATGTTCCATTTTTATGACAAGAGGAAGAGGACAAAGAAAGGGACATTTAAAAGCATCAAGAATCCTGAGGAAGGGAAACTGAAACATGTCATTTATTAGAAGTTGGCAATAGTTTGAGGATAGCTAACTTCGGCTCTGGGTATGCCCTGCCATAATCTAAGTGTTATTCTGCATGAATTCTACTCTTAAATGTTAAGAACTGTTTTCTATAGGCTGAAAAAGTGAATTGCATTGCTTTTTGAAACACACATGCACGCACGCACAGAACTCCACGTCAGTACAGACCTCAGCGTAAATCAACTGACTTTCTTTGTCATTTACTTTGTCCTTTTTTTCATTCCCCACTGATTTGAGAAAGTGACAACAAATCCCAAATGAGAGGGGATAAAGAAGTTCACAAGAGAACTGAGATTACTCAGTGACTCCACTTCAGCAACCGTTGACTGGTGAGTGGGAAGATTACGGTTTTATTACATACACACATGCACCCTGGTGGCATGGATGTAACTTCCTTAAGGGAAATGACATCATGCAGAAACACAGGCCAGAGGAACTTCCCAGGTGCTCTGGATTTCACCTTGCCCCGACTCCGGATCACAGCTGACTGGTGTTACTTGAGTGGTGGACAGGGCTGATGGAATGTAAGCCACGAGTGTGGAAAGAAACCTGGACTTGGAAACATAGCATCTGAGGTCAAGTTCCACCTTGGCCCCTTATCAGCTCTTCTGCTGGGGGCTGCTCACGTCTTTTTTGACCTTTTGGGCTTTCGTCTCTAATATGGGCACAATACCACATGTCCTTTCCTAGGTTTCAGATGAAGTTATGACTGAAAAATCTCTGTAAATGCTGCGCATGGTTCAGAGGGGAGATATTATTAGTATTATTATCACTGTGAATAACTATAAAGCTTTTAATGGGGCGTGAAAATAGCGATGAAGGGTGGCAGTGGAAGACACACATCCTGAGTACAGAGAACTGGGGTCCCACTGAGAGTGTCTGAAGAAGCACTGCATGACCGCTTGCCGCGTCATTTTTTTCTCACTTTCTCCAAATGACATTCCTAGCTCCGAGGGACCCATGGCTTCTTACAGAGCTTCCTGAATTAATCTCAAAACCATGAGAAGACTTGGAATCTTTTTTTGGGCTGCCACCTTGCTTTCTCTTTCTCAAGACATTCCTCTTCCTCTCTTAAAGGCTGCATTACGCAGGGATATTGAAGCCTTGAACACCCCCAGTGAAGGGATGGGGAAAGTGGCTGCACACTGAAAAATGCAAGGCATCTGGAAAGAGTGCCCAGAGGCTGTAATGTGCCCTGGTGACCAACTGGCTGCCTGTATCCTGTTCTCTCATTCTTTTATTCCCTCCAGACATCCTTGGTTTCTTTTCCAGCCCCGAGTAGTAATGACTTCTTCATCTGGCACAGGCACTGGAGAGGGGAGAGTGAGAGCCTTCCCAGGCCACAGGGACCATGCCCTGCTTCTATTGGCTAGAAGAGATGATGGACGAGCAGCAGATGCTGCTGTCAGCCCAGCCCCATCGCTGAGCCTCTGGAGATTATTGATACTCAGTGGAGGCCAGTCAGCTGCTCAGTGGAGGAGTCCCAGGGTCAACGTGGGTCCCAAATCCAGGAATACTGGGACTCTCAGAAAGTAATTGCTCCTCAGCCCAAGTACAGAAATGCTAGTATCCCAATAGCATCACCTCAAAACTTGAGGCTAAGTACACTCCCCGAGTCTGCACTCTCAGAAAAGCAGCTGAATAAAAGGCACTTTGCTCTACATTCCAGGGTCCCCCAGGGGTCCTAGCACCCACTGGATGTTGCCTCTTTCTTGTCCCACTTCCTCCGTAGCATCTTACTCTATTTCCAGATTTAGGGATAGTGGAGGTCCCAAGACACACCTGGCAAGTGCTGCAAACCCTAGTTTGTGAAACACTGTCCACAGATGAGTGCTGACCCAGAATTAGGCTCCAGAATGCCTGGTCAGACCCTTTTCATTTTGCCTAATTTTCTCTCGGGAACTGAGGTTGCCTTATTTATGACCAGTCTGCACACAGATCTCTGATATGCCTGCAGCACTGGTCCCTCATTCATGTTCTGTTTGTAAAGGGAAAAGAGGGTGGGGCTGGACACTTTTTTCCCATGAACCAGACTTCCTAGATTCAGTTCACTTGTAAGTGCACAGGAGGTTGACGCTCTATGTGGGCTCCTTAATGAACAGCTGAGTGGTCTCTGATGCATTTCAGTCAATGGTCTCTGTAAGGTGAAGGTGGAGCCAAGGCTGAGTGAGGCAGCAGCTGCTGCCTTCCATCATTCTCTCTCTGGCCAATAGAAAGACTGAAAGGCCTGCCTATGGGCAGGATAGGCTGACTGCTGACTGACAGCTGAAGAAGTCATTATTCAGGCTTGTAAGAGAAACCTGGCAATGTCATAATGCGATGTATGACTGTGACCATAGACCTTTCCTCCAGGGCTCCTTTGATAGGTCAAATATTTTCAGATTCAGAAATATGTCTGTTTACAGTGGATCATTGATAATAATTCCTTATAATCGGATTGCATGGTTTAGGCTCAGTATGTTATTTTGGGGAAAATGGCAGAGCTCATAGGGTTGCCTAAATAGATCCTTAATGTTGAGGATTTGAGATTGGAAATGTAAGTTATTACAAAGTAAATCTGACTGGCAAAAGTAGTACAGAATTAATTTACACTTTAATGGATTATAAGGAGCCCAAAGCAAATATTTTTTTTAAATGGCAGAGAAATAAAACATTTTTCTTTCTAGCAGTGACCTTTCTGGAATTCATGCTTCCATGTAATTTAATTGTCTAGGAAGTTACAGCAAATTTTAAGTTCAGTTTCCCAAGTAAAGCTGTCTGCATTTGAACCCTCACTCCACTGTTTACATCTTGTGTGAGTTTGGACCATTTTCTTAACCTCTCTCTGTCATCCATCACCTGTAAAATGAGGTTAGTAACAGAACCTCCCTCATAGACTTTCGTGAAGATTAAATGAAGTAATATAATACATGCATAAAGCATTTAGCTCAGGGTCAGGCACGTAGTAAGAAATCAATGAATGCTAGCTGTTACTATTTTATGACAATAAACATAATAAATGTAGAGGTAAATTTGTATGTGAGATATTTATTACAGTATCTTTTGACAATAAAAACCTGAAACAACTCAAATGTCTAACAATAGGCAAATGTTTAATGTTATATTTGTAAGATGACAGTCAACTGTTAAAAAAGTCTCGTTTCCTAAGAATGTTCATTGACATGGAAAAAATGCTGATTATATAATCTTAAGTGAACAGGACAGGCATACAACTATATCTATATCTATATCTGTATATACTACAACTATATTATATATATTATATATATATAATCCCAATTTTATAAAGGAAAACTTCTAGGTATATAATAAAAACATGGAGGAAAGTAGCTAAAAGGTTACTGGTGGTTGTCTCTTTAGGTGATGGGATGACAGGTAATGTTTACTGTCTTCTTTGTGGAGCTCCCACCTACGTGGGAGGGGAGATTACTTGTCTTGTTTGAAGAGAGTACCTTCCTAAAGTGGAGGCTGTCCCCCCGCAGCCTGTGGTCACCTCTCAGATGCTGCTGGAGTCCTGCTGCTGTCACTGTGTCTGTGTCACTGAGGGATGCACCTGAGAGCCTAGGAGAGGAGAGGGAGGAGGAAGATGAGCAGAGAGGGAAGGGTGGCCACTGACTGTCTTCAGGGCCATGGTAGATCAGCAGGCGTCATTATGACGCTGGGAGCTGTGGGATCTGGTATGTAAGGAAAGGATCTCTACAGATTCTGGAGGCTAGGAGTCCACAGTTTGGTGAGCAATGAGGGGTTAGGAGAAATGGTTGAGGGTGTGTCTCTAGATGTGTGGCTCGAGAGTCAGGTATCTCCCACGACCTCCAGTCCTCCTTTCAGAAGATCCACCAGGTATCCTTCAGCTCTGCTTCATCCTTCAGATCCTTCTATGTGGCCCAGCTCCCCTCCCTGCACAGGATGCACACATGTCTTTCAGTGCTGCCCTCTCCTTCCAGCCCACACTTGCCAGCCCTCCTTTAATCTCCTGCCTTCCAGCACCCTGCGCACCCAGCGCTCCACACATTCCACCGGGTCAGGACTCAGCTCCCAGGACTCTTTCATCATTGGAAGACCGGACAGTTGTTGCTAAGCAGAGTATACAGGGCACAACTGTAGTCAACTGTTTAATTCAAGCTAATTCACGGTATTTCTCAGTTTGCCTGGATTATCCATGGCAGAAGCCATGATTTCCCAGTTTACTACAAAAGCTGATATGCCTTGATGGCCTGTTATGAGAATGACAGTTACGTTCTGTGACTTTAATTTTATTCAGACCCTAGGATGCAAACATTATTCAGTTTATATTATTTGCAGCATAGTGATTAGCTCTGCAGGAAAATAAGAAGTCACAAAAGAAGGAGAGGACATTGAACCTGACTGAGATACTAGGGCCACACTTTTGGATTAGGACAGATTTGTGTTTATGTCCTGGCTTTTTGTTCCACTTCACCAAGTGACTTGGAGAAAACTGCATATGCCTGCACAAGTTCTGACCTCTGACACACGGAGGCCACTTGAAATTAAAGAGAACCAAACTCAAATTCTGGCTCCACTTTGTTCTAGTGCTGTGCTATGTGGTCAGTTGCGTCACTTCTCTGAGTCTCAATTTCCTCATCTGTAAAAGGGAGGTAGTAATAGCTACTGTGAAAGTAAATGAGGACAGGTATGTAAAGGGGCTTCTTGGCGTGTGCCTACAAGGTCATCACTCAGCAAATATGAGTGCCCCCTCCCCCGCCAATAAATGTCTGTTATATGGACTTGAGCGTAAAGTTGAACTTTGTTGTAATCCTGAAAAATGGCTAAAATAGTCGACATTCATTTCTTAAGGAGTAATACATACTCCAAGGATTGGTACAATGAGAAACGGAATGTGCATTTGGAATTTCTGTTCCATAATAATTTCTGACTTTAACGGACAATAGCTGAATGTCATTGGTTGTTCAGTGCTGGCTGAAGACCAGATGAAGTAATGCAGGGGGTCTCATTCTCCTAGTTTCTACATATATGACCAGTATAATATATCCCAACATTATCAAATTCCAAGATAGTAATGGTTAACTAGATAGGAAGTATCAAGCATGGTGTCTTTGTTGTAGCAGATGAACATTTTTGTTGACCGAGGAAGGAGCAGTGATTTTCAGACTGGAGGCTGTGACTGATGCCCTGTGTGCAGCCTGGGCATGTGCACTGCGGGGGCCTCTCACCTGCTCTGTGGTAGGTAGTAGAAGAGCCCTTAAAACGTCCTTCCGTGTGGCTAATGGGCTGTTGACATTTAGTGGATTATGTCCGGGTGCTAATCACCTCACTCATTCACATCCTCATCTCTTTCATTTCTCCCACCCATGCCTTCCCATGGACTATTTCTGAACTAAATGAGGGCAATGTCTTCACAGCTGGGAAAACACATACATTTCTCATGGCCCTTTGGGCAAATTTACAATCATTGACACGTGGGGTTAAGGGTGTTAAGTGAGATACCAGCTTAGGGGAAAAAAAAGAAAACTAAACCAAACCAAATCAAACTTGGGCACAGTGAGATCATGACCAGAGAAGTAGTAAGGCTAGGAAAAGAATATTTATAGAATGCTATTTGTTAGGCACTATGCACACATGAGCTTGAAAGAATCTACTGCAATATCTCCCCATTTAGACATTGGTCCCCTTTATTTCATAGGAGATTTTGAAATACACCTAAAATAAACATGCATGAGCTGCAGAACTTTGGAGTGTATAGGATGGGGAAGGGAAAATGCTAAGGCAATCTTTGTCTCTTTCCTCCCTGAAGCTTTGCATAGATCTGTCACCACATTCTGGAGTGTCCTCCTGGAGCTTAGAAGAAGTAATGCCTGGTGGGGAGAGCATGAGCTCAGGGCTTAATGCTGGCTCTGCACTACTTACTGTGTGACTTTGGGCAAGTAAACTCTGAGGCTTTTAGCTGCCTCAGGTACAAAATGAAGATAATAGGTCCCTGGAAGTGTTATTTGAGGATTAAAAATAACCTTGGTAAAGTGCCTAGCACATATTTAATACTCTAAATATTATGGTTATTCCCTGAATCTGTTACAGCCCCTGAATTCAGTCCCTCAAAATCGCTTGCCTTGATTATATATTTTTTTTGAAGTTGATTTGCTAGTTTTGTTACTTGATTTGATACCAGAGTGATCTTTCTAAATTACAAATTTAATGTCCCTTTCCCACTTCAAAATCTGTAGTCCCTAAATCTTTAGTGCTCTTTTTAAAGTCATTAAAGAGCTTTAAAACTTGTCCCTGTACTATTTAAAAAAGACTCTGTTTCGTTCTTTGCATTCTCCATCCTCAAGGCAGGCTTCTTAGGCAAGTGGTTTGTACATTCACACAGCCTTGCTTTCAAAAGGAACCCCACCCTTGGCCTAATGCTCTGCTATGGACTTCTTGAAATTCTTGATGATTTTTATCTTTGAACTTGTGTTTTGTGAGCCACCACCCAAGTAACAACAGAACATAGGCACAAGCAGCTCAGACATTTTAGGCTGCAATTTGCATGTGCATGAGCTCAGTTCCGCTGCAGCTAATGTCAGAGCAATTGGCCTGGCCCCTAGCATGTACCTGGGACAGTCTGGGGTGCCATGGGTCCCTAAGGGGGCATCCAGGGTTAGAACCTGGACCCAGATTGGCAGTGGCGATGGGGCAGTAGAAGCCAAAGCTGCAGCAGTGGCAGCAATGATGACCCGGGAGAGAGGAGGGACTTTGGGGTCAACACTTACTGTGGTGGGAGGTGGGCTCCTCGTACACCCCTGGAGCCCATCCCTGTGCACCCCTGGAGTCCATCCACAAATATGAATTCTCCAGCCTGAGCGCAGAGTCGGGAACTCGGGAGATGGGGCAACAAACTTTGTTGGTAAATTATGACAAAGTCAAAACCAACACACAAATATTGCAATAAAGCATATCGGGGAGTTGTTAGCATTCTTCAAAGAGTTTTGAATTTCTGGTTTTGAAAATTGCTGCAACATAGCAAAGCAAATATCCACAGCCTAGAAATAAAAATTAAATTTAAAGATGATCACATTTGACAAAAAAGAAGGCTGTTTTCACATGAACCGTTAATAAGGAGACAACTACAAAATCAAGTTTTCCTTGTAATTGAAAACAGAGATGGAATGCATAAACGGGTATTTTGAATTATATACAAATCATGAAGCTACTTTTAGTTCCTGAGGCAACCTCCACAAATTTCAGGAGATGTAAGAGGAAATATTAAAATGTCATTGCATAAATTTACATTTAAAGTTAAATTTAGATTTACATGAAATTGATTTGGATGAAAAGTCAAATCTTTTAAAAAATTGTTCTGCAAGAGTTATCATCTCTAGATATACTAAACTTTGTATTATGAACTAATCTGTCAGAAATGTGTCTCAGTGTTGTCACTGCCTGCAGAATACCGTTAACAACTCCAGTAAATCTGCACCAGCAGAGAGATCATTATGAAAATGAAAAATTATCAAAAAGTATTTATGATCTTGTATTATCAACTGACATTGCTTTTAATTATATTGTTTGAAAATGAAGTTCCTAAATGTACACAAATTTTTGGTAAATGAATTTATAGAAAAATGACCCAGAAAGTCAGATATCACATTCATAAAGTATTATTATTTGTTGTATTACATGACTTATGACACCAAAAATATGAACTTCTTTGCAATTTATGAGTATATATTAGTTATATAACACTATTACAATTCCATTACTTTCTTTTTTTAAAGGGAAACGCTTTGCATCTTAGTAGCTTTAACTACACTTTTTCCCTTGCTTTTTGAACTAAAGACCTCACATTCTCATTATGTGTAAGGCTCTGCAAAATATATGTCTGACCCTGCCTAGCCCCTCTACCATTGCTCACCTCCAGTTAAGCACCTAACACACTTCTTTCTAATATTTGAACCCACAATACCCTTTCATCTTGGCATCACTCTGGTTGGGCTGTTTCTCCTGCTCAGAATGACCTTCCTGCCCTCTCACCTATACAAACCCTGCTCACCCTTTCATGCTCAGCTCCACCTACAGACATATTGTATTCCTGTAGCACTTTGTGCATACATCGGCTATTGCCTTACTATTTGAACTATCATTAGCTCTTTTGCATGTTCAGCTCTTTGCTTTTGGCTAGACTAATTTCTTCAAGGGCAAAGACTCTACTTCTTTGGCTGATACTATTTCTTAGGACCTAATACTGTGCTTTTCAGATTTTAGGAGTTTAATGAGTATGATTAAACAGAGTATTGAGAAGAACAGCAATCAATACAATTAATATTAAAAGGATGCTGACAATTCGGAAGCACTGATGAGGGTATTCTCTGGCTGATCAGCAAGCATCCCTGCCCTTTCATTGCTATATTCCTGAAGAAGTGACATAGAATCTAAGATCTAAGGGGTCAGTAGAAGTTAGGCAGAGAAAAGGGAACAGGGAGAAGAGTGCAGCATCAAAAGCAGAAGAAATGTCAAATGTAAAAGCCCAGAGGCAGGAGAGAATATGGTGAGTACCAGGAACCGAAGACATTTTCCTCCTTAAAATGCATCCTTCATTAGAGAGGATTAGCCTTCACGAAGAGAGAAGGAATGTTTTTTGACCAAGAATTATAGGAATGTTTTCCTTCCTCCCCAGGACCTCCAATACATTTTTAGGATTCATCTCTAGGTCGGTAATAGTGACAGTCAAAATATTTAACCAAATATTTAATGTAATGGGTAGAACTTTCCTTACCAATAAGTTTGAATCATTATATGTGTATCTGGATCCTTTCCATCCACCAGTTCATTAGCTAATCAGTGATGTTACCAGTCCAATTGGATGGTTCCCTGAACTAATTAGCCTGTATCACAGAGGTTCATTTCTGGGTATGGGATAGATGGAGATGGCTTAGGTCTGTAGTTAGAGATGGTGTCCCTGCCTTCGTTGTCTAGGTCACAGTGGGAAACAGGTCAGAAGGAAGGATCATGGCAAACCCATTTCTACCAGCACAGGGAAAAATCTTCTTAATGCCTGTGCCCTTTGCATGCAAAGGGGAACCCAAGTCTGGTTTTCTAAATCCAGTGTGAGGATCATATATCCCCCTGAGTGCAACACAGTTGACATGCCTTAAAAGTTTCCCTAGGGTAAAACAAAATTTTTTTTTCAGTTCAGAAATTTAATTACATCTTAAAACATTGTAGTTGGTTGCAATATATGTTGATTCTTTGATTTTGGCAACTATAAGTAATTAACAACTACAAAAAGTCTTCTGAAAATGACCGAAGGATTTTATGCTGAATGAGGTCACAAGCCTTTTCTGATCCTTAAGGATGTTTTGTTTTTATATGTTCTTTCTTAAGTGTTCTAGGGAATCAGTCCTAGAAAAAAATTACAAATATGCTATTTTTACTTTTGCTCTGTAGGTGACTTAACATATGACAAAGGTTCTGTGAAAGGGGTATGAAAGCCCCAGAATGTAAAGGAGACAGAAACATTCAGCTGAGCTTAGATATTTATAGAGTACAAATTATGTTTATAAGCTTATACATAATTTTCTTGGTAAATACACTTCAACTACTACTAATAAGCAGCAGACAGAAAGAGAAGAGTGAGTATGAGAGTTCCCACTTCATATACAATGAAAAAGTCCAAATGAAAGGCAGTGGGTGAAAGAGGAAGAATAAAGAGGTCCTTTCCTATAGTAAAAAATGTACTATTATGTGTTATAAGCTGAGGATGTCTAAGGACTTTGAAGATGTACCCTACAAAATTTGAGAAGTTATTGATGAAATAGTATACCAAGGTGAACTATATTAAAATACTTTTTCCAGCCATTCCAGAAATCATGATCCAAGTTGGCATGTCAACTCTGGTAGGTCACAGACTTTTGACTGTAGCTCAGATTGCTGAGAGACACATCTTCCTCATTAGTTTCAGGTGACAGCTCAGCTCACTGTACAGGAGAGAGCCACTTGTAGAGAAAGAGAGAAGAGAGAGAAGGGGGAAGATTTAGCACTGCATTTTCACAGGGCAAGAAATTCCACCCCAGCTCCAATGTGTGTTGGCCCGTTGCCTGGGATCTCATTAAACATATGACTATCGCTCTTCTGCTTATTTCTGGCCTGGATTTGGAGCTTGGTGGCTAAGCAAACCCTCGTCAGAGCTAAAATAGGCAGCCAAATTGTGACAAGGCATATTGACTTCAACAAAGAAGAGATGTCTATTCAAGAAAAATTGGATCTATCCATGGGTCACTGTCAGTCGTATGCATCTTAGCTGTCTGTTTCTATTATGCAAATTCTGAACTAAAATAGACTAACTAACTAGACTGCATCCTGGCTTCCACCTCCCCAGTACTGCCATGGCAGCCCAGTTCTGTTGTAAATGGTCTGGCCTGGCTGGAGGAGAGTTTAAGGGGTGCAGCAATGTAGCAAACTATTGACATGGATGGTGAACAGCAGAGGGAAGAGATATAACCAAATCCTTTGGGTTAACGTAATTTTATGATTTCAAAGATGTCAAAGTTTGGAAGTCTTTTGCATTATGGGAGGAATGTGTTTCAAGCCTGGGAGTTAACAGCATTCTCTTTTACTTGACAAGTATCTGATAGAAGAGGGATCGTCATCAAAACTAAAGCAAAGTATAGTAACAATAACACCTTATTTAAAAAATATTTTTACACAAACTTTTCCAAACACCTCAGTCTAGATCTTTTGACCATCCACGTTATGGGTATGGTATTATAGGGGGTTCAGAGATGAATCAAGAGATTTTTTTCTCCCTTCAAGGGGCATAAGATCTATTTAGAGGTAAGAAATAAATGCAGGGAAAATGAAACAACAAAAAAGAATTCAACAGCAGTTTGAAATAACATGGAAGAGGTATTTATGATAGTGCATGATTAGCTATTTTTTTAACATTTTTTATTGATTTATAATCATTTTAAATGTTGTGTCAAATTCCAGTGTTCAGCACAATTTTTCAGTTATTCATGGACATATACACACTCATTGTCACATTTTTTTCTCTGAGTTATCATAACATTTTGTGTATATTTCCCTGTGCTATACAGTGTAGTCTATTCTACAATTTTGAAATCCCAGTCTATCCCTTCC
Organism: Camelus ferus; assembly: GCF_009834535.1. NCBI lineage: Eukaryota > Metazoa > Chordata > Mammalia > Artiodactyla > Camelidae > Camelus > Camelus ferus. Next base: position 35,812,746 of record NC_045703.1, on the reverse strand, counting down.
CACCCTCCACCCCCCTGGTAACCACAAGTCTGTATTCTCTGTCTGTGAGTCTATTTCTGTCCTTTATTTACGCTTTGTTTTTGTTTGTTTGTTTTTGTTTTTGTTTTTTAGATTCCACATATGAGCGATCTCATATGGTATTTTTCTTTCTCTTTCTGGCTTACTTCACTTAGAATGACATTCTCCAGGAGCATCCATGTTGCTGCAAATGGCATTATGTTGTCAGTTTTTATGGCTGAGTAGTATTCCATTGTATAAATATACCACCTCTTCTTTATCCAGTCACCTGTTGATGGACATTTAGGCTGTTTCCATGTTTTGGCTATTGTAAATAGTGCTGCTATGAACATTGGGGTGCAGGTGTCATCCTGAAGTAGATTTCCTTCTGGATACAAGCCCAGGAGTGGGATTCCTGGGTCATATGGTAAGTCTATTCCTAGTCTTTTGAGGAATCTCCACACTGTTTTCCATAGTGGCTGCACCAAACTGCATTCCCACCAGCAGTGTAGGAGGGTTCCCCTTTCTCCACAGCCTCTCCAGCATTTGTCACTTCTGGATTTTTGAATGACAGCCATTCTGACTGGTGTGAGGTGATACCTCATTGTAGTTTTGATTTGCATTTCTCTGATAATTAGTGATATTGAGCATTTTTTCATGTGCTTTTTGATCATTTGTATGTCTTCCTTGGAGAATTGCTTGTTTAGGTCTTCTGCCCATTTTTGGATTGGGTTGTTTATTTTTTCTTATTGAGTCGTATGAGCTGCTTATATATTCTGGAGATCAAGCCTTTGTCGGTTTCACTTGCAAAAATTTTCTCCCATTCCGTAGGTTTTCTTCTTGTTTTATTTCTGGTTTCCTTTGCTGTGCAGAAGCTTGTAAGTTTCATTAGGTCCCATTTGTTTATTCTTGCTTTTATTTCTTCTAGGAGAAAAATTTTTAAATGTATGTCAGATAATGTTTTGCCTATGTTTTCCTCTAGGAGGTTTATTGTGTCTTGTCTTATGTTTAAGTCTTTAATCCATTTTGAGTTGATTTTTGTATATGGAGTAAGGGAGTGTTCTAGCTTCATTGTTTTACATGCTGCTGTCCAGTTTTCCCAACACCATTTGCTGAAGAGACTGT